>NW_026020164.1:0-561833 GCF_900185275.1 Solanum verrucosum
CGCAGGCCCCACTCACTTCCAACTTGGTTCGAGGGTGTCCGGTAGATATATCATTCGCCACCATTAGCTGGTTTCTCTATGGTCCTACCACGGGCCACTCTTGGTCTCCTAACACGTCGGAATTTGATTACCGCTGGGACATCGTGCGGAGTGGCACTTTCCAGAGGAATACTGAGCAGCGAGAGGCTATGATACTATGGCTAGCCAGGTACATTGCTGCAGATGGCGAGCGTGCAGAATGGGTCGCTGCTCCATGGTTGGGCATCCGAAAGGCCACATTGAACTTCGCCGCAAAATTCTTCTGGCTATTGGTACGCAACAGAGTGTCGCCCACAAAAGCTGACAATCAGGTCACTTGGGACAGAGCGGTGATGGTTGCTGCATTGGTGGCGGGAGTGGAGATCGACTTTGCCCGAATGCTGCTGGCAGAGATCCACGAGAGAGCTTTCAGGACCTCCACTACTTACCCTTTCCCCTGTCTGATATTTCACTTGTGCAGGGACTCTGGAGTGCCGATCTGGCATTGTGACAGGCTAGTCCACCCTACAGGGGCATTGGACATCGGCCTAATTCGGGATGACGCGAATGTGGCAGCACCTCGCAGAGAGCCCCAGATTGAGGTACCCCCCTTGAGCTCCGATCTTGCAGACACTGTGGGGCAGGCACAGGGCGGTGACCCTATTATCCCAGACCACACCGACACTGTCCCAGGCTCCTCTTCTCAGGCAGCTAGTGTTGCCCCTAGTTCTTCCAGGTCTACACCACCGTTAGGAGCGACGGTTGTCCCGATGGCCAGAGTACAAAAGTTAGAGGCGCAGATGGCCACACTGCTGCATCACATCCAGCCTTGGATGCAAAAGTCAATTGCCGAGTCCGAGGCTAGATTGGAGCGCAGGATGGAGGGGATGATGGACCGTAAGGTCCTGGCGGTTAATAAGCAGCTTGACGCCTTTGAGTTGCGAGTCCTCGAGCGATCAGTTCCGGCCACAGACTTATCTGCTTTGCAGGCTGACATAGCCAGCCTCCACGCTGATGTGGATGACATAGCAGCGTGAGAGAGCTGCAGGGGCATCGAGCTCTGCTCCGGTTGCAGAGGATCAACCTATTTTGGGAGGCGTCGCGTGCACCACTGATGGTGCGGAGCGTTTGATAGAATGCACTACTGAGGATGCTAGGAGTGCTGAGGTGGGCACTACTGAGGGTGCCCCCACTGATGTTCCAGAGGGCTCCGGGAAACCGGATCCCCTTGCTTGTTGATGATTCGCCGGCGCTTAGCGCCACAGGTTTGCTTCACTCAAATCCATTCACTTTTACTGTCTATGTATGCAATTGTGGGCAATTGCATCTATTTTTGTTGGGGGTGGGGTAAATGGATCGTGAGTGCTAGGGCGAAGCCTGAGTAACCCAACTCATGTATCCTCTCTTGGGGTTTTCTTGCCTGTGTTCTTTTACCCCAAGAGACTGTTTAATTTTTGTTGAACCAGCATGTCTTAGGATTGTGTGTGTAGAAGCATGATACAGAACGAAGCATGATGGCATGGCTTAGAAAAAAAATAAAAAATATGATACCCGTCAGTTTCTGGGTTTTATGCTAGAAGTAGGCTACGAGTTGTTGATTGTGTTGGCTCTGAGTATGACATAGTAACAATCGACTTGATTGCATGATTAAACCTGAAACTTGAACTGGGTAGTTTGATAATCTGATAATGAAACTTGTGTCAAGAGTGGGTGAGAATCGTTGACTGTTCAAACAGTATTGTGCAAAACTAGAACTTGCCCGATTAGTCCTGCTAAGAAAATTCAATCTAGAGGATAGGAAGTGATCATAGGCCGTTGTTCTGGAAAAAAAAAAACCCATAAATTTCCTAGAAGGATTCAACCAAATGAAATAACTGTTCCCTTTGATCCAACTTTGAGCCTAAAAATAAACCATTTCTTTCTAAAACCCTGAACTCACCTTCCCATAATCTACTATGTTGGCCCCGGTCCCTCCTTGGACATGTGCACTTTGACTTAGGCCAAAAGCCTAAGTTGAGGGTGGCTAATGTAAAAAGTAACTTCAATCTTGGCCCTGACTTGACATCGGGTATTGTGAACCTCAACTAACGGAAAATCCATAAGTTGAGGGTGGCTATGAAAGAGGAAACAGAAAGAAACATGGGGATGAAAAGAGTGGAAAAAAAATAAAAATAAAATAAAAATATATATATAAATAAATAAATAAATTTGGGGGAAACGTAAGGAAAGGAGCAATTAAATAAAAAGGAATT
Source organism: Solanum verrucosum (assembly GCF_900185275.1). Classification (NCBI taxonomy): domain Eukaryota; kingdom Viridiplantae; phylum Streptophyta; class Magnoliopsida; order Solanales; family Solanaceae; genus Solanum; species Solanum verrucosum. Next base: position 2,271 of record NW_026020164.1, read on the forward strand.
GAGTTACAAAGTTTAAAGTCACTTCCGTGGTTGAAGAAAATCAAGGGAAAGCGGTAAAGCAATAATATGACAAAAGTAGGGCAAAAAGAGGTTAAAAGCCTAGTGTAATGACAAGGAGGGCAGAAAGTCACTAAACAGTACCCAAATGTACCACACCTGACCCTGAGCCTACGTTACAAGCCAATAAAGTCCTATAGTGATCCTGGAGTCTAGTTTGAAGAGTCTGAGCAGTGAAAATAAGGGCAAGCTTATGGCAGTAAGCACGAACTGTATTTGAAATTACTTCTGAGCGTGAGTGTTGAATAAATCCTTGTACCATGAATGAAATCAAATTTTTACTAAAAGAGGATTTCGTTTGAAGTAAGGGCACTAGTTCCATTGTTGGAAAGTTGGTATTTGGGTGACAGTGAGAAGGTGTCTGTTGTGTGTCAGTTGGTTGGTCTGTGTCATGATGGGATCCACATGAGTTGGCTTATCGAGTCTAAGAACACGAATGTGCACCCGAACAATGAGGAGGTAGAGAGCCATGTGATTGCTTGAGTAGAAATGCTTGCTTCTATACAAGTGTCGTTTAGAGTTCTAGTGCGTCGCTTGAGGACAAACAACGAATTTAAGTTGAGGGTGTTGATATATCGTGAGTTTACGATATTTCTAATACATTTCACTTACAAGTTGTGTGTGTCTAGGGCCTTTTTATATTGGTTTTTATGTATTTTATCATGTTTTGCAGGAAAGGTGTTCAAGCGCGGAAGTTTAGAGACAGCTGAAGGAAATGCAGAAAAAGGCATCCACGAAGGTCATCTACGGACCGTAGGTCCATTCACGGTCCGTAGGTGATGACCGTAGATCAGCAGGAATGTGTTGAGGACAAATCAGGGAAATCTGACCAAGTGTGGAACCACAGTGCCCATTGACGGTCCGTAGATGGATCTACGGACCGTACTGTTGATCCGTAGAGTGAGACTGCGAGGGTTCCAGTACCTGATTTTTGAAGATGCTAAGTATGGAGCTACGGAAGGGATTGACGGACCGTAGGTCGATCTACGGTCCGTGCTGCTGGTCCGTCGTTTGCTTCAGAGAAGCTGATTTTTGGATGCCGAAATATTTTCTAAGTCCCGAGTGACGGAAGGGACTTACGGACCGTAGATCAATCGACGGTCCGTAAGTCAGTCTCGTGGATCGAAGACGCGTACCTGAACAAAACTTTCCTTAATTTGTTTCCTTTTTTATTTAGGATTTGTTTTCTATAAACAGGACATGTAAACCTCATTTTTGGGGGTTAGACACTATTATTCTATTTTTGCTTTGTAACTTTGGAGATTAATTTGCAACCCTAGCAATTATTCATTTCCCAAGTTCGTTTTTGAAGATTTTGGCTTTGCAATTCAAGTTAATTCTCTAGGTTTATTATTCTCTTTACGTAAGTTCATGATTTCTCCATCTACAATTATGAATTGTGTTCTTGCTAATATGAGTAACTAAATCCACAACTAGGGTTGTGGGAACCATGATCGATTAACAAAGTATGAATAGTAAATAAAAAATTCTTGACTAGTATTTTGCATGCATTGATAATTCTTTCGTTTAGAAGTCTTTTTAGTGGTGGCCAACGTTAGAACTCGCCTTGTTACTACTTGCCGGACCAAGGAGGTAATTAACAAGAAAAGAATTATCAACATAGATTTAGTGTGATACTATCTAATAGGCTAGTGTCGATTGGTGCGAAGTAATAACTAAGCCAAACATCGATTATGATGTCTAATATGAGGTAAAGGTAAGGGTTAGTAAATTATACACACGTAGCCGGACCAAGGTGCGGGGTGAAATTCTCTAGATGCCGGACCAAGGATTTAGAGATACCTAACTTATCACTTTGCATGTAATATACTAGAAAAGGATTGCTATTACTAGGATTACTGCGTTAAGAGATTATGGGGAACACGTGTACCCTAGTTATTTCTCGTATCTTGATAACAACCAAAGTTGAATCTAATTATTGATTACAATATTAAGTCTTGCTATTTATTTCACACAAGCACAAACCCCCTTTTTTATTACCTGTTTCTGGAAATAATTTGACTAATTGAATATAATTGTTGGTTAAAAGTAAAGTCTAAACCATTTTCCTCGTGGGATCGATCCCAACCTACAAGTTGGGTTATTTACTTGATAACGATCGCTTATGCTTCTGAAAGGAGGTGTAATTTGAGCGTATCATTATACTGTCACAGAGAAAGAGATGCTAGCATTAGTGTTTGTTTTTGATAAGTTCATGTCATACTTGGTAGTCACCAAGGTTGTTGTTTTTTATACTAATCATGCGGCAATCAAATATTTGTTCAATAAGAAGGATGCAAAGTCAAGGCTAATTAGGTGGATATTACTCTTGCAAGAGTTTGATCTAGAGATTAAATATTAGAAGGGGACCAAAAACCAGATAGTTGATCATCTGTCTAGATTTGATGATTCATCTCATGTGAGAAATGAAGGACAGATTCGCGAAGAGTTCCCCGATGAGCAATTACCTACCTTGGATCTTGCTCAGGTACCCTGGTATGCAGATATTGTGAACTTTATGGTGAGTGGTTTATTTCCACCGAGGTCCTTAACATATCAAAAACAGAGGCTGAAGTATGATGCATGTTTTTATATATGGGATGAGCTCTTCTTATTCAAGCAAGGACCTGATCAGATGATGCAAAAGTGTGTATCTAAATAGGAAGCATGACAGGTTTTGGAGAGTTATCACTCTTTACCATATGGTAGACATCACGGAGGAGAGCGCACGACACATAAGGTATTGTAATCTGGTTTCTTTTGGCCTACTTTATTTTATGATGTTGCAATGTTTGTGAAGGCTGTGATCAGTGTCAAAGGATGGGCACAATTTCTAGAAGACATGAGATTCCATTGAGCAACATACTTGAAGTTGAGATCTTTGATGTTTGGGGGATAGATTTCATGGGGCCATTTCCATCGTCCTTTGACAATCAGTACATCATAGTGGTAGTGGACTACGTGTCCAAGTGGATGGAGGCAGTTGGGGTACCATCTAATGATGCAAAGGTGGTAGTGAAGTTAATCAGGAAGCACATCTTCACCAAGTTCGGAACTCCAAGGGCCATGATAAGTGATGGAGGTACACACTTTATTAACAGTTCAGTGCGAAATCTACTAGCAAAATATGGGGTGAGACATAAGGTATCTACAACTTATCATCCCTAGACTAATGGGCAGGTGGAAGTGTCTAATCGAGAAATGAAGCAGATCCTCTAAAAGACTGTGAATTCCCAAAGGAAAGATTGGGCTGACAAGTTAGATGATGCTTTGTGCGCATACAAGACACCGATAAGGACTTCTACTTATCGAATGGTGTTTGGAAAAACGTGTCACCTCCCACTTGAATTGGAGTATAAAGCATACTGGGCAATCAAAAAGTTGAATTTGGATTCTGAGTTGGCAGGAGAGAAAAGGATAACACAGCTGTATGAGTTAGAGGAATTCAGGTTTCACGCTTATGAAAATGCCAAATTACACAAAGAGAAGACCAAGAGGTGGCATGACAAACATATTGTGTCACGTACCTTTGAGCCAGGTCAGTTGGTGTTGTTGTTTAATTCAAGATTGAAGTTGTTCCCCGAAAAACTTTGGTCTAAGTGGAGTTGTCCGTTTGAAGTGGTGAGGATAACTCAACATGGAGCTTTGGAGCTAAGGAACAAGGATAAGAGCTCTACTTTCCTTGTAAATGGGCAACGTGTGAAGCACTACTTCGGGCATGATGTGGATCGTGAGCATGAAACACTCGTATTGAATGACGAGTGAGTCATGAGATGGGTCATGCTGCGACGTTAAATCAGGCATTGCACGGGAGGCAACCCGTGAACCTTTGTAATAGTTAGGATTTCCATTCTTTTGTTTTGCATATTTCATTATGAGGAAATAGTATAAAAAAATACAAAAATTTGAGTCATGCCACGACCGAAACTAAGCCACTGGATGGGAGGAAACCCATCATTTTTTTACTAATGGGTGTTGTGCTGAAAATGTGCAGGGAACATGTTTGAAGGACCATAGCGCGTAGCGGGGATTGGGTTCAATTTTGTCTCGCTTGGATTCCATAGCGAGGCAGAACGGTTCGTGACCGTCCCACGTCGTGGAGGAAGTCCTCAAATTTGGTTTCGACGAGAAATAAAATTCTCATCAACAATAAGGAAACTTCATAAAGGAGCAGGGTGCACGCAGTAACTAAGGAAGGGAAAACATAGTGGAAAAAACACACTGAGGCCAAATATTTTTTTGATGTTTGCATTGACAAGGACAGCTTCGCTCGGGAGTTTTCGCGGATATTGAGACGGATCCAAGAGCTAAACATGGAGTTTGTTTTTGCAGAGCCTAGTGAGTGTAACTTGCACATGGTTCAAGAATTCTACGCCAACTGGGTTACGGATTCTAGATCTCACTTTGTAAAAGTGCGAGGAGTAGATGTGACGCTCACTCCAGCGGTGATTAATGACATAGTTGTTACGTCACAGGACACCAATCCACTGTTGCTTACAAGGCTGGACATTTGCCAACCGTATCGGGCCATTCGACATACACTGTGTGGTCCTCAGTCCATGGTGAAGTGGACCAAACACAACGGGAAGAGATATCACCAATCTCTTCCCTACGCTCACATGCTTAGGGAGGCTCGAGTCTGGCTCAAGATTGTGATAAATTATTTGATACCGGGGTTGCACTACACAGACATCACCCGAGACATAGTGTCTCTAGTCTACGCCCTGATGACGCCCACAGAATTGAATATTGGGGCTATATTAAAATCGGTAATGAAGAAGGCTCGTGTGCATAAAGGGAGCAGGTATGCATTTGGTGGTCTTATTACTAGATTATGTCGTGATGCAGGTGTCCTAGAAGAGCATTTAGACAACATGACCCCACTTTTCTCAGCACCAATGGACATCACGAGGACTAAAGGGCCTGACACTAAGTTCGGTCCAACACTCACTACTGTGGAACGCCATAGACGGGATGAGCTAATCATGGCCAGAATGTATGGTTTGGAGATGTTGCGCCACCAGAATGGTTGACGGGCTTCCACTGACGAGCAATTGGGGGATGTTGAGCGTAGGTACCCGTTGAATGCCCATGTGAAGGCCCTACTTGGCATCGGTGTTGCATTTCATGAGCCGGTGGATGATGACATCCCTATTGATGAGGAAAGACTGCGTACTAACTAGGATGTGGAGTCCGATTTTGATGATGAGGTGGACCATGATTAGGCCGGTGATGAGGCCGACGGGGGTGATGCTATGGAGGATTGATCAGGGAGTGTTTTCACCTTACCTCTGTACTGTATTTTTTTGAATTTTGTGAAGCACTGGGGACAATGTTAATGTTTAAGTGTGGGGTGAGGGTGAAAATTATCTCTGGTCTATAAATATTATTGAACATTGGTAGTATCTGCATTTTATTTTTTTGTTTTATTTTTGGTTCCTTGGAGGTTGTTTTCAGTTCTTTGGCTAAGGAAAGTCCATTTGAACCATACAAAATACAAAAATATTTTATCTTTTTAGGATTGAGTCAGTCGTCGTAGTTGAGTCACATTGCCCAATGATAGATGGATGACGACTGTCTGAAGGGCAACTTTCGTCATTGAGTCTTAGCATGGTATGTGCTGAAGCTTGAAATTCCAAAAGTAGAATGTATGAAAGCATGATTGGAAGTTGATGTATGAATACATTTGAACTTTTCGATTTGACTTTAATGATTGCAACTTAAGCTTAAATCGAACCTTGTGCATGAACTGATTGTGTTGTTGTGATTAATCCATCTTGAGTAGAACTTGTGCCATGAGCGGTGAGGTATTGTAGTATCCATGTGATGCATATGATTCTAGAACTTGCCCGACATATTATTGAAGCGAAATAACAAGTGGTGTTTTGGTCAGGAAATGATAATAGGCTTTCTTTGATTTGCCTTGTGAATGTTAGCCTTTTCAGAAATAATATCCCTAGTATAAGCCCGTTGAGCCTGTTTGCCTTGATTTTGTTCTAACCTACGTAATTGAGCCGAATCCCTTTTATTGATACCGTCAGTTTTGATCCTAAAATAATCCCTAATGCACTATGTTAAGATGAAAATGGGAAAAACAACGGTGAGACTAAGTAGAGTGGAAATGCTTGGTTTTGTGGGGAAGAAAGAAAAGAGGTAGGAAAAATGATGCCCCATAAGTTCTTAAATCTGTGATTGGCCCTGGTCTTTGGACATTGTGTACTTCGACTCAAGGTAAAAGCCTAAGTTGAGGGTGGCTAACTCGGAGAATACCTTAATAATGGCCCTGGTACCTATAAGGACAATGTGCACCTTAACTCGAGAGAAATCTCTAAGTCAAGGGTGGCTATTGTTAAGTGTCAAAAAAAAAAAAAATAGAAATAAAGGGGTGTGTAGAAAATAAAGGCGAGGTTGGAAGTACTAGTGGAAAAATATGCAGAAGGGGGGGGGGGGGCTAAAGAAAAGAAATAGTTGTGAATGTAGAAAGGAAATCGAATCTGATGCATTAGGGAGGATAAGTCACTAATTTTATCTAAATATATCCTCCCTTACCTCAAGCCTACATTACAACCTGTAAAAGTCCTGTTTGATTTTGGGCAAAACACACTTAATTAGTGGAGATGTACATAATGGGCTAGCCTATGGTTCTCATTGCATGCATGTATAATGTCTTTGTTGAGAGAGAATGCCTTAAATTATATTCAATTTGCTGAGTTGAGTGTGCGGACTATTCATTTGAGTGAAGGGCACTTGTTGTATGAAATATAGGTGATATCTAATGGTTCACAAGAAGTTGAATGCGTTGGTTGCAACAAGTTGTCAGGTCAATACTTGAGTGTATGATGTATGAAGGTGGGTAAGACCTATGGTGAATGAGAACATGTTTGTTTTTAACTGATTACAGATCCTTAAAGGGAACTGGTGGATGCACGAATACCATAGTAGGGAGTCTAGGTCTAGGATTAGTTAGTAAGTTGTTCGAGGACGAACAAGGTTCTAAGTGTGGGGTAGTGATCTTAGGCATATTTATATGCCTAGGGACTAAATAATACCCGCATTTAGGCCAAGTTTAGACTCAGTTTATGTTGATTTATAGTCATGTCAAGTCATTCGATTGTATATATGCTAACCAACATGATTAGTTATGTAGGTAAGCTTTAATGAAGAAACAAGCATTGAAATGGGCATTGGGAAACACAGAAGATCCAAGTTGAAAAGAAGCAAGGAAGAAGAATGAAGAAATGAAGTCCAAGTCATATCCGTACCCTCTTTGCGTCGCAGAGAGGGATTTTTATTTTCGTTCGAAGAAGGAGGATTTGAGGTAGAGTGGTCTGTGAAGTCGCTACGTAGCGGAGATGAGTAGTTGCCATAAAAAGAATCTGAGTAGTAGCTCCGCGTCGCGCCTACACTTGCCAGTTTTGGCCATTTCGACTTTAGTATAAATAGACTAATATTTTATTTTATTTTATTATTCTTTTTCTGGGTTTTGAAGAGCGACAATTTGAAGATCTATTTCATCAATTTTTAGGGTTTTTTCCTAATCTCTTCTATTTTTAATCTCTTTATGATATTTAAACGTTGTTTGATTGAAAATACGATTATGAGTAGCTAATTTCCCTAGTTCTAGGGTTGTGGCTACATGATGATTGTAAGTTATTGAGTTTTTATGGATTTCATTTAACTATCATATGAATCTCTCTTATGTTCTTGTTTTTTGTATTTTGTGCTTGATCACCATTGAAATAAACATATTGTCCCAATTGAACTCGGGAGAGGAATAAGAGGATAGAATGTGGGGTATAAGGAGCATGATTTTCTCATAAGATTTAGAGTTAATTTGTATCTAGGATAGGGATATAAACCTTGTTTGGTCATTATACATGAAGATATCATAATGCTCGGTGATTGGTCCAACCTATCCCCGCTCAACGATGTAGTTAGGTAGCCATTTATCGTAGGAAATTAGAGGTCGGGAGACCATAATCATATATTTAACCCTGTGATCATTGATTCAATAGTTGATAAATATCCGTTTAACAAGATAACTTGCATGAATCCTAATAAGAGTTGCAGCCCTGGACTTTACCCAATCATTGTTCGAAACCCACGAAATTGAATCATGTTTGTTTAGTTTTGTTTAACTTTAAGATTATAAAATAAATCAATTGAAATCTTGATAACACTTGTGTTTAGCTAGAAGTATTGGAAAAATCAAGTTATTCTAATCGTAAGTCTCTGTGGGTATGATACCCAGCTCTTAAAAAGAACCACTTTAATACTTGAACGACCACGTACACTTGCGTGTGCGATTTGGGCGCAACAATAAACCTACCGATTTATGATGCTCGACTTTCACTTATTGAAAATTAGGACATTTATCCATAAATGCCGCAATATCCTTCTTCATCCCATTCCACCAATAGACCTCCCGCAAATCATGGTACATCTTGGTGGCTCGAGGGTGAATGGAATACCGAGAACTATGGGATTCTGACAAGATTTGTTCCCTCAAGTCATCAACATTAGGAACACACAACCGACCTTGATATCTAAGTACACCATCTCTCTCTTGGGAGACAACCTCAACGGACTTTCTAAGTACCGCTTTTCTCAATTCTACTAAGGTTGGATCAAGACATTGCTTGGCTTTCACATCCGCCACAAAAGACGATTCTGAATCATTTTTAACCATAACACCACCTTTGGTAGAGTATACTAACTGATCTTCCAACCGGGCCAATCTATGAACATTTCAAACCAACTCTTTTCTATCATCCTCAGTATGAGCAACACTTCCCATAGATAACCGACTAAGAGCATCCTCTACCACATTCGCCTTACTAGGGTGATAGAGAACACTCATATCATAATCTTTCAATAACTCAAACCACCTTCTTTGGCGAAGATTTAGATCCTTTTGGTTAAACATATATTGCAAACTCTTATGGTTGGTAAAACATCAGCATGAACACTATACAAATAATGCCTCCAAATCTTTAAGGCAAAATACAACCGCCGCTAATTCAAGATCATATGTAGGGTAATTCTTCTCATGAACCTTAGGCTGTCTTGAAGCATAGGCAATAACTTTCCCATTCTGCATAAGCACACATCCTAACGCAATTCTCAAGGTATCACAATAAATAACAAAACCATCTGTCCCTTTCGGTAAAGTCAACATCGGAGTGGACGTAAGTCTATCTTCTAATTGTTGGAAACTCTTCTCACATGCTTCAGACCATATGAACTTATCCTTTTTTTGAGTCAAAGCTGTCAATGGAGAGGCAATCAAAGAAAACCCCTCAACAAACCTTCTATAGTAACCAGCCAAACCCAAGAAACTTCTAATATCCGAAGGGGATAGAGGTCTAGGCCTACTCTTGACCGCATCCATGTTCTTAAGGTCTACGTTAATACCCTCACTTAAAACAATATGACCAAGAAAAGCTACAAACCTTAGCCAAAACTCACATTTGCTAAACTTTGCAAAGAGTTGTTGTTCCTTAAGGATTTGCAACACAATCCTCAAATGATTAATGTGATCATCCTCACTTCTCGAATAAATCAATATATCATCAATAAACACAATATCAAACATGTCAAGGTATTGTCTAAACACCCTATTCATCAAATCCATAAATGCGGCCGGAGCATTAGTCAAACCAAACAACATCACCAAAAACTTATAATGACCATACCGAGTTTGAAAAGTCGTCTTCAGAATATCATTTTCCTTCACCCTCAATTGGTGATAACCCGACCTAAGATCAATCTTAGAAAAGTAACTCGCTCCATAAAGTTGGTCAAACAAGTCATCTATCATTGGGAGAGGATACTTATTCTTAATGGTCACATTGTTCAAGCAGTAGTCAATACACATACGAAGTGAACCATCTTTCTTCTTAACAAACAAAACTGGAGCACTTCATGGAGAGATACTCGGTCGGATGAAACCCTTATCCAACAAATCCTTTAATTGTTCCTTTAATTCCTTAAGTTCTACTGGAGCCATTCGATAAAGAGGAATAGAGACAGGCTGCGTATCTAGGAGAAGGTCAATATTGAAGTCTATTTCCCTTTCATGAGTAATACTGGGTAGATCATCTGGGAACACTTCCGGAAACTCACTAACAACGGGGACTGACTCAAGAGAAGGGGTTTCAGAATCCAAAACCCTCACCCTAACTAGATGGTAAATGCAACCCTTACAAATCATCTTTCTAGATTTAAGACAAGAAATAAACCGACCTTTCGGCATAGAATTTCCCCACTTCCACTCTAGGGAAGGCTCATTCGAAAACTGAAACTTGACTACACGGGTATCACAATCAATAGAATCATAACATGAATGCAACCAATCCATCCCAAGAATGACATCAAAATCTAACATATCAAGTTCTACCAAATCAACAAGAGTAACTCTATGGGACAAGAAGACGGGGCACTTTCTATAGACCTTCTTAGCCACAATAGAATCACCAACAAGAGTAGAGACAACAAAAAGATCTAACAACACATCAGGAAGCACATCAAATCTAATAGCCACATATGGCATCACAAAAGACAAGGTAGCACCGGGATCAAGTAAAGCATAAATAACAAGTTGAAAGACTTTCAACATACCAGTAACCACATTGGGAGAACTCTCTTGTTCACCACGAGTCTGAATGGCATAAAACATATTTTGCTTTGAAGCAATTTGAACCCGAACCACTTGGAATGGATGAAGGATAGGGTTGAGCCTTACGACGACTATATCCTTCATTCTTAGCAACTGAAGGACAATTTCTTATCTTGTGGTGCATCTCACCACAACCAAAACAAACATTGGAACTAGCTAGACATTTACCTGCATGCTTTCTTCCACACTTAGCATAATTCGGCAACGAAGACCTATTACCACCCCCTTGAGGTTTGGGGTTAGACACCCTATCTTTGTTGAACTTAGGAGCATTGGAGGAACCTTGACCGAAGAATCTTTGTCGAAACCTAGGACGACCAGGTCAATCGGACCTTGCATGAGAGAAATTACCATCATCGATTTTAGCCCTTTTGGTCTCCCTAGACCTCTCCTTAAGTTTCTCCTCTTCAATCTGTTAGGCATGGACTATGAGGCGAGAGATGTCCATGTCATGGACAAGCATAGTGGTACGATATTCTTTCACCACCAATTTGGACACACCCGAAACAAACATGCTCATCCTTGCCCTAGAGTCGACAACTATAGAAGGAGCATATCTTGACAACTGTGTGAATCTCAAAGCATATTCTTTCACACTCATGTTACCTTGTCGGAGGTTGATAAACTTAAGCACTTTTTCCTCCCTCATCTCAAGAGGAAAGAACCTATCAAGGAAAGCAGACTTGAACCTTTTCCATTCTAGGGGACCCGCATTTTTCGATTGTGCTTCCTTTCATTGGTCGAACCAAATTTGAGCAACACCCTTAAGTTGATAAGTGGCCAATTCAGCCTTTTCCACTGGTGTCATTGTCATAATAGCCAACACCTTATAAACCTCATTAATGAACTCTTGAGGATCTTCCTCAACCTTAGAACAATAGAATTTCGGAGGATTCATCCTAGTGAAGTCCCTCACTCTAGATGTTGCCGTACCCATATTTGGTTCACGGGGACCACAACCTCCCTATTGACTTGGGCCATCACGGCTTGAGCCAATACTTGAAAAGCAGTCTTAAACTCCGCATTAGTCACTTGCTCGGCAAAGGGGTCAACCGGAGCTTGAGAAGCTTGAGGAAGAGCTTCTTGACCAATATTTATCCCTCATTCCTACTAGCAAAAACTCTTTGAATAGTCATATCATGTAGACCATCGGGTAAGGAATAGGAGAGAGACTTTATAGAGTTAAACTATATCGCAGGATTTAGAGTGAAGAAAGAAGTGAAGTTTTCTAAATATCTTGTAGCCTCTCATTCATAAATGTGGCGCACTTCACACTCATGAACAAGACTCTACTTGATGTGCTTTGAGACATCCTAGAACCTTTCTAAACCTTGTGCTCTGATTACCAAGTTTGTCACGACCCAGGGGAACCTCTTAGATGTAACATGGCGTACAATACCCCAAGAGGCCTTATACGATCCACTTAGCTTTCATAGTCAAGATAATATAAATAGTCGAGATTTTAAAACATTTTCAACACAATCAAAGTTTTTATAAGCAGAGTGGAAGTCTAATACATTTGTCTCAAAAACCATCTAATACAATAGAATCTCGAGACGTAGCCCGTACATCAATGTTCAAAACTCAAAATAAACAAAACATAATGAAAGTAGTGGCTATATCCTCAGATGAATGAGGACTCACCAATCTTCAACTCTTCTTCTACTATAGATCCTAGTCACAGGGATGAGAATCGAGGAACGTCGGACCCTACATTTGGATAAGAAATATAGGCAAGAGTATGCATTAGTACAAGAATGTACTAGATATGATAGCTTGCATAAACATAACATAAACATAAACATTAGACAATATAATATAGATAAAGCATAATCAATGCACATAATAGATCATCATAACATGCAAGGAGTTCATACTTAGGCAAGACATGGGTAACCGCCACTAGTCTTACTCATCATGGAAGGCAACCTCAAGCAACAATCCAAGCTCATCACCTATCATAACATATCCTAGCTTATCTTTTAAAGACGTGGGGAATCGCCTCTTGCCTTACTATAAAGGATAATGAGTAATCGCCTCTTATCCTTCTTACTTCAGGATCGTGGGTAGTTGCCTGTTGTCCAACTTACTATGGGATCATGGGTAGTCGCCTCTAGTCCTTTTAATTAGGATCAAGGATATTCGCCTTTCGTCAAACATCTTGTGACACATGTATTCGCCCCTTGTTTTTCTATAATGAATCATGGGTATTCGCCTCTAGTCCAACTTACATGATAGGAACGTGGGTAGTCGCCTCTTGTTCAACTTCAAGGAATAAGGGTAATCACCTATTATTCTACTCTAAGAAATATGGGTTATCGCCTCATTTCCTTCTCATTTAGAGGTCATAGGTAATCACCTCTAGCCTCATCAATTTCATAGTCTTTAGCTTAGATTCATTTTAGGTGAGAAGTCCTTTCAACCAAGAATCATTCAATGTGAGAAAGCCCTTCACATTCATATATAAGAAATCATGTGGGAAGATCCCTTCCACAACAATCACATCAACCATCAACAATTAATCACATACACTTCACTCTCAAAGAAACTCATATTGTACTTACTATCCTATAAGAATACACATAAATCCTTAAATTCTCTTTTCATAGAGTAAAACAAATTTTATTCAATTTCATCTTAGAAACATGAGTTAAGCATGGGTACATGGAAATTCATCATAAAAGCATGGAATCCTCTCAATTTATGCATCAACAATCATAATTCAATCAATTGAATCAACATTCATAAAGACCCATTACTTAGAAAAAAACCCTAACTCAAATTGGGGGAATTTCTACTTTTCTATAGGGAGAACTTGGGGGCCCCATGGATGAAAAGTTGTCATACCTTGCTATCAAAGCGCACAACCAAATGGAGATTAGAGACTTGACCTTGAGCCCAAGCTTTAACCCTTCTTCTTCTTCAAGTTTCTAGAGAGAGAAATTTTTTGGAGAGGAAGAACCCAATTTCTTTTGGTAAATTTAAGAGAAAGCTTTGTTTTAAAGAAATCTGGAAAAGACCCAAAAGCCCTTGAACTTTCAGCTAACTGAACCTCTTCACGCCAGGCTCCACGAGCCGTCAAGGGCCACACGGCCCATTGTGGCAGTCGTGGTCCTTGACCAGTGGCTTGTCAAACCACCCTAAACCCCACTCACCTCACACGCCCACCTTCACGACCCGTCTAGGCCATCACGACTTGTCTATGCTTTCACGACCCATCTAGTGGCTCGTGGGAGGAGGATGTCTTGAAGCGTACACTGCCTAGTCCTTCACGGGCTCCACCACGAGTCATGGTGCCCTTAACGAGGCGTCTAAGGGCTCGTTGGAAGAGAGCCCATCTTGGCCACCTACTGGAAGGCTCCACAAGCACCACTACGAATCGTGGTCCCTTTCACGGCCCGTGAGGGGCTCAATGAAGGGTGCCTTCTCTCTGTGGAGGGCTAGTGTCCTCCCACTTGACCCCTTAACTTAGTCTACTAGATTCCGAGGTGTTACACAAATTGATCAGAAATGACTTGGGGCAACTATCGAAGAGGTAAAATAGTAACTTTATGAAAATTTCTAAAAATAACAGTTCTTCAAATGAAAATATATATACCACAAAATCATTTAGCGTTGTGAAATTACCATTAAGCTACAATTATAAAAGTAACAAAAGTTAAAGATGTATATCATTAAAACCATTATTAATATGTAGAAATGTAAATGTTCCACATCATATAAGGGTATTTTTTGGTGTTTTTAGTCTAAGAGGTTTCGAAGGTGGGGTGCAAAAATCATCATATACTCCATGAGATTCGCGCATATATATCACCATAAATGCCTTGAAGATAAGATTTTGATTTTTCTTCATGAGTAGCACATATATTTTACACCTTCCACTAAAAAAAAGTAAAAACATAAATATAATAAAGTTACATGGAAAAATAAAAGTATTATGTCAAAAGTAAATATAATACCTCATTGGTATTCTTAGCTATAAGATCATTAAGAGAAGGCCTCTTGGTTATTTTCCAGTTCAGTATTCGTGGAAACTTCTTGCCAACTCAAGTAGCAATACTCCAATCCAAATTACACGGACACTCATAAAACCAAGTGAGAAATGCAAGTGGTAGACCCCCAATTCTATACATATTTTTTATTTTTCTTATTTTTTCATGCATAGACTTCAAGGTAGCCACAAAAATTACTTTGTGTTAGGATAAAAAATTATCAGGTATCACATGGAAGCTAACAAAACAAACATCGAAAAACCATGAGTAAGAAGACAAGTTATAAATATACCAAAAAACATAAAGATTTAATGTGGTTCGGTCAACCGACCTACGTTCACAAAGGAGATGAGCAATCCATTATATAATTATGAGAGTACAAAATATAGCGAGAAATAACCTTAACCAATTCACGCGGAATACATGGGAGGTTCACACAAGTGATGACATATCACTTATGTCCCACAAATTTCCCCCCTAACATAACTCTCAAAGCCTCTAGGACTACATTGTGAATGTTGATTAAGTTTGAAGAAACAAGCATCTATTTATAGAGTCCTAGACCTTTTCCTAAAAGAAAATGACTAGCTAATCCTAAACCTTTTTCCTACAAGAAAAAGAGTAACCAAATATGGAGACTTTATGTTTTTCCTCTTAGGAAAAGGAAATCCTATTTATGGTAAGAAATTCAGGGCAATTAATACCCAACAAATCTCCCCCTTGGCCTAAATTTCTGACAAAATAAATTTGTCCACCTTCACATAATCTTTGCAAAATCTATGTATCGACATAGAGAACCTCTCTGAAATAATTTCTCCAACAAAATCTTCATTACTGTCAAATAAGTTGCAGCTAGAACTATATCCGTCAAGATGAACACCTAATTGTTAATCTGGTTCAACAATCAATTATCGAACATTGAACCTGGCTACATCATTGAACCATCGAACCTGAACCACTAAACTTGGCTCTATCATTGAACGTGACTCTAATACCACTTGTTAGGACTGAAATAATTAGGTGTCATGGGGAAGCTAGCAAATCAAACCTCAAAAGACCACGAGTAAGAAGACAAACGAGAAATATATTCTAAATGACACAAAGATTTAATGTGGTTCAGTCAATCGACCTACGTCCATAAAAGGAGATGATAAATCCACTATATAAACATGAGAGTACAAAATATAGAGAGAAACAACCTCAACAAATTCACTTGGGAGGGTCACACAAGTGATAGCATATCACTTGTGTCCCACAAATCCCTCCCCCCCCACTAACCAAAACTCTCAACCCCCCCCCCACTAACCAAAACTCTCAACCCCCCCCCCCCACTAACCAAAATTCTCAAAGCCCCTAGGACTACATTGTGAATGCTAATTAAGTTAGAAGGAACAAGTCTCTATTTAAAGAGTCTTAAACCTTTTCTAAGAAAAGAACTAGTCACTCCTAAACCTTTACCTAAAAGGAAAACCTATTTATGGTAAGAAACTCAGGGTAATTAATACCCAACAAATCTCCCCTTGGCCTGAATTTCTGACAAAATAAATTTTCTCCACCTTCTTCACATAATCTTCATCAACTTGCATCTCCTTTCTATAATCTCCTCTATCAAATCTATGTCTCGAAACAAAGAACCTCTCTAAAACAATTTCTCCAACAAAATATTTATTAATGTCAAATAGCTTACGACTAGAACTACACCTGTCAAGATGAACACCCAATTTTTAACCTGGTTCAATCATTGATTAACGAACCACTGAACATGGCTCCATCATTGAACCATTGAACCTGACTCCATCATTGAACCATTAACCTGGCTCTAATACCACTTGTTAGGATTGAAATTATCAGGTGTCACGCGGAAGCTAACAAAGCTAACTTCGAAAGACCATTAGTAAGAAGACAAGTGACAAATATACCAAAAGATACAAATATTTAACGTGGTTCAATCAACCGACATACGTCCACAAAGGAGATGAGAAATCCACAATATAAATATGAGTGTAGGGGTGTACAAGTCAAACCGTAAATTTAAACCGAACCGATGAACCCACCCAATCAAACCAAAAAAATTGATTTGTGGTTTGGTTTGACATTGAAAACAAAATCCGACCACTCTTGGTTTGGTTTGGTTTGGTATTAAAAGAAAAAAATCAAACTGAACCCAAACCAAATTGACATAATATATATATATATATATATACTATTTATAGATAAAAAATATTATTTATAATCTACTTTATTAATATACTTTTAGTTAGTTTATAGTTTTAAATGTTTAGATATATTATTTCAAATTTGGGCTTGTAAAATTCTATAAATATTTTATTTTGTATTAAGATCGGAAGTTACAATTATATTGTTATAGTTTTTCAAATTTGAAGTTAACAATTTACTTTGTAAATATTTTCTTTTATATTCAGTTTGACTGTAGCCTTTAATCTTATTAATTAAACATAATGAACATTGATATTCCAATAAAAGTATTTTGTACTCGTGTGAATTTTACTGTCTTTTCGAAGATTTCTATTCATTTAATATTTTTGAAGTTTAGCTTATCAAACATGTAAGTGAAAATATATTTGATCTCTTATTCAAACACCGTATAGTTATTAAAAAACTGAATAAACCAAAAAACCAAAAGAACTGACTAACGCCGAAACTGAAAAACTTGACTTTATGTGGTTTGATTTGGTTTTTAGATTTAATAAACCGACATAATTGGTTTAAGTTTTTTAAATGAAAAAACAAACCAAACCAACCTATGTACACCCCTATATGAGAGTACAAAATATAGAGAGAAATAACCTCAACCAATTCACTCGGAATACATAGGAGGTTCACACAAGTGATAACATATCACTTGTGTCCCACAAATTCTACCCCTAACCAAAACTCTCAAATCTCTTAGGACTACATTGTAAATGTTGATTAGGTTAGAAGGAACAAGCCTCTATTTATAGAGTCCTAGACCTTTTCCTACAAGAAAATGACTAGCCAATCCTAAACATTTTCCTACAAGAAGAAGACTAGCCAAATATAGAGAATTTATGTTTTTCCTCTTAGAAAAAGGAAAAGCTATTTATGGTAAGAAATTCAGGGCAATTAATACCCAACACTTTGCCCCAATGATATGTCTTGTACATACCACTCTCAACTAAATCAAAGTCTCTTTTGTGGATGACATGATGATTTTCATTTGAGAATAAGATAAGGTGAATGAAATATATCGCAGTCATTTTCAATGCATTCTTGTCTGATTTCTAAGGTTTTTTCACAAAGTAATGCAACAACTCAGACCTTGTTACCTTTTTACTATTCCCAAAATACGATACAACAACGAATTGAATTCTTCAATGTCATGTACTCTTTGATTGTCATCAAAACACTTAATGTTGGTCATGATTGAAAATTCTTTAAAATCGAACCTCAAGATGGTACTACTAATCTTAACACACGAACCATTAACATTATTCGAAACAACCTTCCTCGACAACAATGCATAAATTAGTTGATTCTGAACAATAAATTCAGACTATTAAAGATAACTGCCAAAACAAGTCTGTTTAAAATTTTTGAAATGTCTCTTATTCAATGTGTTCTTCAACACACTTACGAAATCAGTCTTATTATGTACGCTAATTTTAAGATGTACATGTTTGGCCGGCTAAATATAAAAACCACCAATATTCTGCATATATAAAAAAGAACCAAATATTTGACTTATTCAAAATTTATGAACATTAAAAGGAAATTGATGAAATAAAGTTAAGACTAAAGTAGTAGAAAGAATAACAAAAGAAGGAGGAAAAAAATAAGAAGTCATGCATATATTATCAAAGGTTATCAAAGTAATGAAAATGTGTTTACTAGAAACAAAATTGAATGTCTATTAGACCTAAATATCTAAAACCACCATTAACAATGCAAAAATTACAAAATGTAGTAAATCAGATTTTATGAAATACCTTTTGGTCACATCCTCCGATTTTTCTTTTATCCTTATTCTTCTTTTTGGATGATCATCTGCTTCTTTGTTGTTCACAACACTTAGCTACCTTTTACTCAGACCTGCTACAACTTTAACTTCAGTTTGATCACGACTTCGCAAAGGGTTGTTAGAATGTGACCATATTACTTGGGTGGTAGGTACTGCAACCTTTGCACTTGAACTTATTTTCAGAATTTGTTCACCAGGTTTAGAACCTTTTTTATTTCTTGAAACATAGGTTTTGGAAATTTTTTTCTTTGAAGAAACAAATGTTGCACTTTGATATAACATCAACTTTTTCATGAACTTCACCGACTAGACTTGCAATTGTAATCGAGATCTCATCAATGTCTTTTTGCACTTTATTATCCATGAAAATCGGACTTGCACTAAAAATTAAGATAGCGTCAGACACAACGTCAGACGCCATATATCGACCTTATTTTCTTTACCTAAAATTTTGCCACTAATGTGATGAATCATTTTGAGATGCATAAGATTTAAGAATTTAAGAGTAAAAAATTAGTACATAAATAGTGTACACACATCTAATGCTAAAGAATATTTTTTTTTAAAAATGCACAAACAAACCCTAAAAGTCATTGAATAATGAACACAATTGACGAATCAAAATACACAATGAAAATCCCTAAAAATCAATTGAAGAAAAAAAACAATTGATCTATAACACATTCAGAAGAACAAAATAATGACACAATAAGTTATAGCTAAAATCCGTCAAAGAAGAATCAAAACATTATATTAAAAATGTACAATGTAAAACGCTATAATTAAAAAAAAGGCACACGAAGAACACATCTATAATCCACCAACAACACATAGCGAAAACAAAAAGCAACACACTAAAAATCATTAAGAAGATTCAAAGAAGTAAAAACACGATAATTGTAACGACCCTTTTCGTCGTTTTGAGTACTAGAGCTTTCTATTTCATAAGAGACTCTTCCGATAGATTCAAAATGGGTATTTTGGACTATTCGTAACTACAATTATGAAATTCGTGGGGTAGTTTTAATAATTAATATAGCTGGTGGTTAAAGAAAATAACATTAAAATTAATAGTGTTCACTTTTACCATGTTTATAATTAGTCATATAATAATTAGGGTAATCAATAATCTGTAGAAGAAAAGAAAAGAGGAGAAGAGGGGAATACCGGAAAGCGACGTTGAACGAAGGAAAATCACGGGCGACTTCAGGTGAGAATTCTCTTCAATTTTTCTAGTTACATGTATTATATGTAGGTTGATTGAATTGTGATTAGTTTTCTGATTAGTGATGTAAGGAAATTATGTAGTGCAAGTGTAGGGATATAGGTGTGAATTATTATTCATAGGTTAGTGGGGGGTTTTTTGGATAACAAAGTGTGAGATAATATTTGGCCAATGAATATATAGTTTATGATTGGAAAGTTGAGACAAGCATTAATCATCAATAACTAAAGTAAAAGTTGTTAATCAATTTGAGTTCATTATATTAAAATTGAAGTGTGTTTATGGTTTGGTTTTGTAACCAGGTGCTTGGAAATTCTAATCTTACTAAATTGTCATTAGAGAATGGAATTTTCCTAAATTCTATTTGTAATCTATACTACTAATGATTGCAAATTAATTCAAGGATGGGGTTGAGATTAGTGGTCTGATGAAGTTGTGGCGATGGGTAGAGTAGGTGTTGGGTTTATATATGTGTGTTAATTAATATATGTAATGCTTCATTATTCCATAGATGAAAATAAATTGCAACTTGTAATATGCTCCCCGTGTAGCGTGGTTTAAGCAATATGATAGGTTAGGTTGTTGGTTATAGTGCAGATTTTAAGAGTCTATGCGGTTGTCGCCACTGGTTTGTAACCAGTTGGCTTCCATTTTTAATTAGTAATATTTTATTATCACATTATGATTCAAGTTTTAATATATTGAGTTACGTAACTAAATATTGGGTGTTGTATTATATAAAATGCACTAGAGTTATATTATTTTGAGGAATTAAGACTTAATCCTAGACTTTAAATTTAGGAAATACGAGAGTTGACATATTAGTTGGCATCAAAATTTAGGAAAGTTATTATAGTAATATGGGTGTCTATAGACTTGTTTACTTATGGAATACTTGATAGATTGGAAACATTATGAGGCATTGAGGAAAGGAAAAGCATTGGGGAACTAGCTTGCTTGACTTCGGTTCTTTGGTTGAGGTAGGTTATGGTTTATTCTATGTGATAGATAGACTCTTAATAGTGATTGATAGTCATTGAGTGATATTGTGAATTTCTCTATGTACTTGGTTGTGTGGTTTGGATAATCTATGTGTTGTTTGTGATTGGTCTGAAATCTTGAGATCCTGAAATTTATAATCTTCAATCTTCTCTATCGAAGTGATGCCTTGAATAAAGAAGTCTTGATGAAATATTATTAATGAAGTGAAAAGTGGTGATAATAAATGATAAATTAACAACATATTTGGATCGGGTGCCACGAGCCGGCACGATATTATTGAATCGAATGTCACGTTTCGATACGATATATTGGATCGGGTGCCATGAGCTGGCACGAAGTGATTGAAGCAAGTGTCATGTTCTGGCACGGTAACATTAAAGGAAAACATATATAAACAGTGTAATCTACTCAATCTCAAAGAATTCAAATTTTTATAATAGTTTGGTTTGGAGGCATGAGTTCTCATGTGTGATCTTGACATTGTTGACTTATTACGTACTTACTTTAGTGTTGTTGTCACTTGTTCATGTTGGTTGTTGCTTGCCACCTGCTAAGTGTCATAGTTGAATTCATACTATTACTCATTACATATTAGTTTCTATTTTGAGTTGGCCGATGATATCTACTCCGTACAAGTTGCCATGTACTGACCCCTACTTGTGTTTCTTTGTTTTCTTTTGTGGAGTGCAGCATGTGTACCATCTACTTCGACTCGCCCTACGCTCTAGACAGTCTCCAGCACATCAGATTTCAGTGTGAGTTATTCCTTCTAGCTCATGCTGGATTTTCTTAGTCATGGCATGATATTCTTAAATTTCGGACATAGACTATCCTACTTATTTATTTTGGTGTCTTTAATATTTTAGACTTGGTATTTTAAGAATATATGTCCTTGATGTGATGACTTTCAGGTTTTGGGAATAATATATAATAAACTCTAGATGTTTCTTTTATTGGTTACTTCAATAAGTTTTGAGCTTTCGCATTATGGTTGATTTCCATAAGTTCAACAATTGATATAAGTTGGTTGAATTCATTGATTCACTCTGTAACGACCTTAAACAAGAAATAGGAAGAACTAGAGCCTCACATGTGTATTGAAGTTGGTAACTTGATTAAATAATGTAAATCGACTTTTTGAGTTTAGTTCAAAGAGATTTGGGGTCCGTAGATGCTGCCAGCTTTAGACATTTTAATTTTTAGTTGGGGCTTTGGGAATTAATTATTTATTAGATTAAGGGCTTAGGGGGTTGGTTAGGAGTTAATTAAATGACTTATATAAGGTTTTAAGTCTTTTAACAAGTCATTTACTCTCTTTTCCCAAAATCAAAATCCCAAAGTCTTCCCTCTCTCTATATTTCTCTCTAACTCAAAGAAGAAGATGAAGTGGGAGCTAGAGTTGAGGATTTCATGGTGTTTCTTCTTCAATTTTCGTGGGATTCACGAAGGTTAAGGTATGGGGATCCTTTATCCTTGATTCCTTTTCCATTCAAGGAGCCAAATAAAAGTGTTTTGAAAGTTCTTCAAAAACTCAATAAAGTCCTAATTTCGGTTCTAGCATGGGTTCTTGCATTAAATGATTTTTAATGATGATTTACGTTATTATTGATGTTTATTGATGGTTTTAAGAAAGAAAAGTCCATGAATCCATGTCTTTCCAAGTTTCCTAAATTTGGCTTATGAAGTGGGTTGAATGTTTATGATTGAATGATGATGGAAAAAAGCTTAGGTTGAGTTGAGTAGTTGATTTCTATTATTATCTATGTTTATCTATTGAGAATTGTTGAAGAATTGAGGAATGGTGATTGTGGCTTTGGAAAAGGGTAAGTTGTCCTAACTTCATTGTTAATGTAGAATTGATATAGTATTGTGATAGATTGATGTGTGATCCACTTATGGTGGAGATGCTTACTTATTGAATGTATTATGATTATGGCCTTGAAGGCATTATATGAGGAATTGAAGTGTTGATATGATATTATATATGTGAATGCGATGTAAAGGATTTGAATGAAAATCTAATGAAGTAAAGGTAATCATGTTGTGAATATAAATGTGTTCATGGGATCCCAAGGTGAGCTTGAATAAAGTATTATTGTATTGTGATTAAAAGTATGTCTCTCTTAACACTTATGAATGAAGATGATAGAATGTGAAGTGCCTTATATTGTTGAATGTCATCTCTTGACTTGGTAGACTTAGGTGCTCTTCTTGATAAATGAAAAGCTATGTTGAATATTAATCGATAGGCTATGGCATTCCTTCCACATGTAAGTGATGACATTTGTTTCTGAGTTGGGTAGTGTTTAGTGATTTATGCATATCTTGTTCTCTCTAACTTTGTTTACAATGAATAAATATGATTTTGAAAGCTAACTCGTATACCTAGAACTCTTATGTTTATGTAAAACTCTAATTTACCTGTTATGGATACTAAATATAGGACGCAATATAGGGCAAGTTCTACCCAGATTTCTGAAATTGAAATCCTGTATGATCAGCTGTAGTGTTTTGAATATATGTTTTTGTACAAAATATATTTTTCGGTGATTCTTGTTTATTTGCAACCTTTAGAGATGTACCTACATCTTCCATGAAGTTTATAAAGTCTAGTTTTGTCGTTTTCCTTTTCAAATCTAACTTGCGACTTGAGGTACCAGGTTAGACAGATTCACTGTTTTGGGAGCACAATTGTATTTGTATATGCTAGGCTTACTTGTGATGATTATCCTATTTTACGTCAATATTACTGAGCTAATAGAAGTTAAAGAAGTTATTTAATTGTATTTTTAAGGTTGTATATACTCGTGAACAAGTTGAGGACCTTGAAACATTGGTTGGTCTACGGTCTGAACTCGCAAAGTTGTGTTGGACTGGTTCTTTGCTAAAGCACTAAGTATGTGTATAAACTTGTACTTGTACTCTTTTAACTGCGGAAATATTTGAAATTTGTTCTTGGTACCTCGGCTACCTCTTGTCACTTTGTATTGTCATGTTGGTATCCTTTAAGACGTTAAAGACACTCATGTAACTCGCCCACTTGTACGAACTGTTTGATCACCTGGCACTCTTGTTGGGACCTTGTCCTTCTTGTGGCTGTGACTTTGTCACTCTTGGTGTAGCAACCCGTATCCGAAAATAGACCATATTGCAGATTTCTGGTGTTGCAAGTAGCACGCACGGGCACCATCGACGGACCGTAGGAGGACCCACGGTCCGTCCTGCAGGTCCGTGGTTCGTGTCAGCAACTCCCCCAGAACTTTGCCAGAAATTCGGCTAAGTGTTGACCCACGGCCGGACCTATGGTCCGTAGGTCAGGTTACGGACCGTGGTTTGTGTCTGTGGATCGATGCCCCTAAAGCCTAGCTTCAGTCCCGATTGACGGTTGACCAGCACGGACCGTCATTCGATCCACGGTCCGTAGGTCAAACCGTAGGTGAGGGTTAGCAGCCAGTTAGATGAAAATTGTGAATGGGTCAACTTCAGATGGCCATAACTCTTAGAAAAAAATGAATTATGTGTCCCATCACCTTTGGTAAGATAGATAATTGAATCTTCTTTCCAACGCCACCGAGTTTGCTAAATTCCGACATCCGAGTAAAAAGTTATGCTCATTTTAGTGAAGCCCTGTCAGGCAGACTCGACCGACGGTTCCAATCGACGTACCGTTGATTGATTGACGGCCCGTCAGTCCCGTCCGTCAGTCACTTCGACAGCAGTTAAGTCAGGGCTCTTTTGGTCTTTTCCTATTTCATTTAACCCCTAAGATACGTCGTTTAGACCCTAAATCATGAGGTTTTAGTCAGTTTAAGCCTAGAAACATAACTAGAATTTACCTTAGTCAAAATCATTAATCAAAACTTAGAAAATTAGAAGCAAGAGAGGAGAAAAAGGTCAAGAACCCTAGTTCAAGAACGCAGCAAGTTTTCTTCAGTTCCAGCCCGGAAATCGAAAGATTTCTCCGTGGAATTCGTCACCAGGTATGTCGGATTTCACTAGTGGGTTCCTTTCGCCCATTAGGTCCCTAGAATTCAGTCAGATTCTTGATTCCATGATTATGAACAGACCTAGGGTTTCTAGAATTTGAACAAATCATCATGAATTAGTTATTTAAATGTTCCAAATCAGATTATCATGTTATTGCTCATTTTATCACATGAATTTCAGAACCCTAGCTATGTATTTCTTTAGTTCTTGAATTACACATGCTAGGTTAGATATCTCAGTTATTCAGTTATACATGCCTCAGTTAGTAATTCATCATTATCAGATTAATTATTGCATTCTCAGTTTGCATGTTCAGTTTCGAGCTATCCAGTATTTACAGAATTTCAGTCATAACCAGTTAACTACTTAATTCATTGGAAGTAGCATAATACCGAGTTGGACTAGGGTTCAGCGTACTCATATAGTCCCAGAACTACAAGCCACATAGGTGTAAGTCCCCTCTGTGGGCAACATCAATTTAGTGATCATGCCAGCATGCCTCTACACCTTTGGCCGGGTGTATTGGGTCCTCTCGATGGGGCGTATACATCGGACTCCACATTTAGCTCATGTGTTTTATGTCGGTTATTAGTAGCTCCCACAGTTCAGTCAGATTCTATTGCATTGACCATTTATCAGTATATTCAGTATTTAGTCTCAGCATGTTATAAATTTGGTCATTGCATTCAGTTAGCTCAGCATTCAGTATCTATATCATGCTCAGATTATTTCATTGCTTTATTGCTTTGTTTAGTTATATGTTATTTCAGCTTTACTCTATCCTACATGCTCAGTACCTTTCAAGTACTGACGCATACGTGCGCTACATCTTCTCGTGATGTAGGTTCAGGTTCTCAGCATCCAGATCACGCTTAGATCAGTTCCCGATCTCCAGTTCAGCAGAATCAGTGTTGAGTCCTCATTCTCCGAGGACAATAGTCATAAGTTTCTTTTCAGTATTTTAGTCCTTTAGTTTCAGTTTTGCTAGACTTAGTTGGGGACTGTCCCAACATTTCTAGTCAGTTAGAGGCTATATTCAGACATAGTTAGATTCAGGTTAGTATTAAGTTAATAACTTCTTTGTATTAAACTCATCAGTTTTCATTCATCTTAGTTATAGTATATGGGTACTCCCCATCTCTTCAGTTTATTTATGATTTAGCTTCCGCATCAGTTTATTATCTTTAGTATGCTCATGATCATGCCAGCAGGGTTAGCTTGGGATCACTTGTGGTCCAAAGTCCCGTGTCCGCGTCTCGGGGGTAACTCGGGGCGTGACAAACTTGGTATCAGAGCATTAGGTTTAATTATCCTAGGATGTCTGAAAAGCCGCACTAGGTAGAGTCTTTTTCATGGATGTGTAGTGCGCACCACATCTAATGAGGGGGAGGCTACAAAGTGTTTTAGGAAATCTTCATTTTCTTGTTACTCTTATCGTGCGTAAGGTATGATCTAAATTTCGTTCTAACTCGACGTAATACGTTTCAGTGAGCATGCCTCCTCGTAGAGCTTATGCTAGGAATGTGAATGCCAGGAACGCAAACGCAACTCCTCCAGTTTCAGATCAGGAAGTCTCAAATGCTGAATTCAGGAATGCCATTTAGATGTTGGCTTAGAATGTCGCTAACCAGAACAATCAGCGGGTTCAAGCTCATGTGAATGCAAATGGTGGATCAGCAGCAGTAAGGGTCTATGACTTTGTTAGGATGAATCCGCCTGAGTTCTTAGGATCGCAAACTGGTGAAGATCCCCAGAATTTCTTGGATGAGATCAAGAAGATCTTTGAGGTGATACAGGTCACTGGGAATGATCGGGTTGAGTTAGCATCTTACCAACTTAAGGATGTGGCTCATATCTGGTATACTCAGTGGAAGGATAACATGGGTACAGATGCCGCTCCTATTACTTGGGAAGGTTTTAGCGAATCCTTTCTGGACAGGTTTTTCCTCATAGAGTTGAGAGAAGCAAGGGCCCAGGAATTTATGAACTTAAGGCAGGGTAACATGACTGTCCAAGAGTATGGGCTCAAGTTTAATCAACTCTCCAGGTATGCTCCTCACATGGTTGCTGACTCAAGGGCTCAGATGAATAAGTTTCTTTATGGGGTGTCAGACTTAGTGAAAACAGAGTGTAGGAATGCTATGTTAGGAGACATGAACATCTCTAGGCTCATGACTCATGCTCAGCAGGTTGAGGGTGATAAGCTTAGGGAAGGGTAACATGACTGTCCAAGAGTATGGGCTCAAGTTTAATCAACTCTCCAGGTATGCTCCTCACATGGTTGCTGACTCAAGGGCTCAGATGAATAAGTTTCTTTATGGGGTGTCAGACTTAGTGAAAATAGAGTGTAGGAATGCTATGTTAGGAGACATGAACATCTCTAGGCTCATGACTCATGCTCAGCAGGTTGAGGGTGATAAGCTTAGGGAACAAGCTAAGGAGACTAAGAAAGCAAGAACAGGTAACTACGAGTATTCCCAACAGAAATCAGGTGGTGGAAATCGCTCGCAGTTTCAACAGAAGTCTTCGACTCCAGCCCCTTCATCAGCTAGTGTTCCATCCCCAGGTTTCGTAATGATCAGAAAGGTAGGGGCGTCAAACTCTAAGTCTCAAGGTAGTGGTTCAGGCACCAAAACTCACCCAACTTGCCCGAAATGTAGTAAGAACCATCCAGGCGAGTGCCTTGCAGGTAAGGAAGAATGTTTTGGGTGTGGTCAGTCTGGTCATAGATTGAAGGATTGTCCTTCTAGACATGGTCAAGGAGGGAATAATGGTAGAGCTCAGTTTACAACTTCAGCAGCACCAACAGGTCGCCCGACTCAACAGGGTAACTCATCTGGTACAGGTGGCAGACAGCGCCAAAATAGGCTCTATGCTCTTCAGGCTCGTCAAGATCGGGAAGATTCTTCTGATGTAGTCACTGGTACGTTACGAGTCTTTGATCTTAATGTGTATGCATTGTTAGATCCAGGGGCTACTTTGTCTTTTGTAACTCCATACATAGCAGTCCAATTCAGTGTTAGCCCAGAAATTCTCTCAGAACCTTTCTCAGTCTCTACTCCAGTCGGTGACCCAGTTATAGCTAGACAGGTATACAGAAATTGCCCTGTCACAGTCTCTCAGAAAGTCATTTCAGCAGATCTTGTAGAGTTAGAAATGGTAGACTTCGATGTCATTCTGGGCATGGATTGGTTACATTCCTGTTATGCCTCAGTCGATTGTAGAACTAGGATTGTTCGTTTTCAGTTTCCAGACGAACCAATCCTAGAATGGAAGGGTAGTAACTTAGCTCCTATGGGTCGATTCATTTCTTACCTTAAGGCTAGAAAGATGATCTCTAAGGGTTATCTTTATCATCTAGTTCGGGTTAAGGACTCTAGTTCTGAATCCCCAACTCTTGAGTCAGTTTCTGTAGTCAATGAGTTTCCAGAAGATCTTCCCGGAGTTCATCCGGCTAGGGAAATCGACTTTGGAATTGATCTCCTTCCAGATACCCAGCCTATCTCTATTCCTCCTTACAGAATGGCTCCAGTTGAGTTTAAGGAATTGAAAGAGCAGTTAAAAGACCTTCTAGATAAGGGCTTCATCAGACCTAGTATTTCGCCATGGGGTGCACCAGTGTTGTTCGTAAAGAAGAAAGATGGTTCTCTCATAATGTGCATTGACTATAGGCAGTTGAACAAGGTCACAATCAAGAATAAGTATCCCATCCCCAGTATTATTGACTTGTTTGACCAACTTTAGGGTGCTAGTCATTTCTCAAAGATAGACCTCAGATCGAGTTATCATCAGCTTAAAGTCAGAGATAGTGACATTCCAAAGACAGCCTTTAGAACTCGATATGGTCATTATGAATTTGTAGTCATGTCATTTGGACTAACCAATGCTCCTGCAGCTTTCATGGATTTGATGAACAGAGTGTTCAAGCAATACTTGGACTTGTTTGTTATCATCTTTATTGATGATATCCTCATTTACTCTAGGAATAAGGAAGAACATGCAAGTCATTTGAGAGTTGTTCTGCAAACTCTCAAAGATAGCCAGTTATTTGCAAAATTTAACAAGTGTGAGTTTTGGTTACAATCAGTTGCCTTTCTTGGGCATATTGTGTCTAGTGAAGAAATTCAAGTAGATTCCCCGAAGATAGAAGCAGTGAAACAATGGCCCATACCTACCTCTGCTACAGATATCAGAAGTTTCTTGGGTCTAGCAGGTTATTACAGAAGGTTTGTGGAAGGATTTTCATCCATAGCCTCACCATTGACTAGGTTGACTCAGAAGATGGTCAAGTTTCAGTGGTCAGATGATTGTGAGAAAAGCTTTGCAAAATTAAAAACTAGGTTGACTATAGCTCCTGTCTTGACTCTACTAGAGGGTTCAGATGGTTATGTGATCTATTGTGATGCATCCAGGATCAGCCTAGGTTGTGTGTTGATGCAACGAGGTAAGGTTATAGCTTATGCTTCTAGACAGCTTAAGGTGCATGAGAAGAACTACCCAACTCATGACCTCGAGCTAGCAGCAGTGGTATTTGCACTTAAGATTTGGAGACATTACTTGTATGGT
Organism: Solanum verrucosum; assembly: GCF_900185275.1. Taxonomy (NCBI): domain Eukaryota; kingdom Viridiplantae; phylum Streptophyta; class Magnoliopsida; order Solanales; family Solanaceae; genus Solanum; species Solanum verrucosum. The sequence goes on from NW_026020164.1 coordinate 31,778, forward strand.
GTTCAAGTAGATGTGTTCACAAACCGCAAGATCCTTCAATATGTGTTCACCCAGAAAGAGTTGAATCTTCGCCAGAGAAGATGGGTAGAGTTCCTCAAAGATTATGATATGAGTGTGCATTACCATCCTGGTAAGGCAAATGTAGTAGCAGATGCCCTTAGCAGACTATCTATGCATAGTGTAGCACATGTTAAGGAAGAAAGAAAAGACCTAGCAAAGGATGTTCACAGACTAGCTCGTCTAGGAGTTCGTCTTATAAGCATATCAGATGGTGGTGTAACAATTCAGAATGGAGCAGAATCTTCTTTAGTAGTAGAAGTTAAGGAAAAGCCAGACAGTGATCCAATATTGCTAGAGCTTAAGGGTGCAATCCAGAAGCAAACAGTGGAGGTATTCTCCCAAGGGGGAGATGGTGTGCTTCGCTATCAGGGTCGATTATGTGTTCCTAATGTGGGTGAGTTGAGACAACATATTCTTGTAGAGGCTCATAACTCCAGATATTCTATTCATCCAGGTGCCACTAAGATGTACCGCAATCTATGGGAAGTCTATTGGTGGAATGGTATGAAAAGAGATATAGCCGACTTTGTGGCCAAGTGCCCCAATTGCCAGCAAGTAAAGGTAGAACATCAGAAACGTATGACTCAAGAGATTAACATTCCTACTTGGAAGTGGAAGTGATCAACATGGACTTCATCACAGGTTTACCTCGTACTCGTAGACAGCATGACTCCATTTGGGTGATTGTTGATAGGGTTACTAAGTCTTCTCGCTTTTTGGCGGTCAAGACTACAGATTCGGCAGAGGATTAAGCCAAGCTTTACATTAATGAGATTGTGAGGTTGCATGGGGTTCCTTTGTCTATCATCTCAGATAGAGGTCCTCAGTTTACCTCTCATCTCTGGAAGTCATTTCAGAAAGGTCTTAGTACTCAGGTTAATCTTAGCACAACATTTCATCCACAGACGGATGGTCAAGCAGAGCATACCATTCAGACCTTAGAGGACATGTTGAGAGCTTGTGTGATCGACTTCAAGGGTAGTTGGAATGATCACCTTCCTCTTATTGAGTTCGCCTACAACAATAGTTATCATTCCAGCATTCAGATCGCCCCTTATGAGGCATTGTTTGGGCGTAGATGTAGATCTCCAGTTGGTTGGTTTGAAGTAGGTGAAGCAGCCTTGATAGGACCAGATTCGGTCCTTGATGCTATGGAGAAAGTGCAACTCATTAGGATAGACTTAAGATTGCCCAGAGTCGCCAGAAGTCTTATGCAGATGTGAGAAGAAGGGAACTAGAGTTCCAAGTTGATGATTGGGTTTTCCTGAAAGTGTCACCTATGAAGGGGGTGATGAGATTTGGCAAGAAAGGGAAGCTCAGTCCCAGATATGTAGGCCCTAATAGGATCATGAAAAGGATTGGTAAAGTGGCTTTTGAGTTAGAGTTGCCACCAGATTTAGCAGCAGTTCATCCAGTCTTTCACATTTCACTTTTGAAGAAGTGTGTGGGTGATCCAGCATCTGTAGTGCCATTAGAGACTGTGGCTGTAAAAGATAGCCTTTCTTATGAGGATGTACCAATTGAGATCCTCGATCGTCAAGCTAGAAGGTTGAGAAACAAAGAAGTCGCTTCAGTCAAGGTTTTGTGGAAGAGTCAATCCGTAGAGGGAGCTACTTGGGAAGCAGAAGCAGTCATGAAGTCCAAGTATCCTCACCTCTTTCCTTCCGATTCCATTCCAGCTTGAGGTAATAGCTCCTCTTCAGTTTTTTTTCAGTCATTCATGCGTAAATTCAGTCTTAGAATCATGTTCCTTCAGTTTGTACTTGCATTTTCATCATATTTGCATGTTCTTGGAACTCAGTTTAGTCAGAAATTTAGTTCTAAGTGTTTAGTGGTAGGGATTGCAGCCCTCTCCCTCCATTTCAGCTAGTTTAGTCTTCATTCGAGGACGAATGGTCCCAAGGGGGAGATAATGTAACACCCCGTATCCAAAAATATACTAGATTGCAGATTTCTGGTGTTGCAGGTAGCACGCACGGGCACCATCCATGGACCGTAGGAGGACCACGGTCCGTCCTGCAGGTCCGTGGTTCGTGTCAGCAACTCCCCAGAACTCAGCCAGAAATTTGGATAAGTGTTGACCCACAGCCGCACCTACGGTCCGTAGGTCAGGTCACGGACCGTGGTTCGTGTCCGTGGATCGATGCCCCTAAAGCCCAGCTTCAGTCCCGATTGATGGTTGACGAGCACAGACCGTCATTCGATCCACGGTCCGTAGGTAAAACCGTAGGTAAGGGTTAGCAGCCAGTTAGATGAAAATTGTGATTGGGTAAACTTCAGATGGTCATAACTCTTAGCACAAAATGAATTATATATTCCATGACCTATGGTAATATAGATAATTGAATCATCTTTCCAACGCCACCAACTTTGCTAAATTCCGACATCCGAGTAAAACATTATGCTCATTTTAGTGAAGCCTTGTCAGGCAAACTCGACCGCGGTTCCAATCGACGGACCGTTGATTGATTGACAGCCCGTCAGTCCCGTCCGTCAGTCACTTCGACAGCAGTTAAGTCAGGGGTCTTTTGGTCTTTTCCTATTTTGTTTAACCCCTAAGATACGTCGTTTAGACCCTAAATCATAAGGTTTTAGTCAGTTTCAACCTAGAAACATAATTAGAATTTACCTTAGTCAAAATCATTAATCAAAACTTAGAAAATTAGAAGCAAGAGAGGAGAAAAAGGTCAAGAACCCTAGTTCAAGAACGCAACAAGTTTTCTTCAGTTCCAACCCCGAAATCAAAAGATTCCTTCGTGGAATTCGTCACCAGGTATGTGGGATTTCACTAGTGGGTTCCTTTCGCCCATTAGGTACCTAGAAATTAGTCAGATTCTTGATTCCATGATTATGAACAAACCTAGGGTTTCTAGAATTTGAACAAATCATCATGAATTAGTTATTTAAATGTTCCAAATCAAATTATCATGTTATTTCTCAGTTTATCACATGAATTTCAGAACCCTAGCTATGTATTTCTTTAGTTCTTGAATTACACATGCTAGGTTAGATATCTCAGTTATTCAGTTATACATGCCTCAGTTATTAATGCATCATTATCAGATTAATTGTTGCATTCTCAGTTTGCATGTTCAGTTTCGAGCTATCTAGTATTTACAGAAATTCAGTCATAACCAGTATACTACTTAATTCATTTGGAGTAGCATAATACCGAGTTGGACTAGGGTTCAGCTTACCCATATAGTCCCAGAACTACCAGCCAAATAGGTGTAAGTCCCCTCTGTGGGCAACATCAGTTTAATGATCACATCAGCATGCCTCTACACCTTTGGCTGGGTGTATTGGGTCCTCTCGATGGGGCATATACATCGGACTCCACATTTAGCTCATGTGGTTGTATGTCGGTTATTAGTAGCTCCTACAGTTCAGTCAGATTCTATTGCATTGACCATTTATCAGTATATTCAGTATTCAGTCTCAGCATGTTATAAATTTGGTCATTGCAATCAGTTAGCTCAACATTCAGTATCTATATCATGCTCAAATTATTTCATTGTTTTATTGCTATGTTCAGTTATATGTTATTTCAGCTTTATTGTATCCTACATTCTCAGTACCTTTCAAGTACTGACGCATACGTGCGCTACATCTTCTCGTGATGTAGGTTCAGGTTCTCAGCATCCAGATCACGCTTAGATCGGTTCCCAATCTCCAGTTCAGCAGAATCAGTGGTGAGTCCTCATTCTCCGAGGACAATAGTCATGAGTTTTTTTTTAGTATTTTAGTCCTTTAGTTTCAGTTTTGCTAGACTTAGTTGGGGTCTGTCCCAGCATTTCTAGTCAATTAGAGGTTATTTTCAGACATAGTTAGATTCAACTTAGTATTGAGTTAATCACTTCTTTGTATTAAACACATCAGTTTTCATTTATCTCAGTTATAGTATATGGGTATTCTTCATCTCTTCAGTTTATTTATGATTTAGCTTCTGAATCAGTTTATTATCTTTAGTATGCTCATGATCATGCCAGCAGGGTTAACTTAGGATCACTTGTGGTCCTAGGTCCCGTGTCCGCGTCTCGGGGGTAGCTCAGGGCGTGACAATTGGCATGCCTCTTGATTCGGATCACTTGCCATCTTGACTCTGGATTTTTAGTCCGTCTTATGAATGGAAGTTGTCCATTTTAAGTACGAATTAGAAAGCCATTTTTAATATGGTTCTTAGTTCTCTTGATTATTGGGCTACGACCCTTCTTGATACCAGGCGTCGGGCCTTCTTGATACTTGCTTGTGCTTGGTGTGACGACATGATGTATATATTGGTCGAGCCTTGTTATTAAATCTCTTGGAAATTTATGTTATGAGCATTCTTGACACTTGGATCTTTAAATGTAAAACTTGATATCCTTAGTGTGAACTCTAGTTACTTGATATGTTCTACAACATGTAGATAATAGTATGGGATGTTATCTACACATGGCACGAGTAGGCTTTGAAGGTGCCAAAATGAGTTCCCTAAGTCTATATGACTATAGTGTGAAGTCCCTTAAATGTATGAACGTATCCTAAATGACTTTAAAGAAGAGTGCTGACTTATTGTCTAAATGATTTGTTGAATGAATAGCTTATGTTAATGAAGTGAGTTACTTAGTATGCTACCTTGAAGCATGATGGTTCTTGTCTATAGTTGTCTTGAGGAACACTTAGGTGTGTATGAAGAGGTTGTATGGGCGGCCACTTCATGTCTCACTCAAGTGAGTCTTAGGGTAACTTTAGATAAGGGTTCTTGGATGATAAAATTAGTTACGTGGTGAAAATGTTGAGTATGTCTATAATGTGGTTAATGTCTTTTATATTTGTTATGTTCTATATTATGTCAATATTCATGAAGTTTTACTAAAATGACATAGGGCATGACTTTCAACCAAATGTTCTTTTTAGCATGTTTTTGCATGGTTTCCTTACTTAGTACTTAATTGTACTAACCCCTTTCTTTCCCTTTTGATTAAAGTGTAGGGATTTGGAGATGTTGATATTCCATGGTTGATGGATAGGTTTCGAAGGTGTTTGAAGATGAAGACTTGGTGAGTCCTCATATATTCGAGGACAATAACCAACATGTTCTTTTATGTCTTGTAGTTTTGTTATAGTTTTGAGTGGGCTTAGTCCCATTGTTCTATTCAAGTATTAGATGGTTTTGAGAAATCTTGGATAAAGTCTAGAAAGTCTTCCGCTTGTTATTTGATGAAAGTTTCTTCGTGTGTGAAGAAAGATTTTTATTCCTTAGGGGTATTAGTGTCTATGCGATGAAGGAATGATCCATGAGGCTTGTATTTGACCTCTTCGAGGTCGAATACGCCGATTATGACTAGAGAATGCTCTCGGGTCGTGACAAACTTGGTATCAGAGCATAAGGTTTTTGAATGGTCTTAGGTTGTCTCAAAATACATCTAGTAGAGTCTTGTTCATAATGTGAAGCGAGCCACATTATGAATAGGAGGCTATTGGGTGCTAAGAAAGTTTCAATTCTTCATTCTTCAAGTCGTGCCATAGTCCTCGAAAAATGAGGACTCACCACTAATACTGTTGAACTAAATATCGGGAACCGATCTATGTGTGATCTGGAAGCTGAGAACCTGAACCTACATCACGAGAATATGTAGCACAGAGTATGTGTCAGTACTTGAAAGGTACTGAGCATGCAGGATAAAGTAAAGCTGAGAAATAATCATAACTGAATAAAGTAATACGAGCAATGATATAATATGAACTGAATGTAAATACTGAGATATACTGAATACTGAGCTAACTGAATGCAATGACCAAGTACATAATATACTGAGTCTGAATACTGAACTATAACTGATAACATGGTCAATGCACTAGAATCTGACTGTGTTGTGGGAGCTACTAATAACTGACATAAAACCACATGAGCTAAATGTGGAGTCCGATGTATACGCCCCATCGAGAAGACCTAATATACCCTGCCAGAGGCATAAAGGCATGTCTGGCGTGATCACTAAAATGATGCCTACAGAAGGTACTTACAACCTACGAGGCACGTAGTTCTGGGAATATGAGGGTACGCTGGAACCCTAGTCCACTCGGTATTAAGCTACTCCCAATTGACTATGAAATTAACACATTATGACTGAATTCTATGAAACATGGATAGCTCGATGTTCTGATATGCAAACTTTGAGAATGTAACAATTATATCTGATAATATGACATTCATAAACTGAAGCATGTATATAACTGAATTAACTGGCCTAGCATGTGTAATTCATGAACTAAAGGAACTACATAGCTAAGGTTCTGAATTTCATGGAAGAAACTGAGCAACAATATGATAATCTGATTTGGATCATTCTAACAGCTAAAACCCAACAATTTCTAACATTCAAGAAACCCTAGGTCTATATAATATCAATGTAATCAAGAGTTTGACTGAATTATAGGGGCCTAATGGGCGAAAGCAACCCACTAGTGAAATCCCACCTACCTGATAATGAATTCCACGGAGAAATCTTTCGATTTCAGGGTCAGAACTGATAGAGATTCGCTACGTTCTTGGGAAGGATTTGGTCGCCTCTTTCTCCTCTTTGCGTTCTAAGTTTTATGAATTTTGGTGAATGATCTGAATTGGGTAAGTTACACTTACGTTTCTAGGGTAAAACTAACCAAAACTACGTAGTTTAGGGGTTAAACGACATAGATTTGGGGTCCAACGCATAGGGAAAAGACCAAACGACCCCTGACTTAAAAGCTATTGGGGTCACCGACAGACCAGATCGATCGACGGTCCGTGGATGGACCGACGGTTCGTGGATGGACCGATGGTCCATCCTGGTGACCTGTCGTTCGCGACTGGAGGCTGGGATCTGGGGATTTAATCCATGGACACGGACCACGGCCCGTGGTTTGACCTACGGTTCTTGGGTCCGACCGTGGGTCAACCCTTAGACAAATTTTTGGGCTGAGTTTGGGGAGGGTTGCAGGTGGCTATCCACGGACCACCAGCACGGACCGTGGATCACCCTACAGTCCGTGGGTTGTACCTGTAGTTTCTAATAATTTGCATTTTGTTAGTTCTAGCATACAGAGTGTCACATTATCTCCCCCGTGGGAACATTCATCCTCGAATGAAGACTAAACTAGTTGAAATGGAGGGAAAGAGCTGCAACCCTACCACAAAAATACTAAAACTAATTTCTGACTGAACTAAGTTCCAAGAACATGCAAATACGCTGAAAATGCAAGTACAAACTGAAGGAACAAGATACTAAGACTTAATTGGTACATGAATGACTAAAAAACTGAAGAGGAACTACTACCTTAAGCTAGAGTGGAATCGGAAGGAAAGAGATGAGGATACTTGGCATTCATAGCTGCTTCTTCTTCCCAAGTAGCTCCCTCTATGGACTCACTCCTCCACAAAACCTTAATTGAAGCGACTTCTTTGTTTCTCAACCTCCTAACCTGATGGTCAAGAATATCAACTGGTACATCCTCATAAGATAGACTATCTTTCATAGCCACACTATCTAATGGCACTATGGATGCTGGATCACTCACACACTTCTTCAATAGCAAAACGTGAATGACTGAATGCACTGCTGCTAATTTTGCTGGCAACTCTAACTCATAAGCCACTTTACCAATCCTTTTCAGGATCTTATAAGGGCCTACATATCTAGGACTGAGCTTCCCTTTCTTGCAAAATCTCATCACCCCCTTCATAGGTGACACTTTAAGAAAAACCCAATCATCAACTTGGAACTCTAATTCCATTCTCCTTACATCTTCATAGGACTTCTGGCGACTCTAAGTTGTCTTAAGTCTATCTCTATGAGTTGCAATTTCTTCATAGTATCATGAATTGAATCTGGCCCTATCAAGGTTACTTCACCTACTTCAAACCAACCAACTGGAGAACTACATCTACGCCCATATAATGCCTCATAATGGGCCATTTGAATGCTGGAATGGTAGCTATTATTGTAGGCGAACTCTATAAGAGGAAGGTGATCATCCTAACTACCGTTGAAATCAATCACGCAAGTTGTCAACATGTCCTTTAAGGTCTGAATGGTACGCTCTGTCTGACCATCCGTTTGTGGATGAAATGATGTGTTAAGATTAACCTGAGTACCAAGACCTTTCTGAAATGACTTACAAAAATGAGAGGTAAACTAAGGACCTCTATCTGAAATAATAGACAAAGGTACCCCATGTAACCTGACTATCTCATTAATGTAAAGCCTGGCATAGTCCTCCGTCGAATCTGTAGTCTTAATAGCCAAAAAGAGCGCAGACTTAGTAACTTATCAACTATCACCCAAATGGAATCATGTTGTCTGCGGGTACGAGATAAACCTGTAATGAAGTCCATGTTGATCACTTCACACTTCCAAGTAGGAATGTTGATCTCTTAAGTCATACTCCCTAGTTTTTGATGTTCTACCTTCACTTGCTGACAATTTGGGCACTTATCATTGGTTACCCCCAGGATGCGGACGCGGGACCTAGGATCATGAGTGACCCCAAGCTAATCCTGCTGGCATATCATAAGCATACTAAAAGATTACTGAATAAATTAATCAATGTGCAAAATCTAATCATAAGATAAAACTAAAATGATGGGGAATACCCATACTAAATCTGAATATATGAAAGCTGAGAGTTTAATAACATTGAAAAAAGTCAAACTCAAACACTAAAGTTGATTCTAACTATGTCTAAAATTAGCCTCTAACTGACTAGAAGTGCTAGGACATGCCCCAGTTAAATCTAGAAAAAACTGAAACTAAAACCAAAAGCAAAGAAACATGTTTATCGTCCTTAGAGAATGAGGACTCACCACTAATACTGCTGAGCTGAAGATAGGGAACTAATCTATGCCTTGTCTGGAAGCTGAGAACCTGAACCTACATCACGAGAAAATGTAGCGTAGAGTATGTGTCAATACTTGAAAGGTACTAAGTATGTAGGATAGAGTAAATCTGAACAATAATCATAACTGAACAAAGCAATATGAGCAATGATATAATCTGAACTGAATGTAAATACTGAGATATACTGAATACTGATCTAACTGAATGCAATGACCAAGTACATGATATGTTGAATCTGAATACTGAACTATAATTGATAACCTGGTCAATAAACTAGAATCTGACTGTGCTGTGGGAGCTACTAATAACCGATATAAAACCACATGATCTAAATGTGGGGTCCAATGTATATGCCCTATCAAAAGGACCCAATATACCCTGCTAGAGATATAAAGGCATGATTGGCATGATCACTAAAATGATGCCCACAAAAGGGACTTACAACCTACGGGGAATGTAGTTTTGGGACTATGAGGGTATACTGGAACACTAGTCCACTCGATATTAAGAGACTCCCAATTAATTATGAAATTAACACATTATGACTGAATTATGTGAAACATGGATACCTCGATGTTCTGACATGTAAATTCTAAGAATGCAACAATTATATCTGATAATATGACATTCGTAAACTGAAGCATGTATATAACTAAATTAATTGGCCTAGCATGTGTAATTCATCAACTAAAGGAACTACATAGCTAGGGTTCTGAATTTCATGCAAGAAACTGAGCAACAACATGATAATTTGATTTGGATCATTCTAACAATTAAACCCAACAATTTCTAACATTCAAGAAACCCTAAGTCTAGATAATATCAAGGGAATCAAGAGTTTGACTGAATTCTAGGGACCTAATGGGCAAAAGGAACCCAATAGTGAAATCTTACATAGCTGATGACAAATTCCACGGAGAAATCTTTCAATTTCAGGGCGGGAACTAATGGAGACTTGTTGCGTTCTTGGGAAGGGTTTGGTCGCCTCTTTCTCCTCTTTGCGTTCTAAGTTTAATGAATTTTGGTGAATTATTTAACTTGGGTAAGTTCCACTTATGTTTCTAGGCTAAAACTGACCAAAACTACATAGTTTAGAGGTCCAACACATAGGGAAAAGATCAAATGACCCATAACTTAAAAGTTGTCGGGGTCACCGATGGTCTATGGATGGACCGACGGTTCGTCCTGGTGACCCGTCGTTCACGACTGGAGGCTGGGATCTGGGGTCTGATCCATGTGGACCACGGCCCGTGGTCTGACCTACGGTCCATGGGTCTAGCCGTGGATTGATCCTTAGACAAATGTTTGGGCTGAGTCTGGGTAGGGTTGCAGGTGGCCATTCACGGACCACCAGCATGGACCGTGGGTCAGCCTACAGTCCATGGGTTGCACCTGTAGCTTATGATAATCTGCATTTTGGTAGTTCTAGCATACGGGGTGTTACAGTGTTGGTCTTCAATTGGTTGGTCTGATGCATTTGAGGTGAGACCTTGAGGTACTGATCTTTTGAGGGAATCGTTAGAGAAGGTAAAAATCATTCAACTTAGAGCTGGCAAAAGGAGTATGCATACTGAAAGGTCAGGGACTTGAAATTTATGGAAGGAGAGCAAGAGCTGCTGAAGGTTTCACCCATGAAATGTGTGATGAGTTTTGGTAAGCGAGGTAAGCTTAGTCTAAGGTATATTGGACCATTTGAAGTTCTTAATCGTGTAAGGGATGTGGCCTATGAATTGACCTTGCCTCCAGGGTTAGCAGGAGTGCACCCGATATTCCATGTGTCAATGCTGAAAAAATATCATGGTGATGGATACTACATAAGCTTGAAAGGAACTGAAAGAACATACCTGGGCTCAACTCAACTCAACTTAACTCATTTCAATACAAAACAATAAGATAATGCAATATAAAGAAAAGCTTTTAAAACATAGATAGCAACTCTGTGTATTTAGAAATATAATAATAACTCTGTATGTATGCAAAGATACAAATGAAGTCTAGATGTATATAAAAATACAAATACCTGATGAGTCCGAGATTTGGACTCATTTAGGGTTTTATTTGTATAGGTTTAGTGTCTTCAAATGCTCATTTTGTGCCAATAACTGATGTAAAGTCCTAGATTTTTCATGATTATGGATTAAGGAGCAAACCATGGACATTAAGTTGAAAAGGGAACAAAACAAGCTGAAAGAAGCAATAAAAGAGAGCCTATTGATCGCCAAGTCCAATTGGTGACTCGCCGAGTGGTCTCAATGACCGCCTAAAGTTCCAATGTGCCAAGCCCTGAAGGAGAAAATCAAGTTGGCGAGAGAAAGAAGCAATCACTGGATCGCCGAGTGGTTCCGCGATGTAGCGTTATATCGCCCAAATTTACAGACCTGGAGGATATTGAAGGCCAAGGTGAAAAGGCGATGGAATTGACCAAAGGGTGGATTGCCGAGCTGATCCACGAGCCCCACTTACTGCGCTGAATGGCTCTTCGCAACATATTTTTGGCGACTATAAACATATTTTTGAACTTTTAGATTATTATCATTATCACTTTCATTATCATTATTATTATTGTAGAGCTTTAATCTCCAAAAATACAGTTTTGAACTGAGACACAAGTTTTTCTTAGCTTTGAAGAATTGAAACTTTTCACCTTTGAGAAATTGAAAGTGGGTCTTTGAGATTCTTCAATTTGGACCTTTGTAATGACAAAATTAATAGTACCAGTTGATGGAAACACAATTTGGTAACGATTTCTATATTTTTATGATGTCTACCTAAAACCCCAATTCTTGGGGTGTGATTATATGATTATGGGTTGATTTAGCTAATGAGTGTTGCTAATTGTTAGTATAATTGCTATTTAGAAGTGAGTTCAATCATTTATTGTGGGTTAATTTAGGAATTACAGTTACAAATGTGATTCCACCTTTGTGTTCTTGGCTTGTACAAAGGAGAGGTTTTAGAACTAAGGTATTTGATTGATGGTCTGTGGGTATCGGGTTGTCATGAGTTCAGCTCGAGAGAGTGAATCCTAAAACCTTTTCCACACCTAGTACCAATAGTAATAAAATTCAAAATATATCAAGGAAATGAAAATATCATTTTAGGAATAAAATGGTTGGAACAAGTAAAACCATATAATCTAGAAGACAAACAGTTAACAATAAATTATGAAAATAAAAGAGTAATAATAAAAAGGACTTTGGTATGATAAAAATATGAAAATAAAAATATGAAAATATATATACTTGCAAAGATAATAATAGAAGGATATTACAACCGATATTATACATCAATGATAGATACGGGAGCAGAAGCTAATATATGTAAATTGTTTACCAGAAGATAAATGGGAAAAATTAAAAACACCGATAGTAGTAACGGGATTTAATAATGAAGGAAGCATGATCACATATAAGGCAAAAAATATAAAAGTACAAATATGGACAATTACTTTAAACAAATAGAAAATTGTGTAGTGTACATCGATGATATATTATTATATTCTAAGACACAAGATGAACATATAAGATTATTAGAAAATTTATACACATCATAGAATATTCAAGTATAAGTCTAAGCAAAAAGAAAGCTGATATAATGAAAAATTAAATAGAATTCTTATGAATACAAATTGATAAAAACGGAATAAAAATGCAAACACATATAGTACAAAAAATAATTAACTCAAATGAACAACTAGACACAAAAAAGAAATTACAATCATTCTTAGGACTAGTAAATCAAGTAAGAGAATACATACCAAAATTAGCAGAAAATTTAAAACCATTACAACAAAAATTAAAGAAAGATATAGAATATCAGTTTGATAAAAAAGACCAAATACAAATACAAAAGGTAAAATTATTATGTAAAAACTTACCTAAACTATACTTTCCAGATGAAAACAAAAAATTTACTTATATAATAGAATCAGATGCGAGTGAAAAAAGTTATGGAGGAATATTAAAATACAGGTATGATGACACTACGGTAGAACATCATTGCAGGTATTATTCAGGAACATTTAATAATACAAAAATAAAATGGGAAATAAATAGAAAAGAATTATATTCAGTATATAACTCATGACAATCCGTGGGTATCGGGTTGTCATGAGTTCAGCTCGAGAGAGTGAATAAACTAAGGCGTAGGTTGTTCTTATTTTGCATGCTTGTTGATATTCGAGAGAAATCAACTTGATTCGGGGTAAATTGTTCGAGAGAAAGTTTATCCCCTCTATAGCCTAGCTTACTCATTGATTTTCAGTTCTTTTCTAATAGTTGCAACTACCCATTTGTCTATAATAGCCTGTAATCGAATCACATCCCAAGAACTCGACTTAGTATTGCTATTTTTGTGTTACTTGTTGTTATAGTTGTTAATTTCACAACCAAAAACCTCCATTTGACATTAGTGTCAACCCCTGATTTAAATTATGTTTTTATTCGATAATGTTTATTCCTATGATTGATTTGAACTTATTCGTACTTACCTTTTGAATTTTAAGCACGTACCGCTCTCTATGGGAGCGATCCTAACTCACTTAGTTGGGTTATATACTGACTAGCGATCGTTGACACTTAGAATTGGAAGAAGTGTCCTTGAAACGTTAAATCAAAATGGTGCCGCTGCCGGGGAGCGGTGTTGGTTAAGATTCTTTGGTTAAGTCAAATTTTGTTATTTTTAGTCATAGTTGAATCTACTTACTTTTAGTTTTGGTTTGCGTGTTGCTGTTTGAAACAAAGGAAATGAGTTTCAACAGAAGCAATGGTAGCCAAGTGGGCCACCAAGATGACTTCGGCAACCTCAACGATGTCAATCAGTCGAATACTAATGACCCTCATCTAATGGGTGGAACTGGTTCCATTCGCTTGCCTCTGACCGAAGGGAATACTGTGTTCCACATTACAAGCACCATGTTGCAGCTCTTGCAATTGAATGGGTTGTTTGGTGGATTAGCTCATGAGGATCCCCATGATCATACTTCGTTGATGTTTGCGGGTCGTTCTCCTTCAAGAACATTTCCTAAGAGTCGGTTCGGTTGAGGTTGTTCCCATTTTATTTAATGAGAGAAGCATGTAAGTGGTTGGCTTAATTGCCACGAGACTCAAGCACTTCATGGGAAGAGCTTGTCACCGCATTTCAAGTGCAATTTTTCCCTCCTTCAAAGATGATGACTCTTTGGGACAGCATCCAAAGCTTCTAGAGTTTGGAGGGCGAGCCAATTCATGAGACTTGGCTGCGATTCAAGAAGTTGGTGTTGCAATGCCCAACTCATAGTTTTCCCGATAACGTTTTGTTGCAATATTTTTACCGAAGCCTTGATTCAGTGAAAAAGGGTGTAGCTGACCAACTTTCTCTGAGAGGTTTGATGCAACAACCTTACAATATAGCAGCCCAGTTCTTGGATGGCATGACAAAAATTAATCAGGCATGGTATACCCGTGAAGATCAGGTCTCCCCTCTCACATTTAAATTGACCAAGGAGCAACTTGAGAAAGACCAAGAGAGGGACCAAAACATGGCAAAGATCATGACACAACTTGACATTTTGTCCCAAAATGCCATAGGAGCTTGTCCTAGAAGTGTCAACGTTGAGGGTGTTGGGTGTGTAAATCCTGATAAGGCCAAGTTTAAAGCTTTGTACAATGAAGAGGTGCATTTCCTAGCCAACCAATGAGGTGGTTATCGTACAAACTACCTGAGGCATGGTAGTAACCAAGGTTGGAGTAGGGATGAAGGTTGGAAGGATCGTGATAGAGAGTGGAGGGATCGTAACCCTACTTGGAAATAGAGAGACGGGGAGAAGGATAGATATGTTCCTCCCCACGAGCGCCAAAAGGGAAAGGATTCCGAGGGTGGTCGGTCTGAGGATATTCTTTCTCGTATTCTCAAAAAGGTTGAAGGGTTTGATAAAACTTTGAAAGAAATGAAGGAAGATGTATTAACCCTTAGCCAGATGGTTACTTCTCACTTCGTCTCTATCAAACAATTGGAGACTCAAATGGGTCAGATTTCATCTCATTTAAACCCGAGACAACAAAGGGGGTTGCCTAGTGATACTATGGCCAACCCCAAGAATAAAGTTTGAGTGAGGACTTGCGTCGTGCCACGACATTAACTAAGGCGCTGCTTGGGAGGCAACCCAAGTCCTTATTTGCTTTCTTTTTTTATTTTGAAATAATGGTGTATTGATTGTGCAGGTTAAAAAGTGGAATGTGTTTGAAAAGTGGCGATTGGCGACCTAAATATCCAGTCGGTGGCTCACCGAAGAGGTTGGTGAACCTGACTTCGACCGCCGTTGGACTCAAGAATTTCCAAGGTTGGAGTATATAAAACTCGGTGAGCCCAGGAGAAAATCGGCGTGTCTCCGAACAGGTCGTCGATCGCGACTTTGTCCGTCGTTTGGACCCCCCAGTTTAACTAGAGGTCCTGTAAAACTCGACGAGGTAAGTTCCCATTCGGTGTGTCGCCAAGTGGGTCGGCGAGCAAACCTAATGTCGCCGAATGGGCGAGAACTGGACGGTTTTAAAGGCCAAAAGTTAAAAAGTTCAAAATCTTTCACATCCCTCACTTTTCAACTTCTCAAACTCATACTCGCACTATATTTTCCTATATTCTTGTGTTTTTATCGCGTATTAGTCATTGATTGTGTGTTAGAATTTGGATTCTTTACTGCCTAGCTTTTCAAATCTCGTATTCGGCACTAAATATTGGTTTTCTGAACCCCGAACTTATATTTAGCAATTTTGACTCATTTGCAATTGTTCTTATCTTAGTGTTGTGTGACGGGCCTCTCTAATCTATAATTATGTGTTTGTGTGCTTGTTTTAATTTGAATATCATGCCTAAATTGTCATAATGGTTGGCTTCCTATTTTTCATGCTTAAAGTTGATCAAAATCTTATTGGGTTGTGCTAATTTGTTGTTGTGTCTAGTCAGGTGAAGTCTAAGTAACCCACATTTGTGCTAAATAGCATATTTTTCCCGATGATGGAGCGTTTGACGTCATTCCTAATGGCTAAAGTCATCAAATGGCCAAAGTTGGCCAAACCGGGAGAAGTCTGAGTATCCCGGGGGAATGGGTGTAATGGGTCTCAGTTTAATTGAAGGTGTGCATGTTTTGATTTTGTTTTTGGGGGCTGCGGGGTTGAATTTGGAAAATAGGGTTGAAAGTAGGCACATTGGGCAATTTGGCGAGCTGGGTGGAGCTCGCCAAACCACTTGGCGGTTCGCCGAATCCCCTAAGATCGCCTTAATTTTCTTGCTAAAATTGAGTGTGGGTTCTATAACTTTTGGCGAGAAGCCTGAATTCACCGAGTGCACTCGGTGAAAGTCCTTCTTGATCGCCCTTTCTGCGCCCCTAACCCTTAAAATTCACTTTAACTTTCGGCAGACTAGTCCCTGCTCACCGAATGTAGTCGGTGATTCACCGAAAGTCCCTTCCCATCGCCGACATACAAATTTTTTTGAGAAATTTTGAGCCAATCATTTCAGCGAGCCCGATCTGGATCCCCAAAGAGATTCGGCGACTCGCCGATCAATTCGGCAAGTCTGTCTGTAATTATTTTCTGCAATTTTGCTTAAACTATTCCTAACTTTTTTTGATGTTTTTGCAGACATGGCTAGACCAAAAGTGGTTGGTAGAGACATGTCGCCCCGCAAGAGGGGTAAGGGAGTCACACTGAATGAGGATGCAGCTGCATTCCGAGCAACAGTAGACAAACTTCCTACCACATGTGGGGAGGGAAAAGGAAAAGGGAAACCTCATGCACCTGGTCACCGGAGGCCAGCTCCGATAGTGACGGGATCTATGCCACCCACTTCACTACTTCTGAGAGTGAGGGTGAGCACCAAGACTATCAGGTTACCACTTCTGAGCCTGAAGATGAACTCCAGATAGCCCAGAGAGCAGAGTTGCGCTCCAAGAGGTTGAATGATCCGTCGAGGATCAGGACCCCCAGGCCACCACTACTCTTTTTGCTCCCTCACAGGATGTGTTCCTAGCACCACCGGTATAGGGTCCTCTCCAACAATCTATAAACATATTGAAGACTGAGGGGCTGAAGACCATTATAAAGGAGAAGCGACTGTCGACTGATGGCGTCATAGACAGGTATCTAGAGATCATAAGTTGTCTGAGGTCGCACAAATTCTAGGTATTCACCAAGCCTCATGGTCAGTACATTCTAAGTTGGGTCAGAGAACTCTACATTTACTGGTGCCACAAGGGAAGAAGCTGGAAGCCAAATTCAAGTCGGTTGACTATGTGGTTGTCAAGGGTAAAAAAGTGAAGTGTGATAGCGATGCTATCAATGCAGTCCTGAACTGTTTGGTACATATTGAAGATGATAGCCTAGACATGATCAAAACGAAACTGCTAGAAAATCTGAAAAAATGGTTGTCCCTTCTGATATCAAATGGTACTCCTAAGTGGCTTGAGGTTGGAGCACCCATTGAGAAGAAAGATCTCAACATAGCAGTAAGATTCTGGTTTGGCTTCATCAGCAGTACTCTCATGCCATCCCAGAACGAGTCGATTCTCCGCCATGCCAAAGCAGCCTGTCTTGAATGCATCATTGATAGGACAAGGTTAAATTTGGGGATGATCATTGCACAGGAGATGCTTATGAGAGCCAAGCAGCACCAAATTTTTCTCTTTTTTTCAATGTTGATCACCGAGTTATGCAGACAATCTCAGGTGCCGAGAGATGAGAAGAAGGATATAGAAGTGATTCCCACATCTTCTAACGACATCCGGAGGATTGAGGTG
Source organism: Solanum verrucosum (assembly GCF_900185275.1). Taxonomy (NCBI): domain Eukaryota; kingdom Viridiplantae; phylum Streptophyta; class Magnoliopsida; order Solanales; family Solanaceae; genus Solanum; species Solanum verrucosum. The sequence continues at coordinate 49,466 of NW_026020164.1, forward strand.
GAGTACTTAAAGGATGAGGCCGAGAAGAAGAAGGCAGCCCCGGTGGACTCTTCCCCGATTGTTGATGTTCAGACACTACCTGCAGAGGCAGCATTGCCTACTCCGGCCCCTGGGCCTTCAGGTAATTCTAGTGCTTCCCCTTTTGTTGCTCCAAGTTCCTCCACTACTACTTTGACCCCGAGACCTGGTACTGATGTTGCTCGACCTCCACTTACTCAAGCTGCATTATTATAAATGGGGCAACTAGCCCATTCTGCGGATAGACGTGCCTCCATACTTGAGGCCTCCATTTCTGGCATGATCGAGAGGGCCCTCACCGATGATGTGACACCTTTGAGTTCTACTATTGATGCCCTTGTGGCAAAAATAACGGTGTGTAAGCATGGACAAGGAGCTACGGAAGAGGTGACGGCCTTAAAGGCCGCTATTGTTGAGCTGGTGAGAGATGTGGACCAGCTGAAGTCCACCGACATGTCGATGATTTTCGGGACAGTGGAGATCCCAGATGTGCCAGTTGATCCAGAGATGCCCCCGGTTACCACCAGAGATGATGAGAGATGAGAAGGTAGTTGATCCTGAGTTTGAGGCTGAGACGGATGAGAAGATGCTTGGGGTTGCTGAGGAGGTTTCTTACGAGTGCCTTACGGAGACTGAAGAGGCCATGGTAGATGCAGTTGTACAAACTTCTTTGGCAGACATACCCTTGGCTGACACGAGTAGAGTTAGCAGTGTTAATGCTACATCGGGCGCTAATGCCCCGACAAACGGAGCGACTGCGTAGACAAGACTTCTCTTTACCTCCCTCTCTGTCATATTTATTTACTTTTTGGATATTTTGTTTTTATTGCATTTGAGGACAAATGTTTTTTTATTTGTGGTAGGGTGAGGTATTTCCATACCTACCTCTTGTGATTATTAATTTTGTTTATATATTGGGTTTTGTGCTGAAATTGATGTTTTTGATACTGTTTAGTGGATGTTTGAGCTTGTGGCTCCTTATTTTAATTGCAAATGGTTTTCAGACCCTTCAAAAAAATTTGCAATTCTTTTTTTTATTGTGTTTGAATGTGGTTGTTCTTGTGCAAATTTGAGTATCGATTATGATCAATACCGATGACTTGATTAGTGCTCTCAATTGAACAAACATTAATGTGCGGCTACGATGAGGCAAGATGAAGTTGCATAGGAAATATGTGAACTTCTTGCATCTCGTTGTGACTAGCCAACTATTGAATTGAGTCTCTTGTGATGAACATTGCATACTAACGAAAGTGTGAAGTTTTGTTTGATATTGGTGTCAATGCCTTGTGTGTAATCTCTTACCATGAACCTTATATGATGACACCTAGAATTTGCCCCGTTGGTCCAGTTGACTAAGTGATGCAAGCTCTTCAAATGATCTTAGGCAACAATTTTGAAAAGTGAAACAATTTGACAATATACCTCTTTTGTGGCCAACCTTGTGAGTGTGTGAACTATGTTGAACCCCTTTGAGCCTTGCCCTTTTTCTTGGAAGAAACTTGAGCAAATGAGACCTCTCTTTATCCATTCACCCATAATTCTCATGAATCGTGGTTTGTTTGAATAGTCAACTTAGGCCAAAAGCCTAAGTTGGGGTGTGGTGAAAAGAGAAGGTAAGTCAAGAAGTGCAATGAAATCCCACTTGACTCATGATTTTGAAAATGATGGAACCCCTCCATACAAAAAAAATGAGAAAAAGAGAAGAAGAAAAAAAAAGAATGAAAAAGTGTGAAATAAAGTTGTGAAAATTGCAAAAGAAATGGGGTGTCCGGTAGTTCATGAGAAGTGAATAATAGGATGAAATTTGAGCATGAATGAAAATGCTGAAGAAAAGGAAGGAAAGTTGTTCACACCACATTTTATGAGGATAACAACCACTGAGCCTAAATGACCATACATTTACACTCAGCCCCATTACAAGCCTTGAAAAGACCTTTTTGATCTTGAGTGAGCTGAAACAAATGTTGGCTGGAAAATAAGGGCAAACATATGGGTGAAATCATACATGTGTTCATTTTTTTTTAGTGTGAGAGTTGTTTTTGATACTGGAGCTATAAATTGTTGAACCATTGTGTGTAAATATGGAATCATCTTTTTGTGAGGGCATTTGAGTACCTTTGTTGAACTTGAACTTGCATTTGAAGAAAGTATTGTGAACTTGAGAATCTTTGATAGTGGTGAGTCACAACTTGAATCTTTGAGTGCACAATTGATCCTTGCATGAGTAAGTTGAGTCTTATTGTGTGCATTTATGATTGAGTCTTGTGTAGCACTGTTTGAGACATCCTTTTTGAACTGCTGAACTTAGTTTTACTTGAGGACAAGCAAAAGTTTAAGTTGGGGTGTTGACGAGTCCCAGATTTGGACTTATTTAGCGCTTTATTTGTATAGGTTTAGTGTCCTCAAATGCTCATTTTGTGTCAATAATTGATGTAAAGTCTAAGATGTTTCAGTTCACCAAGTTGTCTCTTGCCTGCCCATGGATTCAGCAGCAAGTGTCTAAGGTTGGGCCAGGAGGGTCTCTTTGATTATTCAGGATTACGGATTAAGGAGCAAAGCATGGACACTAAGTTGCAAAAAGAACAAAACGAGATGAAAGAAGGAAGAAAAGAGAGCCTGGTGATCGCCAAGTCCAATTGGTGACTCGCCAAGTGGTCTCAATGACCGCCTAAAGTTTCAATGTGCCAAGCCCTGAAGGACAAAATCAAGTTGGCAAGAGAAAAGAGTAATCGGCGGATCGCCGAGTGGTTCCGCAATACAGATTTATATCGCCCAAAGTTATAGACCTGGAGGATGTTGAAGGCGAAGGAAAAAAGGCGATGGAATTGACCAAAGGGTGGATCGCCGAGCTGATCGGCGAGCCCGACTTACTGCGTCGAATGGATCTTCGCAGCATATTTTTGGCGACTATAAATACATTTTTGAACTTTTAGATTATTATCATTATCATTATTATTATTGTAGATCTTTTTATCTCTGAATATACAGTTTTGAATTGAGACACAAGTTTTTCTTAGCTTTGAAGAATTGAAACTTTTCACCTTTGAGAAATTGAAAGTGGGTCTTTGAGATTCTTCAATTTGGACCTTTTGTAAAGACAAAATTAATCGTACCCAGTTAATGGAAACACAATTTGGTAACGATTTCTTTCTTTTAATGATGTCTAGCTAAAACCCCAATTTTTTGGGTTATGTGATTATGGGCTAATTTAGCTAATGAGTGTTGCTAATTGTTAGTGTAATTGTTGTTTAGAAGTGAGTTCAATCATTTATTATGGTTTAATTTAGGAATTGCAATTGCAAATGTGATTCCACCTTTGTGTTCTGGCTTGCTCGAGAGAGAGGTTTTAGAACTAAGTTATTTGATTGATGGTCTGTGGGTATTGGGTTGTCATGGGTTCAGCTCGAGAGAGTGAATCCTAAACCCTTTCCCACACATTCAGCTCGAGAGAGTGAATGGACTAAGACGTAGGTTGTTCTTATTTTGCATGCTTGTTGATGTTCGAGAGAAATCAACTTGTTCAGGGTAAATTGTTCGAGAGAAAGTTTATCCCCTCTATAGTCTAGCTTACTCACTGATTTTCAGTTGTTTTCTAATAGTTGCAACTACCCATTTGTTTGTAATAGCCTGTAATCGAATCACATCCCAAGAACCCGACTTAGTATTGTTATTTTTGTGTTACTTGTTGCTGCTGTAGTTGTTAATTTCACAACTAAAACCCCTCATTTGGCATTAGTGTCAACCCTTGATTTAAATTATGTTTTTATTCGATAATGTTTATTCCTATGATTGATTTGAACTTATTCGTACTTACCTATTGAATCTTAAGCACATACTTAGTTAGGTTATATACTGACTAGCGATTGTTGACACTTAGAATTGGAAGAAGTGTCCTTGAACGTTAAATCAATACTCAATGTATATAAGAAAACAAAATATTGTTGTGGGAGTTTCTCTAACTGACAACCATCACTTAAGAGTTATGTGATGATACATCGTTTTGCCTCACGCTGTCAGGGCCGTCCTATACCATGCCAAGGGCACAGAACCTAACTCACTAAGTGGATCCACTAAGCTATGCTAAAAAGCACTCAAGGTATCATTTGAAAAGTATGACCCTTTTCTACCCATGATGGCTACATGGTTTATGAGGGTTGGGAGTTGTCTGAACTCTCCCCCATATCGGTGCTCAATACTACTCCCGAAATATACTAGTTCTTTATGTTTAAAAACATAACTTCTTTCTATGGTTTGAGATAATTGCTCAAAACATAGCTCAAAGGCTCTCTTGGAAATCAAAGTTTCCTCTTTTGCTTAGTTGTGAAAGCATTTACTATTTACTAAAAAACTTAGCTCAAAGGCACTTTTGGAAATCGGTGTTTTCTTTCTTGTTTAAATGTGAAAACATTATACTCTTTGGGAATACATAGTCTCGATATACTTTTTTGAAGAAATGAACTTCAATCCTTACTATTTACTCAACTCAAACTCAGATCTTAAAACAAAGTTAAAACATTTGTAAAAGACTTTTGGAAGAATCTATGAACTTCTCTTAACTTGGCTCTTAACTTTCCTTGAATTTGAATTTATGGATTCAAGGATTGTGATTTGTGATAGGAAAGATCTCATGATGTTTAGGAGTGTTTTTAGATAGTTAAACATGAGAAAAGATCAAGAAATCACTGTCCGGAAGCAAGTCCGCGACGCGGAGATACATTGAATTATTTGGTCGCAAAATAAATTTTGAGGCAGAACGGTCCGTGACCACTCCGCGACGCAGAGAGATTTCTGTGAAATGGGGGACTAGGTCCGCGATGCAGACTGGGTCTCCAGATTTGCCCAACTTTTTCCTTCATCATTTTCTAACCCCAATTCACCTAAATTCAATTCTTTTTCTCAATTCCTCTTTAGATTCAGATACCTAGAACATATACACTAGAATCTAACTCAAAAAAACTCTAACAATCGACATTGCACTCTCAAGAACTCCTCGATCTCATCCCAAAATCAAGAACGAAGGCAATTCAAGAACACAACTCAAGAACATCAAATTCTCAATCTTTTAGGATGAAATCCATACTGAAGTAAACATGTTTGGTGTGTGGGTGAACGAACCCAACACTATGTGAACTCACATACTTCGTAGGATCGAATCCTTGGTGAAACCTGCAATCAATTCCTCAAGAAATCGACGAATCTAGACATTTTCTTCTCCTTTCTCCTCTTGAGTTATTTTCTCTAAAACCCTAGCACGATTTTGCAATTGTGTAAACTGATTTAATTCTGTTTAGACCCTAAGTAATTACCAAAAACGAATTAAGATGATTGGGTAGTGAAAAGACCATAATACCCTTCTAAAATCCGGTTTTGACTTTCCTTATCTAGACAGCCTAACTTCAAATGGGCATATCTCCCTCATACAGACTCAAAATTGATCAAAATTAGCGGTGTTGAAAAAATAATTCAAAGATAATTCCTACGGTATATTGTAGCACACCTAACTCATCCTGATCTAGGAGTTATGGTCGTTTCAAGTTACCCAAAACTCATACTTAGCTTAACTTTGTCAAACTTTCCAAATTTGATTATTTCCAGAAATGGTTCTTTCTAAATTTAGCTCTTTTAAATAGCGGTTTGTTACAGTGAGGCTGATATGCATGAAAGATACCCACACCTTTTTTATCGATTTTGGTTCCCTTTATTACCCTCGCCATCTTTTGATCGTTCGAGGATGAATGATGGGTAAATTGGTATCTAATGTTACGATCATTTTGGTCGTTTTGAGTACTAGAGCTTTCTATTTCATAAAAGACTCCTCCGATAGATTCAAAATGAGTATTTTAGACTATTCGTAACTACAATTAAAAATTCGTGGAGTAGTTTTAATAATTAATATAGTTGGTGGTTAAAGAAAATAACATTCAAATAATAGTGTTCATTTTTACCACTTTTATAACTAGTCATATAATAATTAGGGTAATAAATAATCTGTAGAAGAAAAGAAAAGAGGAGAAGAGGGGACTAATGGAAAGCGGCATTGAATGAAGGAAAATCACGGGAGACTTCAGATGAGAATTATCTTCATTTTTTCTAGTTACATGTATTATATGTAGGTTGATTGAATTGTGATTAGTTGTTTGATTAGTGATGTAAGGAAATTATGTAGTGCAAGTGTAGGAATATAGGTGTGAATTATTATTCATAGGTTAGTGGGGGTTTTTTGGATAACAAAGTGTGGAGATAATATCTGGGGAATGAATGGATAGTTTATGATTGGAAAGTTGAGACAAGCATTAAGAATCAATAACTAAAGTAAAAGTTGTTAATCAATTTGAGTTCATTATATTAAAATTGAAGTGTGTTAACGGTTTGATTTCGTAACCAGGTGCATGGAAATTCTAATATTACTAAATTGTTATTAGAGAATGGAATTTTTCTAAATTCTATTTGTAATCTATACTACTAATGATTGTAAATTAATTTAAGGATGGGGTTGAGATTAGTGGTCTGATGAAGTTGTAGCGATGGGTAGAGTAGGTGTTGGGTTGATATATGTGTGTTAATTAATATATGTAATGCTTCATTATTCCATAGATGAAAATAAGTTGCAATTTGAAAGATGCTCCCGTGCAGTGTGGTTTATACAATATGATGGGTTAGGTTGTTGATTATAGTGCAGATTTTTAAGAGTCTAACATGGTTGTTGCCACTGGTATGTAACCAATTAGCTCTCATTTTTAATTAAAACTAGTATTCGTACCCGCGCGATGCGCGGATAATATTATTTAAGTAAAAAATATCTAAATCATATAATTTGACTTATTTAAACAAATAAGATTATAGAGATTTAGTAAAATCTCAATTGTCATTTCATTATTATATTAACCATTTATATCGTTCAAAACATGTTAAGAATCATTATTATATTAATATTTCACTTAATAATTTGATGTCTTCACCCACTACTACTGTGACACACATATACATATATACACATAAATTGATAGATATTGTATAAATTTGCACCCATATTCATGACTGTAAAGTTTATCATACATTCCAGCATAGTAATTTTTCAGTTGCACATATAAAAGCATTTTAATATATGTGAAGATATGACCAATAATTCTATAATAAAAATCATGTTAGTATCTATGATCTGTATTAAAAATTAACACAGAAATAATGAATTAAGAAAGCATTATATTTGTTAACTCCTGTTTTCAGATTATCAAACCAAAAATAATAAAAGATGAAAAGAAAAATACAAAGAACTATCCGAGTCCACAGAACCCACTTTGTGTCCTTAAGAAATTTAATCCCCTCGAGTACCCTTGCAGATTAATTCCTCCCAAGATAAAACGGATTAATCATTAAAGAAGTAGTGGTACCTCAAACTTCGATAATTTCAACGAACTCAAAATGACAGCAACGAATCACACACACAGACACGATCGATCGATTTTGTTTTGTAAGAAATGTATGCAAAAGAAGGGAAGAATTCGATGCAGAAAAATGAGAGAAAACCTCTCTATTTATAGCCAACAAAGGGTAAAGGTCACAACCATTTGGAAAGTAGACAACCTTTCAGAAAGGTCACAACACTTTGGAAAAGGCATAACCTTTCAAACAATCACAAGCCTTTAGAAAAGGCATAACCTTTCAAACGGTCACAACCCTTTAGAAAGGACACAACCTTTCATAAAGGTCACAACCCTTCGGCATAGTCACAACTCTTCAGGAGAGTCACAACCCTTCATCTCATGTTCACACCTTTAAAACTCAACAATCCCCAACATGAATAGGGAATGGCTATTGTTAAAACATATGCATGAAAAATTGTGTGATTCATAATTAAGGATTGATTGCCTCTGGATAAGTGGGTTTCCTTTTGAACTTTTCATAGTGAACATATATCGGATATACTCGGTCAATCGGTAGATTTGATATCTTTGAACCGTCAAGCTTTGGTGTCTAGACAACATACGTCACACAATCAACCCTTGAACTATTTTTGGTTCTCATTGTTTTGTTTGTTTCAGCCATGAACACGTCTTGGTTTATAAGTGCGTAGAGAACTGGCCTTATCAGATTCTCCTTGAAGCGGCTTACACTTCACACTTACATAGGTGATTTATAAATGTGTTATCTTGTAGATACATCATTTGATATATCATGTATCAAATTTAGAAATCATTAAAAAGTCCTAATGCATTTATCCTTGTTACTGAACATTGTCTTATCATGAGAATGGACCATAAAAATTATTTTGACAATGTTGAACCGTCATCAATGACTTTATTTGATCTCCTTGAACCTAGATCTTGGGATCTCCAGTCTTCTAGGTAGATTTACTGTCACAATGACTTGTTCTCGGTCATAGTCCCATTCCCTTTGATAATCTATCAACTCCCTCTCTAGTTAGGCCTTTTATAAGTGGATCTGACACATTATCCTTTAACTTTACAAAGTCAATTATGATAATTCCACTAGAGAGTAGTTCTCTAACGATATTATGTCTACGTCATATATGACGAGACTTTTCATTATACATCATGCTCCATACCCTACCTATTACAAATTAACTCTCATAGTGTATGCATACTGGAGCTAAAAGGTTTGGGCCAAAAATGTTTCAAGAAATTTTGGAGTCATTCAACTTCTTTACCGGCCTTATCTAGAGTGATAAACTCAAATTTCATAGTAGAGCGAGCGATATATCTCTGTTTGGAAGATTTCCAAGAGACTGCTCCTCCACCAAAAGTAAATACATATCCACTCGTGGATTTTACTTCATTTGACCTGGTAATTCAATTTGCATTACTATATTCTTTCAATACTGTTGAATATTAGTTATAATGCAAAGCAATAGTTTTTTAAGTATGTTTTAAATACTTCAAAACTCTTTTCATTGTCGTCCAATGAGTTTGATTGAGATTACTTGTGAACCGACTTAGTTTATTAATAGCATATGTTATATCTGATCGCGTACACTTCATGATATATATCATACTTCTCAATACTCTAGCACAATCCAATTGTGAGTCATTTTTTACTTCATTCTTTTGAAGTACAAATCTCCCATTTATTGGAGTCTTGACAATATTGAAATCCAAATGCTTGAACTTGTCAAGTACATTTTCAATCACATCAGTAACTTCAATGTCTTTCATATCGAAGTTACTTTCTAGCATATGCTTAGTAGCATTTATCTCAGAAATGTCTATTTTGATGATCAACATGTCATCAACATAAAAACAAATAATGACCTTGTGACTTGGAGTGTCTTTAATGTAAAAACATTTATCACATTCATTAATCTTGAATTCATTTGCCAACATAGTTTGGTCAAACGTCGCATGTCATTATTTGGGCGCTTGTTTTTAGTCCACGGAGTAACTTAACAAGTTTACGGACTTTCTTTTCTTTACCAGAACCACAAAGCCCTTGGGTTGTTCCATGTAAATTTCTTCCTCCAATTTTCAAAAAATGTTTTCACATCCATTTTAACGAATTTGAAGGCCATATTCCGCAACTAGCGCAATTAACATCTGAATTGATTTAATCCTAGTTAGTGCTATTATCTGTCAAACAAGGCTTTCTTATTGTCTAAAGTCTACGACAACAAGTCTGTCTTTGTATTTGTCAATAGTTTCATCAACTTTCTTTTCCTTTTGTAGATCCACTTAGAACCCAAAAGTTTATTTCCTGGAGGAAGATCAACCAACTCTCAAGTATGGTTGCTCGAGATTGAATCTATCTTACTATTGACAGCCTTTTCTCAAAGAGAATGAGTCCACAAAGGACATAACTTTTAGAATATATGAGACTCATTTTCAAGAAGAAATGTTACAAAATCAAACTCATAGGAAGTAATTTGTCCATTGACATTTACTACGCCTCTGAATCTCTTTATTAAGTACATTCTCCTTTGGTTCTTTCCAAGGTCGTTTAGACCCTTCACTTGACTATCCTACGGTTCGGACTTATGAATCATAAATCGACATGCTTTACTATTTGTAGCATATCCAATGAACATACAATCCAAAGTCTTAGGTCCTATTTTGACCAGTTTGGGAATAGTTCCCTCATTTCCATTTCTCATATGAAATAGACTGTATTGGAAATTGTTTGATCACTATCTTTCAAGAGTTATTGCTTGTATAAACTTTAAGGGACGACAAACAATTCTCTGTCAGGATACACAAAGCTTGAACAAACACAACTTTATGTTGCTCCCTTTCTTAACAAACAAAAGTTTTTTTTTTAATTTGTTACTCCCTTTACTAACAAACAAAACTTTTTGTTTGTCTTTCTGAACAGACAAATTTTTTGTTGTTTTCTTTTGCTATAATGATAGCACCCCCCACAAATTTTGTGGTAAACCTGAACTTATAAATAGGACATTCAACATTTTCTTCAAAGTTCGGTTTTTTCCTGTCAACAATTTCACTAGATTGAGGTGAGAATGTGCAGTAATTTGATGGATGATTCCATTTTCCAAATATATTTCTGCAAAAGAAGATTCATATTCTCCACATCTACCACTTCTAATCATGACAATCTTTTTATCCAACTGATTTTCAACTTCAGTTTTATATTGCCAATATGTTTCTATTGCTTCATCCTTACCATTCAGCAAATAAACATAATAATATCTAGTGCAATTGTCAATAAAATTTATGAAACACTTTTTCCCATCACGATATGGTGTTGACTTCATATCACAAATGTCAGTGTAAATCAATTCTAAGGTATTAAACTTCCTTTCAACAACACATATTTGACATTTTGATTTATTGCACTAAAAGTTAGGCAAAACTTCTAAGTTGATCAGTTTTTGCAAGGTTTTATAATTGACATGTCCTAAGCATTTATGTCACAAACAATTTGATTCAAGCAAGTAAGAACAAACAGAAATACTAAGTTTGAAAAGACCTTCAGTGAGGTAACCTTTTACCACAAATATTTTATTCTTTACTTTTTATAACTTTCTCAAATACAGACATTGTTTTAGCATCAACACCTTGCCATATGTCCTTTTCAGAAGGACCTTTCCATAACATTCAATTTGTTATAGAATTACCCATAATCATAGTCTCATCGGTCCAATAAAGGCAATATGACCCAAAATGTTTATTTTACAACACAAACATAACAGATCACTTTTCACCAATGTTCATGTCTATACAAAAAAAATTATTTTAATAGACATGTCTTTTCATGAAAAATCACAATATTTTAAGTGAAACTTTTTCATCAAAGAATACAATTCTTTTGAACGAGTAATATAACTTTGTGGTTTTATACTAGTCATATCATATACTAGTAAAGAGAGACTCAACGTCCACAATATCAAGTTTTTATATTCTTCTAATCGTTAACCGAATGAACCTTGAATTCTGATGAAGTTTTAATATTTTCGAATCAGTTTCATATTCAGACAGAGTAGTAAACCAAAAAGGTTTTAATCTCCAGAAACCTCAAATACAACACTGTTTCGAGCTAACAATGAAGATTTTATCTTTTTCAATCATTTAGCCTTAATATTCTTGACGAAGATTTTGTACTCTTCAAGTCAGAATATTCATTCAAACAGAGTATTGAACAAATTGGTGAAGTTTCTATATTCTTCAAACCTATGCACAATCTGATTTGTTCGTGAAGTTCTTATATTCTTCAAACCAAAGGAGTAAAAAAAAAACAAATCTCCAAAAGTCAAACACAATCAAATTTCACATGGAGTAGAAACTACAAAAATTTTATTTTTCCTCCTCTAAACATAATACATATTAATAATAATAAAGATATATTCTGAGATCATCACATAATGACCATCTATCCTAACATTTATGAAATAAATTTCATAACTTCTAAAGGATAGAAAAAGAAAATAATAATCAAGGGAAATAAAGATAGAACCTGATTTTTACTCTCATTGAATCATATTATATCTGTCAGCAATAATTACATGCAAGTCACTTTTCTTGCTAATTTTTTTTCCTTTTCTCAGTTTCCATCATATTCCTATTTTCCTGAAGAAGACATTTAATTTCAACAAGAAACTAATCTCATGTTCAAATATTGTTAGGAGACAACATTTGTTCATTTACTTCTTCTCATAGTTATATAAAACCAAGAATATAGGGAAAAAATTAAAGTGCTCATCTTAGCCTTTATACACAAAATAACTTTTATCATTGAAAAAGAAAAGTGAAAGGGTGCAATGTTTGAATGCACTTGGGAAGAAAATAAAAATAATCTTACCAATCCAAGGAAAACTTGCTACAAAAAATATACTCGAACATATTAAAGTAGTACTAATTCATCACAAATCTCTTTTATCATATGATAAAATAATTCTCTTTTTCTTTCCCCAATAAAAAAAACACAGAAAATAGAAGTAATTTCCTTACCACAAAAAATACCAACATTAAATTTCTTAAGCTTGTTAACTCCTGTATTCAGATTAGCACACCAGAAATAATAAAAGATGAAAAGAAAAACACAAAGAACTATCCGAGTCCACAGAACCCACTTTGTGTCCTTAAGAAATTTAAACCCCTTAAGTACCCGAGGTTGCAGATTAATTCCTCTCAAGATAAAACGGATTAACCATTAAAGAAGTAGTGGTACCTCAAACTTTGATAATTTCAACGAACTCAAAATGACAGCAACGAATCTCACACACACACGATCAATTGATTTTTTTTGTAAGAAATGTATGTAAAAGAAGGGAAGAATTCGATGCAGAAAAATGAGAGAAAATCTCTCTACTTATAGACAACAAAGGATAAAGGTCACAACCCTTTGGAAAGAAGACAACATTTCAGCAAGGTCACAACACTTTGGAAAAGGCATAACCTTTCAAACGGTCACAACCCTTTCAAAAGGACACAACCTTTCATAAAGGTCACAACCCTTCGGCATAGTCATAACTCTTCAGGAGAGTCACAACCCTTCATTTCATGTTCACACCTTTAAAACCCAACAATATTAACTTCAATAAAGTTGAATAAAAATAGCATACAATTCTAAAAAACATTAATTATCGTAAAAATCATCAAATGTTACATTTGTAATCCAAAAAAACATAGAAACTCATTTGATCTAAAAAAAAAAAAAAAAAGTAGAAAATATCTACATTTTTATCTTACTATAACCACAACCATTATAAAGGACTTTTTTTTAGTTAAACCAACCATTATATAAAACATAAAAGCTATTTTGAGTTAAAAGTACTTAAAATAAATTAATTCAAATAAATAAATAAATAACTCTAGTGTCATTTTTATGGATTGCTATACATGAGTGTTAAGTAGATAACATTTGTTTAATAGAAGTATTCAACTCAAATACTTATTCTATACGAGTCTTAAGAATAATTGATATGCAAAAAGACACACCATATGAATATTATGAATTAAATTTCTCATAAACTCTTATAAAATAACTAATTACATGGTTAGACACACCATATGAATATTATGAATTAAATTTCTCATAAGCTCTTATAAAATAACTAATTACATGGTTTATAATCTGTTTTGGCAAAGCAATATAGGCAATAGTGGCTATATATTACTTACAATCCTAGAGTTTGCATTGTACAAAAATATGCAAAACACAAAAGAATAAAGTTAATTAATAGAACATTTCTAGATTTTTACTAAAAAAAAGTAAAATACCAAGAAATTCTATCAGATAGTTTAATCTCAATTACAAATGTAAATCAGATAAACATAGAAACTCATTCGATCTAAAGAATAATATTTTCTAATCTAGAAAGAAGATATAAGAAAATAGGTGACAATCTAAGTTTAATGTTAGAAAAAGAAAGAGTAAAATTAGAAGATAGTTTAACTGTTATGATAAGAATAACAAAAGAAAATGAAGAAATAGATAGAAAAACAGAAATTGAAAAAAGAAACAACAAGCAAAAAAAGAAGTACAACAATTAGAAGAAATAAAAAATACTAAAATAATAGAACTAGAAAAAGAGCTGGCAATATTGAAAGAAATGTATGAAATTAAACAAAAAGAAAAAGAATAGAAAACAAAATTAGCAAATGAGATAAATAAATTTAAAGAAAAATTACAATTAGAAGAACCAGAAGAAAAAGAAGAAAACCAAGATAATCTACCTGAAATAGGAATTGATGAAATAAATAATGATGATCTAGAAGAACAACATTCAGAAACAAGACATGGATGAAAAACCAAGTACATCAGGAGTAAAAAATTCAACAAATCCAAACTATAATACAAACTAGGACAATATGATAGAGAAAAAACTATGTGGGATAAAAGATTGAATAAAAAATGGACACCTAAACCAATAACTGAACAACATAATTTTTTAGATTTAGACTGTGTAGTAGATAAAAATAAAATAATCCAATTATGGATGGGATATATATCAAAACAATTAATAGATAACAAAATAGGAATGACAGAAACACCAGGATATATAGAAAGAACACTTATAGAAACAGTAAAATTATGGCTACAAAATTTATCAGATGAAAGTTTAAAAACTTTAAGAAGTAATAAAAAATTTGATGGTGAAATAGTTACTACAACTATTGAAATATTATATAAATACGAAGTAGCTATAAGAAACGAATTTAGTAGTATGACAACAGAAGTAGAAGAACAAAATAAAGAAAAAATCATAAACCTGAATCTAATGACAAAATTAGCAATATGTAACATGTGTTATATAGATGAATATACATGTGCATTTAGAGAATACTATTATAAAGGAACATATAGCATAGAAGAAAGTAAAGAAATAAGAAAATTATATTTTACAAAATTACCAGAACCTTTCAATTCAAAAGTAATAAAAAGTTGGAATGAAGCAGGATTAACAGATACCTTAGGAACTAGAATGAAATTCTTACAACGATGGTTTATAGAACTATGTGAAAAAACATAAAGAAGAAATAAAAATGGAAAAAATATTGGTAAAAAACTTAGCATGTTGCGAAAATAAAACAACACCCCAATTCAGTTGTACAGACAGATACTATAAAAAGAAATATAATAAAAAATACAGATCAAAATATAAATATAAAAAACCAAGAAGAAGATACTATGTAAAAACCTATAAAACTAAAAGACCATATAGACCAAAGAAAAAATTAACAGAATGTATTTGTTACAATTGTGAAAAATTAGGACATATAGCAAAAAATTGCGCATTACCTAAAAATCAAAGAAAAAACAAATATCAGAAATACTGGTAGACAATGAAAAATATACACAAATAGAGTACGTAGATTATGAATTAGAAAGTGAAGATAGTATATATGAATTATTAGAAAACGAAACAGACGAAACGGAAAACAATTCAGTAATAGAATCAGATAATGAATACTATATCAATGACTGAAACAGATATACAAATAATAACTAAAGAAAAATATCAAGATGAAGAATCGGCAGAACAAAAAATAATATTTGATAATAATATATTTGAACAAATAAAAGGAAAAAAATTAGACCTAAGCGTAGAAAAAATATTCGAAATACCAACAATAAGAAATTGGTTTAAACGACAAAAAGAAGAATATTATGTAGTAAGTCAAAGAGAACATATCATAGATTGCAAATACACCAAAGGAAAGACTAAAATATCAATAATAAACAAACGAATAATCAATAAAGAAATACAAGATATTAAGGCTAAAAATCCAATTAAATATGTACATTTAGGAGGAACAAAGATATTAACAAAAGCATGTTTTAGAGAAGGAATAAATACACCCATAGAAATATACTTAGCAGATGATAGAATCATACAACCTATAGAAAAAAGTATAATGAGTGCAGTAAAAGGTAACCTCATATACCAAAAATTAAAATTCATAATAAGTGCTAACTACTCAGTAGTAATAAATGACAGGAATATAGATAAATCACTAGTATTATATTGGAAAATGTCAAGGATAGAACTAGCCCCAGGAAGTAAAATATTTACAGCTAGATGTAAAAACTTGTATGTTTTAACAACAAAACATAAGATAACAGCAAAAAATAAAATAAATAAAATAAAAATAGAAAATCCTTTTGAAAGAATAGTTACAGTCATAGATAATAATGACTATAGTTATAATGAGATTGACATAGAAGAAGATTTAGAAATAGTAAAAGAAAGATTAAGCACATCAAAAAGAATAAACTATGAAATACCCCAAATATCATCAAAAATGAGTACCTCAAGAAGAATAGATAAAACTCCACAAAAATCAATAGAAGAAGAAATAAAACCATATCATTATTACATAACGGGAGTAATGGAGCAACGAAAATATCTAATATTAATAAATACAGGACAAGAAGAAAACTATAGTACAAGAGAATTAGTAACAGAAGATGAAATAATTACTACTGAACTATTATGCCCTGAACTACCAAAGGCATTAATATATACCGAAGAAACTACAGAAAAGGAAATAATCATTGGAGGAGTACCAATAGTAATAAAGTTTAAAGTATATCAAGGAGATAAAAATATCACTTTAGGAATAAAATGGTTAGAACAAGTAAAACCATATAATTTAGAAGACAAACAGTTAACAATAAATTATAATAATAAGAAGATAATAATAAAAAGAACTTTCTTATGATAAAAACATGAAAATTTATATACTTGCAAAAATAATAATAGAAGGATATTACAACAAATGTTATACACCAATGATAGACACAGGAGCAGAAGCTAACATATGTAAATACAATTGCTTACCAGAAGATAAATGGGAAAAATTAAAAACACTGATAGTAGTAACATGATTTAATAATGAAGGAAGCATGATCACATATAAGACAAAAAATATAAAAATACAAATATGGATAAGATATTAACTATAGAAGAAATATATAACTTTGAATTAACCACAAAAGATATGCTATTGGGAATGCCATTTTTAGAAAAATTATACCCACATATAATAACAAAAACACACTGATGGTTCACAACACCATGTAAACAAAAAAATAGGAGCAAAAAGAGTGAGTAACAAAAAACGGAAAATAACAGAATGGATAAAAGGTAGTGAAAAAATTACACAAAAATTAAAAAATATAAAAGAAGAAGACCCTAAAATAGAATTAATTATATTCTCTATAGATAAAGTAAAAATAATCCAAGATAAGTTAGAATTATTATATAGTGAGGATCCTTTACAAGGATGGGAGAAACATAAAACAAAAGTAAAAATTGAGCTAATTGATAATAATAGTATAATAACCCAAAAACCATTAAAGTATAATTTTAATGATTTAACCGAATTAAGATACATATAAATGAATTACTAGAAAAAGGATATATACAAGAAAGCAATAGTAAGCATACAAGCCCATCATTTATTGTAAATAAACATAGTGAACAAAAAAGAGGAAAAGGTAGAATGGTTATTGACTATAGAAATTTAAATGCAAAAACTAAAACATATAATTACCCAATACCCAATAAAATATTAGAGATAAGACAAATACAATGATATAATTATTTTAGCAAATTTGACTGCAAATCAGGATTTTACTACTTAAAGTTAAAAGAAGAATCTAAAAAACTTACAGCATTTACAGTACCACAAGGATTCTATGAATGGAATGTATTACCATTTGGATATAAAAATGCACCAAGTAGATATCAACACTTTATGGATGACTACTTTAAACAACTAGAAAATTGTATAGTATACATTAATGATATATTATTATATTCTAAAACACAAGATGAACATATAAGATTATTAGAAAAATTTGTACATATCATAGAATACTCAGGTATAAGCCTAAGTAAAAAGAAAGCAAATATAATGAAAAAGCAAATAGAATTCTTAGGAATACAAATAGACAAAAATGGTATAAAAATGCAAACACATATAGTACAAAAGATAATAAATTCTGAAGAACAAATAGATACAAAAAAGAAATTACAATCGTTTCTAGGATTAGTAAATCAAGTAAGAGAATATATACCTAATTTAGCAGAAAATTTAAGACCATTACATAAAAAATTAAAGAAAGATGTAGAATATCATTTTGATAATAAAGATCAAGAACAAATACGAAAAATAAAATCATTATGTAAAAAATTACCTAAACTATGCTTTCCAGATGAAAATAAAAAATTCACCTATATAGTAGAATCAGATGCAAATGAAATGAGCTACGGATGAGTATTAAAATATAGATATAATAAGGAAAAGGTAGAACACCATTGCAGATATTATTCAGGAACGTTTACAAATTCCAAAATAAAATGGAAAATAAATAGAAAAGAATTATATTCAATATATAAATGTTTATCAGCTTTTGAACCATATATTGTGTATAACAAATTTATTGTAAGAACAGATAATACGCAGGTAAAATGGTGGATAACAAGAAAGGTACAAGATTCAGTAACAACCAAAGAGATACGAAGACTAGTATTAAATATATTAAATTTTACATTTACAATAGAAGTAATATGTACTGACAAGAATGTTATTGCAGATTACATCTCAAGACAAAGCTACCCAAACTGAGAAAAAAAATACTATAGAAGAAATAATCAAAGTTATGAACCTACTTTGCACAAAAGTAGAAAATATTGACAAGGAGCTACAACAAATAAAAAGTCAGCAGCATGACTATAAAAATGCGGAGCTAAGTCGATCAGAAGACTTAAAAATTCCAGAGCTACAAGGTGACGTTGGGAAACACCTAAAAACCCATAATGATTTGTTACATGCAGCTACAGGAAGCATATCTGCAACAAAAGAAGAAAATAGAACCAGATATGTTAATACTAATATGAATAAAATATTTGAAAAACCGTTTATGCCAAAAAACCAAAGAGATCCATTATTCATACCACCTCAGCTAAACACATATAAAGAAAGCCTAGGACAAAACAAAAAGACTTATAACCATATAACCATAGCTTACATAGAAAACATCCACAAAATACAGACTTTTCTAAACCAAAATCCAACATCCAAAAATACAAAAAAACCCCATGAAGATTATATCACACAAAATCTACAAGGATATAACAAGTTGATTGCACAACCAGGAACAAGTACAAATCTAGTAGGAACTTGCTACAACTATGGATTACTAAGTATCGTATATACCCAAACAGGAGATGAGATATCAACGATACCAGAGTTACATAAAGCATTTATGCATTATAAAAGAATAACTAAAGGAACACTCTTTTATATAAAATTCTATTCAGCACCAGCAGAAATATTGTATGACGAAATTAAACCTATCATACAAGTTATAAAAATCGGATTGACTAGAGAAATGATAATACCAGAGAAAATAGAACGACAAGACGAGATACAAAAGATTGAGGTACCAGAATTCTATGCAAGAAAAAGAATTATTGGACTAGCTACTATTTTAAATGAATTAACAACCAATTATTTAAATGGAAATTTAGTATGGAGTTATTATTCAAGGGAGCAAACTATGATATATTCAAATTCCAGAGAAATTAGAGAAGCATATACGGAAGAAATACGACAATGGATACTAAGCTTATTAAAACCAGAACAACAGCCAACTACAAGAGCGATACAGAAGAATTTTATTTCCAGAGATAATGACAAAATATTGCAAGACTATTGGACACAAATACCTAGATCACCAATGTTCAAAGTGTTATGGAGAAGATAACGTAATTCCAGTTGTTCAACTAGAATAAAGAGTCACCAGACAAGATAAGAAGCAAGACTGACAAAAGATGACAAGATAAATTAAAGTTGTTTGTCTTATTGTAAAAATAAGTTAGTGGAGTAGGAATATGTAAATTAAGTGAAGACAAGTGTAAAGTGGTAGGTGTGCATTATTAGTATAAGTGGTAGGTATACATTATTAGTATGCATTATTAGTAGACAAGTGTAAAGTGGTAGGTGTGCATTATTAAAGTAAAGTAGTGTGCGGACAAATGAAAAGTAGAAATAGTATAGGACAGATGTAAAGTATAGAAACATCTCTACTTGTATAAATAGAGAGTCATTAGGCATATCTAAGGTAAGACTTTCTCGACGAAAAGCAAACCTCTTTGTAAACAAAAATATTTCAATAAAATATCAAGTTTCCAATCTAAGATATGGATCAAACACAACAGAAATTACACTCATAGAAAAACAGGTATATCTATTTATGATTATGCGTAGCTAAATCTAATGATTCCTGAATATCATAGCATGATAAAATAAGTTTATATTAGTTATTATATACTAGAATTATTTGAAGCATGTTTCTAGTTTGCTAACATGGAAAAAAAAAAGGAAAAACTTCCAGAACTATGCCATCCTAAGGTTGAAACCGTAGGCAAGGAAAGCCGTGAGGGGAGTAAACAAAGTTGAGGCGCTGTTTAGGAAGAAAGTACCTTTGAAAGTACGGTGTTAGTAGTGACGAGAAAGCATGGTTGAAAATAATCTAGTTTATAGTAATCTAATATGAATAATATTTACTGTACATATGATATGAGGGAATTATTGATTAAACAACGGAACATCAGTATGGCTACTTACCTACATGATAAAATGATATTAACTTATGAAACATTGATTTTATATAATCTAAAAGATATAGAAATAATTGAATTAGGAAGAATAATATGGAATAAAATATTTAACTTTGAAGAATTAGAACTAGCGACCCAAACCTGGTATGAAATAGATATAGACCTAGAACGAATTAATATTAGCGATCTAGAATTAGAATACTCAGACTAATGATAAACTACGAATACCTCCAACATTGACAAGCAACTATTGAAAATATAACCTTATTAGGAGACCTAATAAAAGAAAATATAAAAATATATCAAAGAACCCAAGATATACAATATATAGAATATATTCTAGAAAATATAAAAGAAATCATCAAATTAATACCCTTGAAAAAAAATATTATGATAAAGCCTTCTATACCTAAAAGCATGACAAATTCCGCCCCAAAAAATGGTATCAGAGCTATGGATAAAAATAAATATATTAGTAGAAAAATAAGAAGAAAATTAAACAAATTATATCCAGGATATAAACAACTCAATATCACAAAAACTGATAACGATAAATTAGATCAATTAATAGATAATATATCTAAAATAGAATATAAATATATTCAATATTTAAAGATACAATGAATAACGAGAATAACGAATATAGACAAAAGCTTACTGAAATAATTATAGCAAAAAGACAAGAATTAAGACATAAGCAAAATAGACTTAACAGTAATATATTTGTAGGATTTTTGTAAAAAATCTATAGTAGCACAGAGAAAAACTATTTTATATCTACAAATACAAATAGAAAACTTAGAATATAAACTACAACACAATTTATAAATGAATAAAGAAGAATATAAAATAGATGAAAAAACATATGAAAACTATGACGGACTAAAAATAAAGATAATATTTTCAAATTGAATTAAAAAAAACTAAAAAAATCATAATAAGATATTATAGATCTAAAAATATCATCATGATGTGTAGTAGATTTTCACTTCGATAAATATTGTTCTTCTTCTTCTTGGACTTTCACCCCCAAAAAAGATGACTATAAGAAGAATGAAAATAATAATTCAACAAATAACATTACACATTTAAAGAAGAATAGACCCATTAATTTTTTTGATTGAAATTTATTTATGTATATATAGAGAATAGAGATAATGGGTAGAACAATTTTAAGTAACAACTTTAAATTCAAATTCAAAAATAACTATTGTTAATTAAAATAAAATTACGTGGGTATAATAGACCACATGAATTTGTTTAAAATGATAATGCGAATTCTAATCACTTCGTGTTTCTTAAAGAAGTTAAGTGTGTGACAATATTTTCCAGAGACACCCCATCCCTATTTGAATGTTTCAAATGGTTTGTTGGTTAATGTACTTGAGAGATCATGCAAAGAAAAATGGGAGAACAGAATCATGTTTAAATAATTACATATTTATTACTAAATTCTTTAATATCCTTTTTTTTTCAATTTTCTTTTTCAAATATTCTTTTTATTCTTAATTTTATGGAGCATTATCTTAAAAATGTAGTGTGTCATATTCTTAAATTCAGTTTTACTTACGATTTTTAATATTTACTTATTTTTACAGATCTCCCTCAACATGAATATATATATATATAGCGTATAGTTAATTTAAATTTAATTGCCCAATTCTCATATTTAATTGTGTTCACATAATTTGAAATTTCAATTATGTTATTAATTAACATATCATTTAGTTTAAATATTTACTTTGAAAAAATTGATAACTTCTCACCAAAAAAGAGTCCTAAACAATTATGTTTTATTTTTGCTATAAAGAATAAGTAGCTATGGAAAGTTATTTTAATTTTTGTTATTTAAATGTATTCATTTCCCCGCAAATAGTGTTGGAAAGAAAAAGGAAGTAAAGGAGAAAGTGAACAGAAAAATAGAGCAAAAAACAAAAGTAAAAGCTACTGCAAGGTTTTGTTTTTGATTTAATAATGGAAGCAACAAGTCTGCCTATAAATAGGCTTACTGTAAAACAGAAAATACTAAAATCTAGGTCCACTAAACCACTAACTACTAATTAGCTACTAATCTGCCACAATATCTAAACATGCTAAGATAAAGGAAACTAACTAACAAACTTCTGAAGACTTGGTCAAGTATCTGAATCACTTTTCAACACTCCCCCTTGATTCAAAACAGCAAACTCCAAGTTGACCTCTGAAGAACTCGTGCTTTGCTTGCGGAATTCACTTCGTGAAGATGTCTGCTGCTTGCTCATTTGTATCACAAGACTTCAAAGTAATTTCTCCAGTAGAAACAAGACCTCTAATATAGTGATAGCGAATATCAATGTGCTTTGTTCTGCTGTGAAATGCTGGCTTCTTCGTCATCGCAATAGCAGATATATTGTCACAAAAAATCTCAGTTGCACCAGTCGGTTTCTGATTAAAATCTGCAACAAGTCTCCTTAACCAAACTGCTTGACAAGCTATAGAGGTTGCTGCAATATATTCAGCCTCTGAAGTTGATAAAGCGACCACTTCCTGCTTCTTTGAACTCCATGAAACTACTCCAGACCCAAGATTAAACAAGAAACCAGATGTGCTCTTTCGATCATCAATGTTGCCTGCGTAGTCACTATCAGTAAAGCCAGTTAATGTAAAATTCGTTACCTTAGAATACCAAATTCCATGCTCTGTTGTCCCAGCAATATATCTTAGTACTCTCTTTGCAGCTCCAAGGTGAAGCTTGCTTGGATTGTGCATAAATCTCGATATAAGGCCAACAGAGAAAGCAATATCTGGTCTTGTATAAGACAAGTAATTCAAACCACCAACCAAACTTCTAAAACAAGTTGCATTTGCCATTTCAGAACCATCATCATGACACAACTTTTCATTAATATTCATCGGCGTAACAACAACTTTACAATTTACCATAGTAATTTTTTTCAAAAGATCTGTCGCATATTTTCTTTGTGAAAGAAATATGCCTTTGATTCCCTGTTTCACCTCAAGACCAAGAAAATAATGCAATAGATCCAAATCAGACATCTCAAAATTCTTCATCATGCAGTCCTTAAAATCAGTGATCATATCAAAATTTACCATATCATATCATCAACGTAAAGATATACGACCAAAAAATTAATTTTACCTTCTCGTTTTACATAAAGAGTAGGCTCATTGTTACTCCTTTCAAAACCATTCTCATGGAAATATGAATCAATCTTGAAGTACCATGCCTGCGGCGCTTGCTTTAAGTCATAGAGTGCCTTTTTTAACCTGTAGACATTATCTTCTTTGCCATTTACTACAAAACCTTCAGGTTGTGAGACATAGACTTCCTCTTCCAAAACACCATTTAAAAAGGCAAATTTAACATCGAATTGGTAAACTGGCCAACTTAAATTAGCAGCCAAGGCTAAAAAGGTTCTCACAGTTTCAAAGCGAGCAACAGGAGAAAAAGCTTCTTCAAAGTCAATACCTTGTTGCTGGGAATAACCTTTGGCGACGAGCCTTGCCTTATGTTTTTGGATGCTGCCATCAGCATGATACTTGGTTCTAAACACCCATTTGAGCCCAATAGCTTTCTTTCCTTTAGGCAAATTTACCAAGTCCTATGTCTGATTCTTTTGAATAGCCATCAACTCTTCTTCCATAGCCTTGCACCATTTATCTTCTTTTTCAGCATCTTCAAAGAGGATAGGATCTGAAACAAGTAAAGCAAAGGTACAAGATGTACTGTTAGCATATCTAGGATTTTGTTTCCTATCTCTTGTTGATCTTCTTAATGGAGTTGGCTCAGCGGAAGGTTTTTCCAATATTGGAGAAGTTGCTGGTGCAATTGATGAGGTAGACGATGGACCAGCCAAAAAAGGATCAGCTACATACTCTTGATCAATAATATCGTCAGAAGGCAACAACTTAATGTTTGAACTTTCATTTGTGGAATTAAAATTCCAACTTGCATCTTCATTAAACACAACATTTCTATTGATCGTAATCTTACCACTCACTGGATTATATAACTTATAAGCCTTGGATTGTGTGTTATATCCAACAAAAATACATTTTTCATCAAGCTTACGTCGAGCTTGTGAATTTATCAAGGCATAAGCTATACAACCAAAGACACGTAAGGGGCTTACCTTGGGCTTGTTACCTCTCCAAGCTTCATATGGTGTTTGATTAAACACTGCCTTAGTAGGACAAATATTCAGCAAATAGACAGTAGTGGCAACAGCGTTAGCCCAAAAACACTTCAGTACACCTCTACCTTCAATCATGCTTCTGCCCATCTCGATAACTGTGCGGTTCTTTCGTTCTGCTACACCATTTTGCTCTGGTGTATAAAGTGTTGTGAGTTCTCTGTGTATTCCATTTTCCTCACAAAAGGAACTAAATTCTTTTGACATAAACTCACCACCTCTATCTGTTCGAAGTGTTTTGAGTCTATATCCACTTTGCCTCTCAACAAAAGATTTAAATTTCTTGAAATTGTCAAAAGTTTTAGATTTAAGTTTCAAGAAATATATCCAACTCATACGACTATAATCATCAGTAAAAAGCAGAAAATATCGACTTCCCCCTAAAGACTCAACACTCATAGGACCACACAAATCAGCATGCACTAACTCAAGATAAACAGAAGCTCTCCAAGACTTGCTTATAGGAAAACATTTTTTACTTTGTTTCCCATAAAAACAACTTTCACAAAAATCAAGATTCTCAACTTTTGGCAACCCAAAAACTATTTCCTTTCGACTCACTAACTTCAATCCATTAACATTTAAATGCCCATAACGTAAATGTCATAGTCTAGTTTCATTATCTCCACTAGCTACCATAGTACACCTCTCAACCATTGAAACTTCTAGAGGAAACATTTTATTGTTAACCATTGGAACTTTAACAATGATTTTCTCAGATTTCTTATTTTTAATAGTGCAAACACCATCGTCAAAGAAAATTGAGTATCCGCTAATCATTAGTTGTCCAATGCTAAGCAAATTATGAGATAGACTAGGAACAAACATCACATCTTCTAAAATCTTAGCATTACCTTGGTTGGTCATAATGCTAATTGTACCTCTACCTTCAACCTGAATCTTCTTGTTGTCTCCTAGCCTTACATCTGATTTTTTTTGACTCATCGAGCTCCTTGAACAATGATCTTGTTCCAGACATATGATTGGAACAACCACTGTCCAAAAACCAAAAATCGTTAAGAGTTCCTTTTTCACAATAAAGGGCCATGAACAACTTATTGTCATCATCATTTTCCTCTACAAAGCTTGCTTGGTTATTCTCATCCCTCTATTTTTGCCAACAATAAGCTTCTTTATGACCTGATTTTCTGCAGTAGTTGCACAGAAACGTCTTAGCCTGCTTCTCTTCATTTGATCCTCCTCTATCTCGATTTCTTCCTTGGCCTCTTCCACGGCCTCTTCCTCGGAAACCACCTCTGCCTCTTCCACGATTTGCAAAGTTTTCTAGCTTATCTTTCTGATGAATGGACTCCCCCTTCACCTGAAATGCCTTTTCTTCATTGCTTTCATGTGATCTTAGGAGCCTCTCTTCATGAGCTTTCAAAGAACTCATTAGTTCATCAAAAGTATAATCAGATAAGTCATGAGATTCCTCAATCGCAACAACAATATGTTCAAACTTTGAAGTAAGACTCCTTAAAACTTTTGCTACAACCGTTTCTTCAGATATGTTTTCACCATAAGACTTCATTTGATTAACAAGAGAAGAAACTCTAGACAAATAAGTTTGAACATATTCATTACTTTTCATAGAAAGAGTTTCAAAGTCACGACGGTAAGTCTGTAATTTTATCGTAATCACCTTAGCTGAACCTTGAAATTCCTTCTTCAAAATCTTCCATGCCTGCGAAGATGTAGTTGCTTCTGCAATTCTTGAAAAAATTGTATCATGGACTGCTTGTTGTATCAGGAATAGCTCTTTGGCATCCTTCTTTTTTATCTCTTTCAATTTTTCCGTCTCTTCGTCAGAGTCTGATTGATCCACGAAGCCTGCTTCAACCAAATCCCAAACTCCTTGTGATTTGAAAAGAGTTTTCATTTTGATACTCCAAAACTTATACTTTTCACCAGTAAAAATTTGCATGAGTTGTTGGGAAGATGATGAAATACCATTTACTGCCATTTTTCCTCACAATTTCTAGAAAGGAACCTTGCTCGGATACCAGATTTGTTGGAAAGAAAAAGGAAGTTAAGGAGAAAGTGAACAAAAAAATAGAGCAAAAAACAGAAGTAAAAGCTACTGCAAAGTTTTTGTTTCTGATTTAATAATGGAAGCAGCAAGTCTGCCTATAAATAGGCTTATGTAAAACAGAAAATACCAAAAACTAGGTCCACTAACTACTAATTAGCTACTAATCTGCCACAATATCTAAACATGCTAAGATAAAGGAAACTAACTAACAAACTCCTGAAGACTTGGTCAAGTATCTGAATCACTTTTCAACAATAGAGTCTTATACTGTTCAAAATTTCCGCAAAACAAATTCCTAAATGCTTAAATAATTTGGATTTTTTTTTTTTTTGCTATAAAAAATAGTGTGGAAAGTTACTTTAAATATTTAATTAAAAAAATTAATAGTTTTTCACAAAAATAGAGTCCTCAAAAAATATGTTGGTTAAAATTTATTTCTAAGTTTTAAACATTAGTGTCAACAATCTGCAATTTTCTTTGCTATAAAGGAGGAGTAAATTAAATATAGTCATTTTGATTAATAATTGTATGAATTTGAATTTCGAAGAAAACCTCATAGAAAAAGTTAATAAATTATATCTTAATTTAATAGTTTTTTAATTAGTGGGCAGTTCTCCTATTTACTTATTTAATTATTTAAAATGCCTTATACACAACTTGTTTTTGATTTTCTTTTTTCATTTCTATTTTTTTTTAAGTTATAAAGTAATAGAATTCTTTTAATAAAAGTTTTAAGTAACTTTTAAAACTACAAAAAATTTTATAAAAATAAAAATAATAATAATATTTAATTGTTTAATCCTATTACATGTAATTAAAAGAGTAGGACTTTCAAATAAAATTTCTTCTCAACTATCACCATTAAGGTAAAACGTTGGAATAGCAAACAACATAAATAACTAAATTAACTTCTTGTTTTTCTAACATTTTCCTCATCCTAGACAATCATGTCGAAAATCAACAAAAAGAAATTCAAAGTGAGTAAAAGATAACCAGTTTACTTAAAAAGAAATTCGTTAAACTGCTTCATGAAATTTATCCTAAAACACTCCTTACAATTTTTTCATCATTGTTCACCTTCGTATTCATAATAAAAAAAAATAACTACAAATTACATGCAATTATATAAAAAAAAATGAAGAAATCAAACTACATCACTATTTTCACTAACAAAATTTACCTTTTGTATCAAACTGATATGAATGACACTGCTCAGTTACATCACCAAGAAATCACTTAAAATCAAGTCAACAACCTCATCATAAAAGAGAATAGTTTTGTAAATAATAGATTTTTATGAAAAAGTGGTTGATAGAATTGTGGGCAGTGGTTTTTTTTTTTTTTTTTTTTTGGAAGATGTCGTGGTTATTTTTATAGGGATAAATTTAGTTACTTGTGTTTTGAAATTCAAATTTTAAATTAAAAATAGGAGATATTTTTTTAAAAATAAAAAATTAAAAAGTATAGAAAAGAGTTATATTAATTGTGATTGCTTTCAAATTTTTTTTTAAATCATTTAAAATATCTATTGATTTTATCAAATTTTAAAATTTAAATTTAAATTTAATCCGTTTTTTAAAATAAAAAATATAAAGAATAGAAAAGAGTTATATTAATTGTGTAACTTTCTAATTTTTTAAAAAAAATCGTTTAAAATATCCATTGATTTTTTCAAATTTTACAATTTAAATTTAATAACTAATGCAGATTAAAATTATTTTAAAATTTTAATTTTTAAGACTAAAAAATGGAGAATTTTTGTGGTGCTGACATGTGTCACTTTTCTTCTCCTATTATATATAGATAGATATATAGATAGATTATTGCGTAAATTCTTTTTATGACTATTATAAAATTTATCATAATTTTGAGTACTTATTATTTTAATACAACATGTAATCTTTATTTATTATTTTCTTCAAATTGTTATTTTTGGTTAATCATAAAAAATAATACTTATATTTATTAGCTTAAATATATTTCAATACAACGTATAATGTTTACTTACTATTTTCTTCCCCGTATTATTTTCTTTAGACATATATCAATAATACACACAACAATTTATTTGTTTATTAACATAAATACCTTTAGTAATAATTCTTCTAATGTTCTATTAACTATAATGATTGAAATTATTTATGATTACTATTAAAGTTTCTACATAATTGAGATAAAAATTGAGGTTACGTACACATAAAAATATTTTTTGAACAAACAAAATAATTGCATGCACTATTAGAGAGTATATCTTACAATTATGATAAAGTCAAAAAAATGTAACTATCTTCAAAAACTATAAATATTAGATTAAAATTTTGAACTTTTAATTAGTTAGTCTCAATTATTTAAAAAATTACAAATATTTTTATAATTTTAAAATAACTAACTTATCATTTTAAAAATAATTTTATAATTCCTAATTAACTATTTAAAAATTTATATAAATTCTATATTTTTAAAAAATATCTGAATTCCACGTTATAAAAATAATAATCTTAATTTTGAAATCGCTTTGATCTAATATTTTGAAACACGTTACTATTTGTCTCGATCTCATATACAATGGTGCATATTCTCTTATTAATTAAATGGTAATTTCTAATTAACTAAATGACCTATTATTTATTTCAGTATTGACAAAATAATTTCAAATTCTCTGATATCTTGTAATATAAGAAGTCTTTTTTGTACATTTAATTTTTAAAATAGTTGTATATTCTATAGGTTTGAAGGTTCTAAATTTCAAAGACAAACCATTTATTTTAAGTATAGTAACAATTTAAAAAAATTATATTTTAAATAAAATTTAACTGAACAAATGAACAAAATATTGTTCATACTTTAATATTTTATCACTCACAAGTATATTACTAAAAAGCTATAAGAAAGTGGAATAATATGCATAAATCATGATATTCTACATTTATCGATACATTATATTAATAATTCCATAGCAATTAAGACATTCAATTGCACATATAGCATTTTAAAAATGTGAATATATTACCAATAATCCAACAATCAAAAACATGTTAGTGTAAATGATTGAGTAAAAATTAACAGAAAATGAAAAAAAAAAGGTATTAGAATAACTTCACTAAAATTAAATTTAAAAAATAACATACAATATAAAAAAAATACCGTAAAAATATCAAAGATTACAAATGTAAATAAATGAAAATATAAAACTCATTTGATTTAAAGAATTTAAGTACATAATATCACAAAAAACAAATCAAATTGAATGAAATAAACTAAAAAGTCACAATAACACATTATACTTATCAATATCATTATTTGCAGAGGATTTTCAGTTTGATAAATATTGTTCTTCTTTTTCTTGGACTTTCACTTTTTTATTTGCAAATATATTCAAATTTTCTTCAACTAGCCATCAAATAATCTATTTATTCACCCCATAAAAAATGGAGATAAGAAGAATGAAACTAATTTAACAAACAACATTACACATTTGAAGAAGAATAGATTCATGGTTCAATCATTTGATTTAAAGAATTTATGTACAAAATATGACAAAAACAAATCAAATTGAATGAAATAAATTGAAAAAAAATAACAATAAGACATTATAGATCTAACAATATCATCATTTGCAGATGATTTTCATTGATAAATATTGTTCTTCTTTTCTTGAACTTCTACTATTTTATTCGCAAATATATTCAAATTTTATTCGGCTAGCCATCAAATAATTTACCTATTCACCAAATAAAAAGATGAAGATAAAAAGAATAGAAATAATTTAACAGACAACATTACACATTTGAAGAAGAATACATCCATAATAATTCAATAATAAATACTTGTTAGTATAAATGACAGAATAAAAAATTAATTTAAAAAATTATTCAATTCAAATAATTCAATAATATAAAAACATGTAAATATAAATGATTGAATAGAAAAATTAACCGAAAATGATAACATAAAAAGTATTAGAATAACTTCACTTAAATGATATAAAAAATAACACAATTGTAAAAAAAAAAATTAATCACAGTAAAATCATCAAAGATTATAAATGTAAATAAAAAAAGAACATAGAAAACTCATTCGACCTAAAGAATTTAAGTACAATATATGACAGAAACAAATCCAATTGAATGAAATGAACCAAAAAAAAATCACAAAAAGACATTATAGATCTTACAATATCATCATTTGCAGAAGATTTCCATTTTGATAAATATTGTTCTTCTTCTTCTTGGACTTTCACTTTTGTTATTTGCAAGTATATTCAAACTTTTTTTTTCAGCTAGCCAACAAATAATCTACCTATTCGCTCCATAAAAAGATAAAGATATGAAGAATGGAAATAATTCAACAAATAATACTACACATTTGAAGAAGAATAAAATCAATTAATTTTTTAATGAACTTTATTTATGTACTAGATATAGGACCCCGTGCCAACACGGGGCCCAATATATATATATTTTATTATTTTAATTTATGTCATATTATGAAATTTGAGAAGTTATTGAAATTTTTATATGATTTTAAAAATATTTTAAATTTTTAGCTATTGTGATTTGTAGTACTTTTTTTTAACATAATTTTGAAAAAAATATTTATTACTCTGTTTGTTCTAATTTATGTGGCACACACAGAATTTCAAATATTAAGCCTTTTTTATATGTCTCTTTAATATATTAAGTTGTTAATTATTGTATTTTATTGTACATTTTGAACCTAATTTTTTAATAATATATGTTATTTGCCATGTCCCAATTTATGTGGCATTAATTGATAGA
Organism: Solanum verrucosum; assembly: GCF_900185275.1. Lineage (NCBI taxonomy): Eukaryota > Viridiplantae > Streptophyta > Magnoliopsida > Solanales > Solanaceae > Solanum > Solanum verrucosum. The sequence goes on from NW_026020164.1 coordinate 81,032, forward strand.
TTTGTTGGAGTCGAGAGATTTATTTTGTTAATTATTGTAATTTATATTTATTTTTTCCGTCAATTTCAAACAATATATGTTGTTAATTGATAGAATACTTTTAATGTAATTTTTTTTAAAAATATGTGTGACTCTCCATGTCCCAATTTATGTGGCACATGTAAAGTTTTGACAATTAACCAAAATTTTAATACATTTAAAAAAATATTTTTAAGTCGTTAAATTTTAAGTAATTTAAATTGTTGTATTATTTATTACAATTTATAATGCTTTTAAAGTAGTTTAAATATTGTACTATTTATTATGATTTATAACACTTTTTTTTTAAAATTTATGTCATATTATGGAATTTGAGAAGTTATTGAAATTTTTATATGATTTTAAAAATATTTTAAATTGTTAGCTATTGTGATTTGTAGTACTTTTTTTAACATAATTTTGAAAATAATATTTATTAATCTATTTGTTCTAATTTATGTGGCAGATGCAGAATTTCAAATATTAACCATTTTTTATATGTCTCTTTAATATATTAAGTTGTTAATTATTGTATTTTATATTACAGTTTGAACCTAATTTTTTAATAATATATGTTATTTGCCATGTCCCAATTTATGTGGCATTAATTGATAGATTTGTTGGAGTCGAGAGATTTATTTTGTTAATTATTGTAATTTATAATTTGTTTTTCGTCAATTTCGTCGACTATTTTTTTTATTAATTACTGTAATTTATTGTTTCTTTTTCGTCAATTTCAAACAATATATGTTTATCATATAATCCATTTTATGTGGTACCAATAGAATTTAGAGAGTCAATTAAATTTTGTATATAAGTTTTAAATAATTAAGCTGTTAATTATTGTAATAGATAATATGGAGTATTTAAGTCATTTATAGTATAGTATAATTAATATATAATATGTAGTATTTAAGTGTTATATTATGGAATTTGAGAAGTTATTAAAAATTTTATATGATTTTAAAAATATTTTAAATTTTTAGCTATTGTGATTTGTAGTACTTTTTTTTAACATAATTTTGAAAATAATATTTATTACTCTATTTGTTCTAATTTATGTGGCACATGCAGAATTTCAAATATTAACCATTTTTTATATGTCTCTTTAATATATTAAGTTGTTAATTATTGTATTTTATAGTACATTTTGAACCTAATTTTTTAATAATATATGTTATTTGCCATGTCCCAATTTATGTGGCATTAATTGATAGATTTGTTGGAGTCGAGAGATTTATTTTGTTAATTATTGTAATTTATAGTTTCTTTTTCGTCAATTTCAAACAATATATGTTGTTAATTGATAGAATACTTTTAATGTAATTTTTTTAAAAAAATATGTGTGACTCTCCATGTCCCAATTTATGTGGCACATGTAAAGTTTTGACAATTAACCAAAATTTTAATACATTTAAAAAAATATTTTTAAGTCGTTAAATTTTAAGTAATTTAAATTGTTGTATTATTTATTACAATTTATAATGCTTTTAAAGTAGTTTAAATATTGTACTATTTATTATGATTTATAACACTTTTTTTTTAAAATTTATGTCATATTATGGAATTTGAGAAGTTATTGAAATTTTTATATGATTTTAAAAATATTTTAAATTGTTAGCTATTGTGATTTGTAGTACTTTTTTTTAACATAATTTTGAAAGTAATATTTATTACTCTATTTGTTCTAATTTATGTGGCAAATGCAGAATTTCAAATATTAACCCTTTTTTATGTCTCTTTAATATATTAAGTTGTTAATTATTGTATTTTTTAGTACATTTTGAACCTAATTTTTTAATACTATATGCTATTTGCCATGTCCCAATTTATGTGGCATTAATTGATAGATTTGTTGGAGTTGAGAGATTTATTTTGTTAATTATTGTAATTTATAGTTTCTTTTTCATCAATTTCAAACAATATATGTTGTTAATTGATAGATTTTTTTGGAGTGGACTATTTTTTTATTAATTATTGTAATTTATTGTTTCTTTTTCATCAATTTCAAACAATATATGTTTATTATATAATCTATTTTATGTGGTACCAATAGAATTTAGAGAGTCAATTAAATTTTGTATATAAGTTTTAAATAATTAAGTTGTTAATTATTGTAATGTATAGTATTACTTATATTATTTTTAAATATATTTAAATATTATATGTTAGGTTTTTTATCCTAATTTATATGGCATTGATAGAATTTAAAGTGTCAAATAATTGTTAATTATTGTAATAGATAATATGGAGTATTTAAGTCATTTATAGTATAGTAATTAATATATAATATGTAGTATTTAAGTGTTATATTATGGAATTTGAGAAGTTATTGAAATTTTTATATGGTTTTAAAAATATTTTAAATTCATAACTATATATTTCAATGTACAAGATTTTGATAAAATAAAATCTTTAAAGTTAAATTATAATGTTTTTGAAATTTAAATTATTAAAACATATATAATGATTTTATAGAAAAAAGAATATCATATAAAATTAAATGAAAAGGATAATAAATTCAACTTTTACCATGATAAGGTTGAAAAATATTATTTAAGTGGAAGGAGGTGGGGCCCACTTATATATTTTATATAGTAATTATTGGACATTTGTAATGATTTAATTGGAGCAATGGTAGTAAATCCTAGACTCTTCTAATATATATATAGTAAATCTATTTTATGTGGTACCAATAGAATTTAGAGAGTCAATTAAATTTTTTATATAAGTTTTAAATAATTAAGTTGTTAATTATTGTAATGTATAGTATTACTTATATTATTTTTAAATATATTTAAATATTATATGTTAGGTTTTTTATCCTAATTTATATGGCATTGATAGAATTTAAAGTGTCAAATAATTGTTAATTATTGTAATAGATAATATGGAGTATTTAAGTCATTTATAGTATAGTAATTAATATATAATATGTAGTATTTAAGTGTTATATTATGGAATTTGAGAAGTTATTGAAATTTTTATATGAGTTTAAAAATATTTTAAATTCATAACTATATATTTCAATGTACAAGTTTTTGATAAAATAAAATCTTTAAAGTTAAATTATAATGTTTTTGAAATTTAAATTATTAAAACATATATAATGATTTTATAGAAAAAAGAATATCATATAAAATTAAATGAAAAGGATAATAAATTCAACTTTTACCATGATAAGGTTGAAAAATATTATTTAAGTGGAAGGAGGTGGGGCCCACTTATATATTTTATATAGTAATTATTGGACATTTGTAATGATTTAATTGTAACAATGGTAGTAAATCCTAGACTCTTCTAATATATAGTAATATATAGGGAATAGAGATAATGGGTAGAGTAGTTTTAGGTAACCACTTTAAATTCAAATTCAAAAAGTAACTACTTTGCTATTTTTTTAAAAATAGTTACGTGAGTTGGTTACTTATTTTGAAAAAAACACATTTAATTTTTTTTAAAAAAAAAAAAAAACTAAAGCATATCTTCATTTAACAGATTTTTTTAATGTGCGGGTAGTTTTGCTATTTATTTATTTAAAATGATTGATGCACGTTTTTTATTTTATTTTTCTTTTGTTACATTTTATATTACTATAACCTATTTTAACACTTTTTACTTTTTTGTCCGTTGGTATTTTATTTTTATTTTTTTGTATTTTAATAGTTTGTTAAAATTTATTTATTTATTTATATTTTATTTTTGTGGTGTTGACATATGTCATTGTAATTCTAATTATTGACATGTGTCTATATTTATTTATTTAATTATTTATTATTAATTATTTAAAATTATTTAAAATACTGAAAATTTGTGGTGTTGACATGTGCCATTTTTTCTTCTCCTTTTATAGATAGATAGATTATTTTATCATCACATTATGATTCAAGTTTTAATATATTGAGTTAAGTAACTAAATATTGGGTGTTGTATTATATAAAATGCACTAGAGTTATGTTATTTTGAGAAATTAAGACTTAATCCTAGGCTTGAAATTTAGGAAATATTAGAGTTGACATATTAGTTGGCATCAAAATTTAGGAAAGTGATTATAGTAATATGGGTGTCTATAGACTTGATTACTTATGAATTATGCATACTTAATAGATTGGAAACATTCTGAGGCATTGAGAAAAGGAAAAGCATTGGGGAACTTTGCTTGACTTCGGTTCTTCGGTTGAGGTAGGTTATGGTTTATCCTATGTGATAGATAGACTCTTAATAGTGATTGATAGTCACTGAGTGATATGTGAATTTCTCTATGTACTTGGTTGTGTGGTTTGAATAATCTATGTGTTGTTTGTGATTGATCTGAAATCCTGAGACCGTGAAATTTATAATCTTGAACCTTCTCTATCGAAGTGATGCCTTGAATAAACAAGGCTTGATGAAATATTGTTAATGAAGTGAAAAGTGGTGATAATAAATGATAAATTAACGATATATGTAGATCGGGTGCCACGAGCCGGCATAATATTATTAGATCGGGTGTCACATTCTTACACGATATATTGGATCGGGTGCCACGAGTCGGCACGATGTTATTGTATCGGGTGTCACGTTCCGGCACGGTAACATTAAAGGAAAACATATTTAAACAATGTAATGTACTCAATCTCAAAGAACTCAATTTCCAAAATAGGTAGGTTTGGAGGCATGAGTCATCATGTGTGATCTTGATATTGTTAACTAATTACGTACTTACTTTAGTGTTGTTGTCACTTGTTCATGTTGGTTGTTGCTTGCCACCTGCTAAGTGCCATTTTTGAATTTATACTATTACTCCTTGCATATTAGTTTCTATTTTGAGTTGGCCGATGATATCTACTCAATACAAGTTGCCATGTATTGACCCCTACTTGTGTTTCTTCATTTTCTTTTGCGGAGTGCAGCAAGTATACCATCGACTTCAACTCGCCCTCCGCTCTAGACAGTCTCCAGCACATCAAATTTCAGGGTGAGATATTTCTTCTAGCTCGTGCTGAATTCTCTCAGTCATGGCATTATGTCCTTAAATTTCGGATATAGACTATCCTACTTATTTATTTTGGTGTCTTTAATACTTTCAGACTTGGTATTTTGAGAATACATGTCCTTGATGTGATGACTTTTAAATTTTAGGAATAATATGTAATAAACTCTAGAGGTTTCTTCTATTGATTACTTTAATAAGTTTTGATCTTCCGTAGTATTGTTGATTTCCATAGGTTGAACAATTGATATAAGCTGGGTTGAATTCGTTGGTTCGCTCACCTAGGAGGTTAAGTGTGGGTGTCACTCATAACTCATTTTAGGTCGTGACAAACTTGGTATCATAGCTTTAGGTTCGGTGATCTCATCACACAAGGACAAGTCTAGTAGAGTCTTGCAGAACGGTACGGGGACTCCTTTACTTTTCTTCGATATGCTACAAGACTTTAGGAAAACTCATTTCTTTCTTTCGTTCCATTACTTGAATCCAATTGGTATCTAGGTGTTACAAATTGGTATCTGACCTTCTTCAATCTATTTCGCATCTTGTTAGTACTTGAGTAGTAAAAGTGGAAACAATAACACTAGCAATAGAAAACGTGTCCTTGGAAATTGGTATGTTTCCCTGATTCACTGTCGGCATGTAATGACTAGTGACTAACATGATCCTTTTATTAAGTTCTTAAAGTTAAAACCCTCATTCTTCATGAGTACTTATTATGAAGATGCTTATTCCTTGTTAATTGTCATGAGCTGCTTCATAAGATGAATATATTGGAGAGGTTTGATGTTGAGATTGTGATATACTAGTTTCACGAAGACGCCAACATGTGTTGGCGGTCTCATGTTGAGTATTGATCAGTAAAGGCACTACCTATGACTTGGACAACATTTTCTAGCTTCTTCACAAAGAAGTATATACCCCGAACTTTGAGGGACATGATGAAAGAAAAGTCCTGAATATAGAACTAGGGAAGATGTTTGTTGCATCCTATGAGGTCACATTTCGTGATTTATCTAGATATGCGACTCAACTTTGCTCCAGTCTAAAAGAGAGGATTCACTACTCTGTGAAGGGATTGAGGTCAGATATGTAGATTCAAGCTTTATAGGTGCTTGCTTTAACAAAATCTTTTCAGGAAGTAGTTTATTTTGTGATGGAGTTAGAGAGGGTGAAGACATATGACTTTGTCAAGGTGATAACATTCAAGAAATTTCATAAGGGACGACTAGATAATGAATACCATTTACTTTGAAAAATACAGTTAGTAAGGTTGTCATAACATGTATGGGTTCCTTACCGAATGATGAAATTATGTTGCACCAATTGAGGTTAGAATCTCTAAGACGATTTCATAGATTGAGTGTATATCAAAGAGGGTCATGATATGACTAGTACAACAATATCGATGCTTACTTGTTTAGAGTTATGAAGTGTGCTACTTTTGTTATCGACCTAATCTAAGAAAGAATGCAAATTACTTGGGCTAGATACAAAACGGATTTGATAATGTTTGGGTACGATCTTCTCGATAGGTATGATGTGTTCTAGGGATTGATCTAACAGACTTTCACGATGTGATACTAGTGTTATCTAAAACGGATATGTCGATTGTCAAGTCTGAATACCGATCACTTAAGAATTATCAGTTGTCTGATATGTTCAGATTCAGTGTTTCAGTCACATTTGAGAACCAACTTGTTTTACTACGAATGCTTGGATTGAGCATTGTTTTTAAGAATTTTTTTGGTGAGGGACCTTTGGTATGGTATTAATGCACTTAGGTTGTGAAGTGTATCTTGAGGATTCTAAATGAGGACTAGTGATTTTCTATTAAGCTCCAAGGGAGTGGATTGATACTGGAATGACAAACTTATGGGTAAAGAAAGTCCCAGTAAGTATACTTGGGTGAATGCAATTGAAGATTTTAGTAAGAAAGTGTGTATAAAATTGGGTTAGTCCTTTGAATTTGATTGGTATAAGTGGGTTTGAGGTGTCACATTGATGAAAATGTTGACTTCATGGTGATGACAAGGGCTAACTGAGCATGATGGTAATAAGAGTTCGTGATGAATTGTGATTGGGATACAACTATATAATAAAAATTGTAGGTTAAACTAATTTTGTATGGTAATAACGATTTGTGAGTATCTAAGGTCGTGATTTTCTACTATTTGGTGAGTAATATGATTGTATGGAAAGTTTTAGGAGTGGTACACCGCTCGAATAGAATTTAAAGGAGCTAGAGTCATAATTTTTTTTTAATGAAATGTAGTATAGCCTTCGTAAAGAGGTGGGAGCAAGATTATTTTCTCTGATTGCAAGGGGTAAAAAGGTATCTTCAAAGGGGTTGAGAGTTGGGTTCAGAGATGTGTGATTTCATCCATTTTGATCTAGTTATGGTAATAGTGTCACTGGTTCAACAGATCTGTTTAAAAACCATTAGATAAAACTTCAGAAAGAGGTGTATAGACATTTAGCTCGAGTGTGATGATAAGTTCTTTTGTGATTTGGAGTTTGGTAATGAGTATAGTTGGGCTTTTAGTGAAAGATATGATAAGGTCGATGGAGAGGCGATCAACGATAAACTAAGATACATGAATTCATAAAAATCTTTAGGGTATGAGCTAATGTTAATAAATGATCAATTGCATCGGGTTACACAGTTGGATTCACAATTCATTTTTTTCATTATAAGTCTACATTCGTAATGGTATGTTTTGTTAAGGTATGAATTTGTAAGGTAAGAAATGATCAATTGCATCGGGTATTGAGCATTTGGAATGACTTATGTATGCTTTGGGTTGTAAAGTTTGTTACTTTTTTATTATTATTAAAGGACCTAAAGAACGGTTTCACTTAAAAGTGTTGGTTTAAAGTAAGGTAAATGGCCGATGCGTATATGGTGAATGTTAGTATTGATAGAGTGGGCTTCAGTGGAATGATGTGAAGAGTATGTGACGTTTGATTAATAGAGTATAGGTATGATTATAATGGGGACCAGACCGGTAGATTGTGGGTAGCTAAAAAAAAGAAACGGAGTCAACTGAATGAAAATATTTAATATGGGCTCTTTAGAGGAAGCATTTAGTGTTATTCAACCTTGGTTTATGCATTATGAGTGTGTGATGGTTAGTTCAGGTTCACTTCTGATTGTAGCCAGTATTGATTCAGGATTTTTATCATGGTAATGTGAGAAAAAATTCCACCTAATGGTTGTGTTAAGGTCCTTGAGAACATGATGTAGATGTGCATACGATTAACTTTGGTGGTTATTGAAAATAGTTTTTGTTGTTAGTCGAGTTTACATACAACAATAGTTATCATTCAAGTATTGAGATGATCTTATTTAAGACATTGTATGAGATGAGATGTTTGGTCTTTAATTGGTTGGTCTGATGCATTTGAGGTGAGACCTTTGGCTACCTATTTTTTGAGGGAATCATTAGAGAAGGTAAAATTCATTCAACTTAGAGAAGGCAGAAGGAGTATGCATACTGAAAGGTCAGGGACTTGAAAGTTATGGAGGGAGAGCAAGAGCTGCTGAAGGTTTCACCCATGAAGGGTGTGATGAGTTTTGGTAAGCGAGGTAAGCTTAGTCCAAGGTATATTGGACCATTTGAAGTTCTTAAGCATGTGGAGGATGTGGCCTATGAATTGGCCTTGCCTCTAGGATTGTCATGAGTGCACCCGGTATTTCATGTGTCAATGCTGAAAAAATATCACGATGATGAAAACTACATTATCCGTTGGGATTCGGTCCTGTTTGATGAGAATCTGTCTTATGAGGAAGAGTCTGTAGCTATTCTAGATAGGGAGGTCCGCAGGTTGAGATCAAAAGAGATTGCATCTATCAAGATTCAGTGGAAGAATCGGTTGGTTGGAGAATCCACTTGAGAGAGTGAGACTGATATGCATGAAATATATTCACACCTTTTTATCGATTCAGGTACCCTTTCTTACCCTTGTATTCTTTTGATCGTTCGAGGATGAACAATGTGTAATTTAGTATCTAATGTAATGAATCTTTTGGTCGTTTGAGTACTAGAGCTTTGTATTTCATAAAAGACTCTTCTGATAGATTCAAAATGAGTATTTTGGACTATTCATAACTACAATTATAAAATTCCTGGGGTAGCTTTAATAATTAATATAGTTGGTGGTTAAAGAAAAAAAATATTAAAATTAATAGTATTCACTTTTACCACTTTTATAATTAGTCATATAATAATTAGGGTAATATATAATCTGTAGAAGAAAAGAAAAGAGGAGAAGAGGGGAATAACAGAAAGCAGCATTGAACGAAGCAAAATCATGGGCCACTTCAGGTGAGAATTCTCTTCAATTTTTTTAGTTACATGTATTATATGTAGGTGATTGAATTGTGATTAGTTTTCTGATTGGTGATGTAAAGAAATTATGTAGTGCAAGTGTAGGGATAGAGGTGTGAATTATTATTCATAGGTTAGTGGGGGGTTTTTGGATAACAAAGTGTGGAGATAATATTTGGCGAATGAATGAATAGTTTATGATTGGAAAGTTGAGACAAACATTAATGATCAATAACTAAAGTAAAAGTTGTTAATCAATTTGAGTTCATTATATTAAAATTGAAGTGTGTTCACAGTTTGGTTTCGTAAACAGGTGCTTGGAAATTCTAATATTACTAAATTGTTATTAGAAAATAGAATTTTCCTAAATTCTATTTGTAATCTATACTACTAATGATTGCAAATTAATTCAAGGATGGGGTTGAGATTAGTGGTCTGATGAAGTTGTAGCGATGGGTAGAGTAGGTGTTGGGTTGATATATGTGTGTTAATTAATATATGTAATGCTTCATTATTCCATAGATGAAAATAAATTGCAATTTGAAAGATGCTCCCGTATAGCGTGGTTTATACAATATGATGGGTTAGGTTGTTGGTTATAGTGCAGATTTTAAGAGTTTAACATGGTTGTCGCCACTGGTATGTAACCAGTTGCCTCCCATTTTTAATTAGTATTATTTTATTATCACATTATGATTCAAGTTTTAATATATTGAGTTAAGTAACTAAATATTGGGTTGTATTATATAAAATGCACTAGAGTTATGTTATTTTGAAGAATTAAGACTTAATCCCGGGCTTGAAATTTAGGAAATATTAGAGTTGACATATTAGTTGTCATCAAAATTTAGGAAAGTGATTGTAGTAATATGAGTGTCTATAGACTTGTTTACTTATGAATTATGCATACTTGATAGATTGGAAACATTCTGAGGCATTGAGAAAAGGAAAAGCATTGGGGAACTAGCTTGCTTGACTTCGATTCTTCGGTTGAGGTAGGTTATGGTTTATTCTATGTGATAGATAGACTCTTAATAATGATTGATAGTCATTGAGTGATATGTGAATTTCTCTATGTACTTGGTTGTGTGGTTTGGATAATTTATGTGTTGTTTGTGATTGGTCTGAAATCTTGAGACCGTGAAATTTATAATCTTGAACCTTCTCTATAGAAGTGATGCCTTGAATAAATAAGGCTTGATGAAATATTATTAATGAAGTGAAAATTGGTGATAATAAATGATAAATTAACGATATATTTGGATCGGGTGCCACGAGCCGGCACAATATTATTGGATTGGGTGTCACGTTCTGACACGATATATTGGATCGGGTGCCACAAGCCGACACGATGTTATTGGATCGGGTGTCATGTTCCGGCACGGTAACATTAAAGAAAAACATATATAAACAGCGTAATGTACTCAATCCCAAAGAACTCAATTTCCAAAATAGCTTGGTTTGGAGGCATGAGTCCTCATGTGTGATCTTGATATTGTTGACTATACTTTAGCGTTGTTGTCACTTGTTCATGTTGGTTGTTGCTTGCCACCTGCTAAGTGCCATAGTTGAATTTATACTATTACTCATTGCATGTTAGTTTCTATTTTTAGTTGTCCGATGATATCTACTCAGTTCAAGTTGCCATGTATTGACCCCTACTTGTGTTTCTTTGTTTTCTTTTGTGGAGTGCAGCAAGTGTACCATCGACTTCGACTCGCCCTCCGCTCTAGCCAGTTTCCAGCACATCAGATTTCAGGGTGAGGTATTCCTTCTAGCTCGTGCTGGATTCTCTCAGTCATGACTTGATGTACTTAAATTTCGGCATAGACTATTCTACTTATTTATTTTGGTGTCTTAAATACTTTTAGACATGGTATTTTGAGAATAAATGTCCTTGATGTGATGATTTTCAGGTTTTGGGAATAATATGTAATAGACTCTAGAGATTCTTTTATTGGTTACTTTAATAAGTTTTGAGCTTTCGCATTATGGTTGATTTCCATAAGTTGAACAATTGATATAAGTTGGATTGAACTTGTTGGTTTGCTCACCTAGGAGGTTAAGTGTGGGTGTCAATCATAACTCGTTTTGGATCGTGACAATAATAATCAACAAAGAACGAGAAAACTTACTTTAACCAAAGGTAAAAAAGATGAGCTAAAACGGAAAGCTAAAAAAAGGTGAAGAAATTTGAACAATCGAGCTTGTCTTTTTTCAAGCAAAATGATATAATAAATGTGGTTTAATTAGAGAAAAGGCTTAAAATAGTTCATTATCTTTGAGTTTAGACTCAAAATAGTTCTATTTTTTTAGTGGAGTATTAATAATCCCGATTCTTTAATAAAGTGGTGCATTTTCAGTCTCTATTATAACCACCATGATTTTTTTAACAAAGCAATAGATTATGCACATGACTTTTTCTCTATCTCTATTATGGTGTTTTGCTCTATCTCTGTACTTCGATTATATACATTGCAGCTTCTATAAACTTTGGTATTCCTTCGAAAAAATAACTACCTCTGTAAAAGACAAACATGATTTGAATATGAAAGATATCTCTATCTGTTTTGAGATGGAGAATTCAATAATTGATAATTTTAATGTGGATCTTCTTAAACAGGCTAAATATAATTCTCTTCCTTTATCATATTTTGCATGATCTCAATTTCTTTCTCTTGTTCATATATCTGCAAATGAAAAAGAACTGTAGCGAACAATCAAAAATAGATTGAAGGCAGCAACAAATAATTACTCTAGCTCCTTTAAATTCTATTCGAGCAAACAATCAAAAATAGATGTGTGTATTAGCAATATTTTGTTTGGTACACTTTTTCATGTCATGTATAATCTATTGTGTATTAAGTTGTGTATTACTAATACCAAGAAATTCTAGGTATTAGTAATACTTAATATTTTAACGCTTGCATTAGATTAAATAATTGCAAAACTACCCTTAAAGTCTTTTCATTTTCTTTGTTGTCATAAGTTTTTATGTTGATTTGTTTTTTAGTGTCTTTTAATTTATTGGTGTCTTAATAGGCTTTATGCCTCTTAAGTATCTTTTAAAAAAAATCAAATTTCAATATAATTTAATCAAAATTTTTATTATTGTGACGATAAATTTTAAGCGGCCCACTGCCTCACCCCAACTTATTAACTCAAAAAAATAAAACTTGTTCTTTTTTCACATCCGTTATGCTTTTCTTAATTAGTAGTACATAAATTCATCCTTAAAATATGATAAAAAAAATGAAGGTAGAATTTTTTTCTTGTACACGAATCTGATCTTAGTTGTTTTATCTTAATAGCCAAGTAATAATTAGATGTGAACAAGTAAATAACTATCTTTTTCTTGAGTTGATTGCATTACTTTCCTATATTTTATTAGTATTTGATGGCAACCTAAATGCTTTGTTTTCAATGTAGACAAAAAAAATTCTTTACCAATTTTTTACAAAAATATTTTGATTCAAAAGATATGTACAAATAAATAAAGGGTGAAAGGTATTTTTGTAAGCATATATATTTTTAATAGAAATTATGCAATATTTGTTATTTTTAATACTTCAAACCAAACAATATATAAGAAATAATGCTTGCATTACTAATGCAAGCACAACTAATGTAAGCATTACTAATGCACCCTATTTTGCATTATTTTTATACACTCTACCAAACGACCCCTAACTATGTTATACGTCATTTGAACCATGGAAGAATTAACTAGAAACAATCACCTAATGTAAATGAGTTAAATTTTGCCTAAAAATGTACCTATAATGGTGGAAATAAGAGTCTTGCTTCCCCATTGTCATAAATTTATCCCGAAGAGATTTAATAGGCATGAAATGGTTCATGCCATTTAGTAAATGCAACATCTAAATTGTAGGCATTATTCAACAAACGATAGGAACTAGATATTGTACAATGGTGATGCATTATGTCATGATCCTCAAGGTTCGAGATATGGGAGGGAATTATAAGGTGGGAATCAAACCTTTACCAATGAAGCATGAGTACTTCATCATGAAGCTAGCAAGTATTTTATACTCCACAAATTTAAAGATTGTAATGAACAACAAAAATGAAAAAAATAATAATCAATAATTCTTTCTTTTAGAAATGCCCAATAGAAGATAAGCCATATCTAATGAGAATGTAATTGAGATTACTACACCACAATCGATGCTCCATAGTTGCAGTTTGACGCACAAAAATAACTAATTTTCATTTTTCTTCAACAAAACTAATTTGAGACACCTAAATTTTCACTTGGCCATAACAATCTGTAAATTAGGGTTGTTATGAAATTTTGGGAAAAGGAATGGTTGAAGAGAATGATCTGGTTTGTTTAGAAAGAGAGAAAAAACTACTAGGTAAAGAAATGTGGGAAGAGAATAGTATGTTATGTATAGGGAGAGAGAAAATTTGGAAGAGAATGATATTTGAGGAGTTAAATTGCTCGGGAGAAAAGTCACGTGCATAACTTACTGCTCTGTTAAAAAACTCATGGTAGTTAGGATGAAGATTGAAAATGCATCACTATATTAAAGAATCAAGACTATTAATACTCCATTAAAAAGAAATAGGACTATTTTGAGTCTAAGCTCAAAAATAATGAACTAGTTTAAGCCTTTTTTCGATTAATTACATCAAATATAACTATTTTGTCCGAATTTAACCATTTTGAATAATTTTGTAAAGTTGATGAGAAAAGTGGTAAACAAATATTACAAGCTGTCAGGAATAATTTTCCCTATTTAAAAAAGGATAACAATAAGGACAAACTTATTTGAAAAATATAAATGTAAACTATTTATTTAAAAAGTAAAAAAAGAGAGAGTAGATTTGACCTTTTGGGAATATAGGTAAAATGATGGGTGTGAGGATAGAACTAAATTTAATTGACTATAAGATCTCATCATTAAAAATAGGCCTTTTGAAGTGTTTACTCCTTTATCTCAATTTATACGACACTTTCTATTTTTAAGAATCAAATAAATTAAGTTTGATCGAAAATTTGCATATAAAATTTTTAATTTTTAAAAAATAAAATTTATAAACTATGTAAAAAGTACTATAAATCACAATAATTAACAATTCAAAATACTTGAAATATATATATAAAAAGTTTACATTTATAAATAAATTGATTTGAATGTCGAAATAAAAAAAAATGCCACAGAACGCCATTAAGCAATCACCTTTTTACATGTCATCATAACGTGACGGTAATCTCGCAATTCCCATTTGACATGCCTTCTCTTCTGGACCCTACCCCGGTTGAGTACATTGCTACTCACTGAACCAACAACCAGTCCTGCACAGTCGAGAAGTGTAATAATGGAAGACCAAGTCTCCAAATTCTAATCAGAAATTGGAGACCCTTTTCTTGATTTGTCTTTCTGTTACTGAAATTCTGCGATATTTGAGAAAAAATCGTTTGAACAATTCTTTGGTTGATTGTTTCCACCGACAATGAAGGCAGAAACAGCGGTTTTGAATCCACCCACCATCTCTTTTGACAACAAGAGGTAACTCTATAAATCTCTCTTCCCTTCCACTTGATTCCATTTTCTTGATTCAGCTCGATCCATGATCGATGCTGTTTCGATTAACATCAAATTTTTCTTTCTGATCTTTCTCTGATTATTAACTCAAAAGTTTGTATTGGTGACTGAGACTGAAATGTAAATTCTAAGCTTAAAATAACAAATTTGATGAAAATGTTGATGTTCTAATTTGTGTTAACAATCTCTAGAATGTAAAAGGTAAAATGTCAGCAAGTAATTAAATTTTTCTTAATGAAGAAAGTAACATGGTTATCACTAGACTGCAACAGTTCAATTAAAATGGGGAAAGAAAAGAAAAGAAGAGAAGAACAGTTGATGTTCATTTTGCCTTCTGGGTCGAGCTCGTTGCACCGGGCTTGCCTAGTGCAGGTTACCTCTCCTGTGTGATTTGCGAGCTATTGCATAGGAGCGGTAGTTTTTACCTGTGCGCACCCAAAGGGTGGCGGCTGCACATTTCCCTTGTCATCCCCCCCAAAAAAACAGTGGTTGTTCATATGTTATGATTGAGTAAGTTTGGATTATGTCACATGAGACAATGTTTTGATAATTATGTGAGAGTATCGATTTTTGACCTATTACTGAATATGCTATAAACAAAAGTGAATTTAAAATCGATCATCTGACAACGGCTAGTCTTTGTTCTGTGGGGCAATTAATGTTTAACAGGCTTTGGCTGTCATATTTCAGTTCATGATATGGTCAGTCTAGATGAAAATGAAGATAACGTATCCTATTTTCTACTCTTTGATATAGTACCAAACAGGGACAAGAGAGACATATTGGAAAAAAAAAGAGAAATGAGTAAAAAGAAAGAAGAACGGAGAGAAACAAAACAGGAGAGGAAAGAAAGAACGGTCAGAAGGGAGAAGGGATAGAAAGAGAAATTGTGATGGGAAATCAATTAATAGAATTTTATTCAGAGAATTTCAAATAAACTACATTGTGGTTCTATTTATAGGATTGTGGGTTCTAAATAATTAGAACTTTTGAAACTACTGCAACTCTATTTATTACTAAAAAGATAATATTAACTCTATTTCATTTCTAACTAATAGATTAAGTGTTGACGTACATCTTTCTCAATGACTTGGTGTTCTTTTTATAAAATTTTGACTTATCAAAAAAAGATGAAAAAGAAGGGATAAAGTGATGACCAAAAGAATGAGAGCATTGATTAGGAAGCAAATTTCAAAATCACAAAGTACCTTTGTGCATGGGAGACAAATTATAGATGCCGTTTGATTGTAAATGCCTAGATCTAAGAAGAAGTCAAAGGTGTGTGGGAGACTGGGAGTAATATGCACGTTGGTTTTAGAAAAATCATTTGACCATGAGTATTGCGCTTTTGTTCAAAATTCTTTGTACTTTTGCTAAATGCTCATCTAAGATGCGCTTAAACCTTGAAGCTAGGTGAAACTCAGGGCAGGCGCTTTCCCTCGCTTAGGTTGCATTTGGGTGCAGTATCAAAGTGCTGAAGTGTTTACCTCATAGCCAATTGGATCTATCTTAAAGAAAGTGGCAGTAAACAATAACTATAACTGACAAAGAGATATATTACTTGTTAAGGAAACATTATGAATGAATTTATTGGGTACTTATTAAGAAGAGGAATTAAAAAATTTAATCTCAGAAATCTCTCTTAAAAAAATTAATATAAGATAACTAGTCTCTTAACCTGTATTAGAATCTTAAAGCCACATTTTGCTCTTTGTCAAATTTTCTATGGGTTTTTGAATTTAATTTATGTGTTTCTTTCTTCATATATTTAAACTAGCTGTATAGGTTTTCGGTTACTTTGCATAACATGCTGATTGACAAACACAAGCTGTAAGACCTAAGAAGCTGATAAAAGAATAACTTCTGAAGAGTAATACTGTGAGAAGAGATTTAGAACAAGAAAGAGAGAGAGAATTGTATTGAGTATATGAATCAATGAATGTGTTACAGTGTAATCACCCGCATATAAGTTATTCCTTACTAACCACCTATTAGTTGACAACTTAACCACTTCTAACAGATTCTAATAACCTAACTGAAAGTATGGAAAGACTGAAATACCTCCTCTTTAATTTGGTACATAACAAATACTCCCCAAGATCCTTGACCTCAAGGATAGAAGTGAGGAAACTGTTGAAGGGAGTGAGGATCCACCTATGTACTGTCGTCAGAAGGATAGTTAAACCATTTCACCAAATGTTGAGTCACCATTCTTCCACCTTTGGGAATGGATCTAGTGTCCATTTTTAGGCTCCAAAGTCCAATATAACGCAACCATGGGAAGAGAGGGTTACATGCAGTGCAAGTGTAACAAGTTTGTCTCTAATGTGCTTCGATAAGCAACTGGATTCAAGATTAAGAGGTGAAGATCCAGGTTTTATGTGCAAACTGGAAATCGAGAAGGATTATGATTACGTTAATTGGGATTATCTCCTTAACATTCTGAAGCGGATTGCTTTTGGAGTGAGATGATTGAATTGGATGAGTTTTTGCATCAAAACTGTTAGGTTCTCTGTTCTAGTGAATGGAGAGCCTGTGGGTTTTCCTTTTAGGGCTCAGACAAGGAGATCCTCTTTCCCCTTTCCTCTTCTTTATTGCCATGGAAGGCTTTAATAGCATGGTCAGAGTAGTAATGCAGAACAACTGGCTCAAGGGCTTCCTGTTAGGCAGCAAACAAGGTGAGAATGTGGATATTTGGCAGATGACACTGAGTTTTTGTGACACTACAACATAGCAAGTCAGTTTCATAAAGATGGTTTTACTTATTTTTGAGGCCATCACTGGACGAAGTGTCAACGGGAGGAAGAGCTACTAATTTCCCATTAAAGAAGTGACTTAAATTATGGGATTGACAGTCATCTTAGGGTGTAGAATTGATCATCTTCCAACAACTTATTTGGGGAATGCCTTTGGGTAACCAACATAAGAAGTTGATATTTTGGATGGGATAATAGAGAAGACAGAGAAAAAACTCTCAAGGTGGAAGTCACAATATCTGTCCCTTGGGGGGTTGTTTGATTTTGATAAATGTTGTCCTTAATTCTCTTCCTACTTATGTCATGTCCATGTTCCCTATTCCAGCTTTGGTGGTGAAGTAACTTGATAAATTAGAAGGGACTTTCTATGGTTTGGGAACAATGAGGGTAAGGGCTTTCATTTGGTTATGGGAAAATGTTCAACTTAATAGGTGTCCTGGGGGCCTTTGCATCAGAAATTTGAAATTACATAACAGCTCCTATCAATGAAATGATTGTGGAGATATGCTAATGAAGACCAAGCTTTGTGGAAAGAGGTAATTAAGAGCAAATATGGACAAACTAGTCATTGGTGCACGGATGAAGTGGACACTATTATAGTGTATCAGTGTGGAGGACTATCAGGAATTTATGGCCAACCCTATACAGCCACACATGCTACAAAGTGGGAAATGGTACCAAAATCAGGTTCTGAAAAGAAGCATGGAATGACCAGGAGCCCCTGATGGCCACCTTTCCTGACTTGTTTTCCAAGTGTGGAAGATACATGGATTCCACAAGGATGGAACATATGTTTCAGAAGGAATTTAGGTGACTGGGAAGTGGATAGGGTAGCTAGGCTATTACAGAAAGTTGGCATTTCATGGGCACCTCCCCAACCCCTTATGCAATCAAGTGGAAGCATAACAATGATGGAAAAACTTCAGCGAATAGAGTGGATAAAATGGAAGTGTTGTGGCAACCTAGAAGCATGACAGGCCCTTGGAAAAATGGGTGGAAATGTCTGGTACCAACCAAGATCAAATGCTTCACCTGGCTGGTTATCAGAAGAGCCTTACTCATGAAGCTTTACAGATGAGGGGTTTTCAAATTGAATCAAGATGTTTCCTATGAGGTTGCACAGACAAACAGTCATCTGTTCCTACATTGCAAAGTGACTTCACTGATATGGTCCTCTTTTTTAGTCTCACAGGCCTCCTAAGCTCCTAAGATCCTGGATCAGGAGGGGGGAAGCAAGACCTAAAAGAGATGATGGAGAGCAATTCTTTCATGCATATGGAGGATATTGTGGAGGGAAAAAAATGGGAGGGTTTTGAAGATAGTTTAATCCTACCCAGAAAATTAAGTGGAACTGTATTATGAACTTCTATTTTTGGTGAAAAGAAGCAAATGTAGAGGAAGTTAATCAGTTAGTAAGTCTTCTAAGGACTCCGTAACTAGCTTATGCCTTAGGCCACAATTGTTCATAATTTTTTGGAAGTCTATAGCATGTTCTTAATGCTGGGGAATACTATGTACCAGTTCTCAAATAATAGAACTTGTCTCACACAAGTTTTTGCAGAGAAGGGAGCCCAACTTATGCAGCAACTTCATGCAATGGAGATGCTGAAACAACAAATTACTAACTTCTCCATTGTTCTGCTACCTGACAAATATTTGGTTTGTTTCTAAATCTGTTTGAGGTACAATGGGTAATTACAAATTGTACGAAACAAGCTTCGGAGTGTAGGCAAGGAAAAAGATGAGAAAGGGAATGAAAGTAACATATTGGATAGTGTCCCTTCTTACGTTCTGTGGACCATTTGGTGTGAAAGGAATAAGAGATGTTTTTGAGGGAAAAAAATGAGGAAGGAGGTTTTACAATTTATAATGTACAGATACTTACAGTTTTTTTACTTTTTGGTGTAAAATGCAAAATGTTAACGAGTTTGGCTCTTTTTTAGGCTTCATGGGCCTTAAAGAGCTAGGAGGAATTTGAAATTTAAGTTTCTTGCAACTTAGCACCTGCTTGGTGTTGTTTGAGTCTATAATTCTTATCAGAAAAAAGAAAAAGTAATATCAAGTGATGACAATATCCTCATGATTGGAGAAAATTCGATACGTTGGGTGAGATTATTAATGTGACTCTCAAAAGATTTGAATTAATAGAATGTGGTTGTTCACCTTTTCATTGAATCAGGTACTTGTGCAAACCACCATCTGAACTCTGAAGTGGATGAACAGCTTAGGCAATGAGTGGCCATGTGTTGTGTGATGCATAGGAACTTGTGCTCCAGTACCATATTGATGTTACTGAGAATTGTTAAGGAGAAATGTAAGGAGAAGAGATGAGAAATGGGAAGAAGGGAGAAGAATAGCAAGAGAAGAAAGTTAACAGTTTCAAAAAAAAAAAAGTAGCAAGAGAAGAAAGAGAGAAAGGAGAGGGGGAGAATAGTGGGGGGGGGGGGGGGGGGGACGGAGGGAGAAGGGACAGAGATAATTGTTTTATCTATTGATAAAAATAATAAATTTTGATAACAGTTGGGGCATAAAAACCCGTATATAAAGAGGTATACCAAAGAGTGGAGACCTACAAAAAGATATGGTTCTTTACATAGACAGAAATATTAATGTAGTAAATCAATTCAACAAATATTATTCAAGTAATTTAAACAAAGAATATGAAGGTCCTATAAATATGATGGAGAATTTTAAAGAAATAAGAGTTATTCAAACTACTAGAATTCCATCCCTAACAAAAAAGAATTAAGACCAAGTAAAATTTTATATCTAAAATAAGACTAGTAAAAGAGGATAATTAATATCAAGATAAGCATATCATCACATCACTACATTAAACATGTTTTCCTGGGAACTTCTACTTGTAAAGATTTTTGTTTCCATAAACTGTTGCTTGAATTTTTTCACTAATAGGTTTTAGTGTTAACAGGGATGCTTATGGATTCGCAGTACGGCCTCAGCATGTACAAAGATACCGTGAATATGTTAATATCTATAAGGTACTTTTTTTTTGTCATCATTTCTGTTTTACTAATTAATATCCTGTTCATTCTTTTTGAGAATTAGACAGGAGAGCCCTCCTGGGCAACGGTGGGGGGGGGGGGGGGGGGGGGAGACTAAAATCGATAATTTCTCCATAATTAGCTGAAGTGAAGCTCCAAATATCTTCATTTTATCTTATATCACATTTCTCAGCAATCTAGCAGCAAATATTCCCTCATTATCTCACCCTGTATGCATTTATTTTTAAGGAAGAAGAGGAAGAGAGATCTGATAGGTGGAAGGATTTCTTGGAGCGTCAAGAAGAGTCTGCTGAGTTGCCCATAAATGGGATATCTGCAGACAAAAGTTCGACTAATCCTGGTGCTGAACCAATTGCTCAGGAGGTACGTTTTGATGCACAGAATGGAGAAGAAGGTCAACTTGTAAGCACAATAGAGAAGGATGATACATTGATCTCTGTAGAGAGGAAAATTTGTCAGGCTAAAAAATGGACGGAAATTAGACCGTCTCTATGTGCTGTTGAGGATATGATGAGCACTCGTGTAAAAAAGAAAGTTAACTTAGTCAAACAGGAGCAAGGTTCTGGTCTGCGGAAGCCCCTTCCTGCAATTGAAGAGTCTAGACCCATGAAAGGAGTATCAGAAGAGGACTCAGAAGATGAGTTTTATGATATGGAAAGATCAGAATCTTTGGACAAATCTGAATTAGATTCCATGCAAGACATCCCTTTAAATGATACTGTTAGCCATTTGGCTTATTCTAGTCAAGAGTCTTTGCCTCCTTGGAAAGAAGAATTGGAGTGTCTTGTTCAGGGTGGTGTACCCATGGATCTCAGGGGAGAGGTACATATAATCTTTTGAAATTTCCTTATGATCGTGTTCTTTAAAGTAGTACGAGTTCATGCACTATCTTTATTCACGTAAGCTTAATATTGGAATATCAGGTTTGGCAAGCCTTTGTGGGCGTGAGGGTACGCAGAACGGAGACCTATTATCAAGATTTGCTTGCGTTAGGCACTGGATCTGGTAATAATACAGAGCGTAATAGTGTGGAATCTGAAGACTCTGGAAATTCTGTTAATCCAAGCATGGACTCTGTATGTATACCTGAGAAATGGAGAGGGCAGATTGAGAAGGTCATTGAATGTGCTATATGTCAACTATTCGTTTGAGTAACTTTTGTTATGTTACTGCTGGTTTGTCCATTTTGGGTCCAATCTTATGTTTTATTGCAGGATCTACCACGGACATTTCCTGGACATCCTGCTCTAGACGAAGATGGAAGAAATGCTTTAAGGCGTTTACTTACAGCCTATGCTCGACACAATCCCTCAGTCGGCTATTGTCAGGTATTCTGTTAGAATAATGCTGTTATATTTACTCGTCGTTTTCTTCCCTCGGTGTTTTGAAAATTGCAGGGAAGATAGTCATGTTTGTTAAGATCCTTGAAATTCTATTTGACCATGAGGCCAGAAGAAAATTGGGTTACCACCATTACAAGTTTGCTGTTGATTCAGTTTTTGCATTTATTTTACCATAAGCAAGACTCTGTGTTTGGAGGAAGAAAAATAAATTAATACTAATAGTCCTTCTTTAACTATCTTTTTGATAAGGTAAGGTAATTTTACATTTTCAAAAAAGATTAGGTAAGGTAATAATTACGCAAGTACCAAGGAGGTACCAAAAACAGTAAAAAAGCAGAACAGATTGATAAGGTCCTGTGTAGCCAGAGATTCAAATAGATACTGTATCTAATGTGCTAGTTACAATTTTTTCCTTCAACCAAAACTCGAATTTTGGGATACAACTGAATTTGACATATAGAAAAGAATCCTTACTTCCTTCAAAACAGCCACACTGTCTCTGCCTTATAGATAGGGATACATCTTGTATTGCCTCTTCTTCACATGTTGTGCCTGCCAACCACATAATAAATGTCATTTTCCAATAGAACCCCACATACATCCAAGAGAAAACCCCAGACCTCCCAAGTTTGATAGCAATGCAAAAGTCAATAATCTACTGTTTCAGAGGAATTCTCACAAGAAAGCATCTACTGCATAGGTGTAAACCTCTCTTCTGAAGTCTTCTTGAGTTAAACATGCACTATGTGCTTCTAGTCAACTAAAACATGCCACCTTAGGTGGTGCTTTGGTCTTCCAAAGCATCTTCCATGGACAAAGCTTATCAAACACACCAGAGTCTCCCTGCAGCATTTTGTAATAATTACTCTTAACCGATTTATTTCCAGATGATACAATTATATAGCTGGTGAAGTTTGTGATAATGCACTTGTGTATCCTGTGTCTTTACTTGCTATTTTCTTAATTAATTTTTTTAGATTAAGTCAATAATTTTATTAAAGGGGAACTCCTTGTATTCAAGTAGTATACCAAAAGATAGTATTCTATTTCACAAAAAGTCACCAAATCATCCATATAATTAGGAACCTCATAGATGCACCAAAAAGAAGCTAGAGTCACGAGGATACTCCTCACTTGTACAAACTCTTTCTTAAAAGCACTTTTTAACTTTTCCAAACACCTCCAAAACTAAAAAAATGCTTAAAAGCCAAAAGTATCTAAAAATAAGCTAATCCAAAATCCCCCTTACATAGATGTAACCTGATTCAGAACAACATAATGAGGACCAAATATTAGAAAATAAAATATGGATATAATTTTTTAAAAATTCCTGGATGAGTAGGGAAGGATGAAAAAAATAAAGAGCTAAACTTTGTGAAGTTGGAAAATTGGAAAAATGGAATTTTTTTTGAAAATCAGAAAAAGGAAGTGATCATATGCGAGTGCTTATTACCACTTTCATGTTTAAGCCCTTGGGGCTTAGTTCAAGTGGCAAAGGTTGAGGGACCTGTGACCTAGGTCACATGTTCAAGCCTTGTGCAATGTGAAGAACTTAACTTGGTATTTATGTGGAAAAGGGTAGAAAGCAGATCCATTATCTTCGAGGATCGAATGCTGCGGGTGGTCCTAACTCCTAATTAAGGCTTGGTCCCCCAGATGGATTTCTCGGTCATAAAAAAAAAAAAAGAATTACCACATGCATGTTTAGATTTCTTCTTGTTCTCCTCTCCTTTCATGGGTATCTGGGTTGTTGAGCTCTAAATTTGATCTTTCTAAGCGTCAATCCCCATTGACAGCTTTCTAAAGTTCCCTTTGTCTCACAGGTTGATAAAGGGTAATTTTACTTGCATAAATATTGACAAGGATAAGAAATATATTATAATAATTGTTGATGAATTACTATGATTTGGATTCAAATTTATTGTTTGAATATTTGCATTCTTGAAATAAGTGAAAGATGTAGAATATTATCATCTATTAAAGTATGTCCAACATTGTTCTCAGATTGTTCTAATGGGTGCTGTTGACATGGTGTTATTGCTCTTCTCTGTGTAAATGCCCAGCATCTCATTCTAGATTTTATTATTAAACTCTATTTTCTTCTGAAAAATATTGTAGACAATGTGTTATAGTTTTATTTCGTGAAAAAATTGATTCTTTACCTATCTAAGAATTATCCAAACAATTATTTTCCTTAAGTGGATTAATAGTCCTTTGGCATTGATCAAACTGCATCTTTGGTCTAAAAATGCAGGCCATGAATTTTTTTGCTGGTCTATTATTGCTTCTAATGCCGGAGGAAAATGCGTTTTGGTATGTTTCTTAACTTTGTTTACATCTTATATTCCAGATGGATATGTCTTAGTTTATATATGTAGATGAAAGTTGCTTCTACTCACAGTTCACAATTCAGAGAGCATTGGCGTTCTTTAGCAGATCATACTTGCAGAGTTGTTTGTTATGTAGATGTAACATGAGTTTCCGCTTTTGTCACTTTGGGCTCATTGGAATCAAGATGTTGCCGAAACTTATAGGACTTTTTTTAATAATAAAACTTACAGGACTTTGATGGGGATTTTAGATGATTACTTTGATGGATACTACTCAGAAGAGATGCTAGAGTCTCAGGTAAAAGAAAGTTTTGGTTTTTGCTTGCTATAACTTGGTGCTACCTCTTCATGCTCCTTTCATTACTTTAGTATGTTTCAATTGCATATCAGAAGTATGAACATATCAAACAAGGTTTTATTTGCTTGATCATCTCTTGTCAGGTTGACCAACTTGTTCTTGAGGAGTTGGTGCGAGAAAAATTTCCAAAGTTGGGTATGTCTTTTTCTTTGACTTCCTTTTGTAAAGCACCTTTCTTCAGATTATCTGTCCGTGCCATTGGTAGTTATTATTATTATTATTGTTAACTTTTGGTGTCTTCACAAATGCTTTATTGCAGTTAATCATCTGGATTACCTGGGAGTGCAGGTAGCATGGGTTACAGGACCATGGTTCCTCTCCATATTTATGAACATGCTTCCGTGGGAAAGTGGTTGGTTTCTCTCTCTCATGAAAAATTTAAGCTGTATGGTGGCTGAGAATGCAGATGTAACCAAGTGTTAAGTTGTCATTATGCTTAATTTAGGTCACTGTGCTCGGAATCTTCTTATTCACATTTCACGCCTTGTTCATCTTACTGTTTGTTGACTCCCTTTCTTATTAATTTTCCTTGGTTTTAGTTCTTAGAGTATGGGATGTTCTTCTGTTTGAAGGAAATCGAGTGATGTTATTTCGTTCAGCGCTTGCTTTGATGGAATTATATGGTAATCTTTCGAGTTTACAACAATTGATAAATTGTTAGTTCTTTTATTCCTTGCAGCTTTAATCTATATTCATATTTTGGTTGCACAAAAGTGATTTGTTTGGTCTTGTCCAGGACCCGCATTAGTTACCACAAAAGATGCTGGGGATGCAGTCACTCTGCTGCAGTCACTTACTGGCTCGACATTCGATAGCAGTCAACTTGTTCTGACTGCCTGCATGGGCTATCAAAATGTTAATGAAGCTAGATTAGAAGTACTAAGAAATAAGCATCGACCAGCCGTGAAAGCTGCACTGGAAGAGAGATCTATAGGGCTTCGAGTTCTGAGGAACCCTCAGGGTCTAGTATCTAAACTATACAGTTTTAAGCATGATTCTGGATCTGCAATTTTAGGAGCCACTAAAACAGATCAAAAGGCTGATACAGAGACAAATAGTGATGCATCTCAGACAGATAGTGCATCTGCTAATATGGATGAACTTTACATGGGCCTGAATGGGAGTGTGGAAATAGATTCTGTTCCAGATCTTCAAGAGCAGGTAGCTTTTTGGTCATATATCCCCTAAATTATTAAATATGTTAGTCTGTCCTTTGAACTTACATGCCTCTCCTGATCAACTTCTAATAAACATGTGTTACACTACTCTATCATCTTGTCAAACTTTGAAAACAAGCACTTCAGAATTGATCCACGCAATTTATGGAAGTTACTGAAATTGGTATGGAAATCTTTTTGGAAGTGAAAGCTTGAAATGTTCATTCATCAAGTTAAGCATTGTGGTTGTAAGATACTACACTCTTAAAGTAACTGTGTCTGCTTCAGGGTACCACCTAGAAGATGCTTACAGAATAGTCAGAAGTGTACCAGATAGTGAGGTTGTCCTCGTTATGTCCTTGAGGCAGGAACTTTATTTTATGATACCATTCATAATTAACATATTGGGAATTGAGGACCAGACCTAGAAACAAATTGGAAAATGGCTTTAGTTACTGGAGTTGAAATGGAGAAGTGCTACCTGGTTGTTATGTGATAGAAGGATGTCTACGAAAGTTTATTTTAAAAAAAACAGATTCTACTAAAGTGACAGGTAAGTTAAATAGAGCAACTATGTCTGGCAATGATATATGCTAGTGAATGTTGGACAGCTAAAGTCCTACATATCCACAAGATGAGTGTTGGATGCAGATGTTAAGATGGATGTGTGGTCCTACCAGATTAGTTAAGATTAAAAATGACCACGTTCACTAGAAGGTACAAATAACATACAATGAGGATAAAGTGCGAGAAAGTTGCTTGAGATGGTTTGGACATGTTCTAGGTCGACCTACCGATGCACCGTTTTGTAGGTGCGGAACTATGGTAAGTGAAGGTGTTTAAAATGGATGGGGTAGACCTAAAATCAGATGGAAAGAAGTTTTCTCGAAAGATAGTCAATTCTTGCTATATATGTAGACTTAGCTATTGTTAGGACAAAATGGAAGAAAAAGACCCACACAGATGATATCTACGAGTTGAGGATATGTTTCAGACTTGTTAGAGAGCTTCTATTTTTCTTATATATATATATATATATACACACACACACACTAGACATTGGAGTCCGTGTCAACACTGGCCCAATATATGTTACTCACTTTGTCTCATTTTATGTGACACAAATGAAATTTCAAGAGTCAATCAATTTTTTGTTATGATTTGTAAATATTTTAAGTTATTAATTATTGTGATTTATAGTACTTTTACATTTATTTCAGATAATATATGTTAATCCTTTTTTCCTAATATATGTGGCACTGATAGAATTTTGAGAGTCAACCAAATCTTTTATGTCTTTCAAATATTTTTAGTTGTCAACTATTATGATTTGTAATACTTTTTACGTCATTTTCAAATAAGATATGTTACTCCCACTATCTTAATTTATGTGACACTAATAAAATTTCAAGAGTCAACTGAATTTTTATGTCATTTAAATTTTTAAGTTGTTAATTATTGTGATTTATAATACTGTTTAGTCATTTCAAATGATATATGTTACTTCCTCTGTCCTAATTTATGGGGCACTTGATAGAATTTCGAAAGTCAATTGAATTTTTTATATATCTTTTAAATATTTTTAATTGTTAGTTGTTGTGATTTATAGTATTTTTTACCTAATTTTCAAATATATACAAACTGAAAAAGAAAATAAGACAAACAAATTAAAATGAAAAAGTACAAAATGACCAAATCGCCCCTGTTTAGAAAGCAGGCATGTTGACGACCATCTGCCTACTTCCTAGACTATTATTAATAGTAGTAAAATATATATATAGTATGATGATATGAAATGAGTTTAAATGAAGGCGTAGAGATTCATATAGCCAATAATAATTTGTTTGGGACTGAGGTGCAGTTGTTGTTGATGTGGTTATTGGAGTTGTAAGCTTATTGAGTGGCTTTTAATCTGAATCTTGGTATTTTTGAAGTGATTCAGTTTGCCAGAATTTGATTGGCAGTGCCTTAGCCACAAGCTTGATATAGTACAAACAGTGATGCTCTTTCTTTCTTTTTACTCGAGGCTAGTGGTTTGGAGTGTGAGGAGTGGAAAATGTGACAAGGGCTCACTTCTTCGAGGGTCATCCTCGGGAGATGCTCGGAGGCTAGGAGGGTACCAGTGGCTTACATTAGGGCGATAAAAGGGCATGCCCCAAGGATCAACTCTTAGCCCGTTTCTATTTGCCTCGGTGATGGATGATTTCACGCAAAGCATTCAAGATGAAGTGCCTTGGTGTATGTTATTTGTTGATGGCATAATATTGATTGATAAGACAAACTTTGGAGTTTAAAGGGCTTAGGTTAAGCAGGACCAATACAGAGGATTTGGTTCAGTGATGCAATGCAAGAGGCAGGCGTGGAAGTGAGGCTTGATACTTGGGCTATCCCCAAGAGATATAGTTTCAAGTATCTTGGGTCTATAATCCAGGGAGTGGAGATATCAACGATGATATCACACATTGTATTGGTGCGGCTTGGATGAAGGAGGCGTGCATTCGGAGTCTTGTGTGATAGAAAAGTACCACCGAAACTTAAAGATAAGTTTTATAGACTGGTTGTTAGACCGACATTGTTGTAAGAAGCACTATATCCTATCAAAGAAGATGAACTTGCGGGTAATATACTGTATGTAAGACTGACAGGCTTCGAATGAGGCTTTGAAGAAAGAGATAGAGGTTCTCAAGAGCGGATCTTCAAGAGCAAATCCTTCATTTTTGTTTCTATCCGTGAAGAATTTGGCCAATTTCCAAATTCAATTTGACTAAATGATTTGTTAATTATTTGATTACTAATTATTTTTCTTTGTAGCTACGGCTCTTATCCTTCCTAAGTGGTTCGTAAGTCTTTCTTAGTTTAGACTTCTAAAGACTGCTACGGCTCCAGTGGGTTCCCTTAACCAAGCCACTGCCTATGAGTCGCCGACTCATTCTTCAAAGCACGCGGTCAGAGCCCTGGCTCCTCCCACTCGCTAGTCAAGAACTCCTATGTTCAGAAGATGCATATCACGAAAATGAAGTTGTTGAGGTGGATTGTGGCATACAAGAAGCGATAAGAATAGGATTGAGGATATTCGGGATAAGATGAGAGTGATCTCCGTGGTAAAGATGAAGGAGGCGAGATTGAGATGGCTTGGACATATGAAGAGGAGATGTGCAAACACCCAAGTGAGGAGGTGCGAGAGGTTAGTTATAGTAGGTACGAGGAGAGGTAGAGGTAGGCCAAAAAAGTATTGGAGAGAATTGATTAGATAGGACATGACACTACTTCAGATTATTGAGGACATGACCTTAGATAGGAGGGAGTGGAGGATGCGTATTAAGGTAGAAGGTTAGTAAATGATGGAGTGTTGTCTTGTTTTCCGAGGATTAGGCTTATTGGTGTTTGTCATTGTACTAGTTGTATTGTTGTAGATCTTGCTTTTGATATCCATCATTGTTTGTTATTTATTGTGTTTCGATTATTGCACTATTTTGTTGTTCTTGTTCCTTTATTGTAGGATTTGCACTCTTCCCTTGTTAGTTGCTGTGTTTTCTTATTTTTTGTACTTGGATGCTATATGCTTGAGCGAGGGTCTTTCGAAAACAACCTCTCTACCTCCACGAGGTAGTAGTAAAGTTTGCGTACACTCTACCCTCCTCAGACCCCATTTGTGGGATTCCACTGTGTATGATGATGACGATGATATAATATAGAGAGAGTTAAATAACCAAAAACTCGATAGAAATAACATATTAAGCAAATCTTTCAATTCTTAAATTTTAAAGTAATATGCCTTGTACTAGAAATAGATAGTCAATAATCCTCAGAAGTCATAACATGTTAAACAAATGCAAGACCAAATCACAAATAGAGCAACATCCTATCTTCAAACTCTTATGGTGTCATCACGTTATTATTTTGGTCATCAAAGGCTTCTTCAACTAGAGTTCTACTTGAACTTGTAGTTGCTCTTTCTCGCTCCTTGAAGTACTCTCCCATAAATATTCTTCTCAGCACAACTTGTCATAGCAACATGACCATAAGTGAGATCTTCTCCTTCATAAACTTCTTCATCTTCATGATCTTGAGGGGCAACAATTAACTATTCATTTACTTCATCAGTAATGTCCAAACAAATTGGATCAATGGTATTGTGAGTTTTGTAACGACGGCACCAATGTTCTGTTATATTTAACAACACTAGATCATTGACACACTTTAGCTCAAGCCTATTCCTCTTTTTAGTATGAATCTGCACATGAGTTGTAGAAAGTAATAAATAGGAGTACTTGGGACAATTGAGATACAATTTAAGTTAGTAATAATGTAATGTAGCTTCTCATATGTTCATACACACTTTCATTCGCATCCGGATGAGCTACAAGATAAACTTTAAACTCTAATAGCAAATTGTTGCAATTTGGAACTTCATGACCAAATAGCATCCATCAATCAACATTAAAAAAATTATTTTTAAAGTTAATTACTGATAGTCTGAATGTCCGAATCCATTCCAAATAGTCCATCCGCTTTCATGTACACACCAAGCTCCTCCTCTATTTTGTCTTGCAAACCTACATGTGGGACCAACCTCTCAACACATGCATGATATCTTGGGCAGCCCACACGTCTTTATCTAGAGTCCTTTTATCATGATTTATATAAAAGAGTCCAGGGTTCAAAAAACTTTTTTATATTCTTTTGGGCTCTATCGATGGATTCAAAAATGTACCCCATTGGTGGGTTTTTCTCCACATCAACCAAACGAAGTACAGTAATCAAAAGGACCATCAACTTTAAGGTCTGAACAGTGTGATTCCAAATATATGGAGAAATAATAGATCTCACAACTTCTTTCCCATAGCTTCCTTTGCATAGTTACTCTTAGGGGTGGCAATTGGGCGGGTCGGTTTAAATTTGGGTGGGTCAAAATGGGTCAAAACCCAACCCAACCCAAATTTGTTTGGGCCAAAATGGGTTGGGTCAAAACGGGGTAGATAACGGGTTAGTGACGGGTCATAACCCAACCCACCCAATTTTTACCAAGTTTTAATAGCTTTATTTGTTATTTTTTAAGATTTTAGTACCTACTAAATTATTATTTTTCTTTATTATAACTATATATAACATATAAAATAAAAATAAAAAAGTTTTTTAAAAATATTTTGACAAGATTTCTCAAAAATCAATTTGGGGTCACATATCAACCCAATTTTTAATGGGTTGAAATGGGTTGGGTTGAGCTAACAAATGGGCGGGTCAATAACCAACCCAAACCTAAATGGGTTGGGTCGGGTTGGGCTTGATTTTGCCACCCCTCATTCCATTCAGGTTCTCAAGTTTTTCTTTTGTAAGTAGAAACTTTGCATAGTCAAGAAAGCTGTTGCAAATCTCGTCTTGGCCAGTTTCTCCAAATTTCTTTGTTTTGTGTATCTCCCCATCATGTTCAACAACAGTGACTTCTAAGTAATGTAAAAATGTATCTTAATGGCCTTAGCAAAATCTGTAGAATTCTTCTTTAATAGTTAGTATAAAAAGAAAAGGTTAAGAAAAAACTAGAACCACTTGTTCACCTGTAGATATGGGGCTATCTTGAAAGTGTCGCCAAGCATCAAGTTGATATAATGTGTAGAACATGGAGACCAAAACACGTGTGGGAACACTTCCTTCAACATGTCACCCACTTTAACATTCTCACTTGCATTATTGATAACAACTTGTACAACATTTTCCTTCCCAATTTCAATATAATCTTCTCAAATAAGTTGAACATTTTAGTGGAATCGGTAGATAAGTCACTAGCATCATGGGATTCAACAAACACACCACCTTGTGGAAAATTTCACCAAAACATATTCCCATTTTTGCCATCAACTTATCCATCATAATGGAACATCCAGAAAGTTTTCCATTGCACTTTATGCTCCTCAACAGTCTTGTTTATCTTCTCCACCTCTTTTTTAAATGAGGAACTCTTACTTCGTGATAGGTGAGAGGTTTCATTCCTGGGCCATATTGGCCTACAACCTCAATGAATTCACCAAAACTCTCTATGTAGTTGATACAATTGAAAAGGAAGCCTGCATCATACATCCACCTTGCAAAAGCAGCTACAACACACTCCCTTAAAATCTTTTTGGCAGAATCTAAATGAATAACTCCACCTTTTCTCTTTTCATTTGGCCTTTTCTAGAAATAAAGATTAAAAGGACCTTTAATATTGCTAGTGATGGATGATCCACTTCCACTAGTTGAAGATTTTGAGGAAAGCCCCATGGACATATCATTGCCTTCTTCAACGTCATTATCATCCATTTGATCATCTTCATCAACAAGATTAACCATAGAAGCTCCATGACTCATTTGAGTTTTTAACTCATTTTTTCTAGCAAGATACTCTCATTTCTTCTTTAACAAAATCCGGAACTTTTGGACGTACTTTGACATTTTTATAACCACCAATTAGATGTTTCTTGTGACAAAATATTCCACTGTTCTATTTCACATGACAAAAGACACATTGGACTTTTCAGTACTGCCCATTGGAGTTCCATACGCCCAAGCTGGATCTCTTTTTTGGCTTTGATGCATTGAAAAAAAAATAGAATTTAGTACAATCACAAAAAACAAAAAAACAAAAAACAGAACAGTGAAAACAGAGACAGAACAGCGAAAAACTTTACAAAACAGAGGAAAAAATGCATAACATAGACAAAAAACAGAGCAGAATAGAGAAAGAAAATACAAAGCAGAGTAAACAATTGCAAAACAGACAAAAAACCAGAGAAGTCGCAGAGTGCAAGTTGAATTAAAAACCTAGTAATGCAGTCGCAGGCTCACAATAGAGAATTAGAGAAAAGAAGAAGAGAAGGAGAGAAAAAGAAGAAGAAGAAGAAGAAGATGTTTGGTAAGAAGTCGCGTAAGTGTTTTTACAAAATTTTAAAATAAAACCCCAGTTAAGCTGTCAACCTTGCTTAGGCAAGCTTTTCTCACTTTTACTACTCTCGCCTTTTCACCCAAGCCTCGCTTCAGGGAAGAAAAGCGCAAGAGAAGTGCCTCGCTTTCAATAACACTGCTCGTGGCTGAACTGAAGATTGCTGGTTTAGTAGTTGAACCTTCTGGATAATTAGGGAAGAAAAAGAGCAAGTGAAGGAAGAAAAGAGTCCTTGGGTTTGTTATTGGAGGGGTAGGCTATGGGCTGTTTGTTGAATAAGGGAAATGATTTCATATTTTGTATTTGTGAGCATAGATTGCGGAGAAAGGCCATAACTAAGATCTTGTCAAAGATTTAAAAAAGGACTATGCCTCAGTCCCAAACAAGTTGAGGTCAGCTATATGAATCGTCGGACCATGTTTCCTCATTTAGGCTCAACTCATCTTGTCATAGATAATTGTTAAACAATAACAAGGAAGTTTTCCAGAAATCTGAAATTAGGGAGAGCTGGATGAGATAGATGGTTTGGTTTTTAAAGAAAAGATGCTGTCTACAGTGTACTAAAGCCATCAAAGTTCTGAACTGCCAAACTCTTATTTCACTCTCTCTCTCTCTATATATATATATATATATATCATATCTCTCTTATAATGAGTCAACATCATCTCTCTAGGGTATGCAATATCAAAAATAAAAGCAGATCCTCAGTGTATTCTGATTCATGTGCACAATTTTAACTACAGTGGTGTACCTTATTCTGGTGTATCTTCACTTTGCATATTTTAAAGTACGACTTTAATGCAGGTGGGTTGGCTGAAGGTTGAATTGTGCAAGTTGTTGGAGGAGAAACGATCTGCTGAACTTAGGTGCGTACATTTTAGTCTTCATGTTATTCTGTGCATATTTACTTTTGTCATAGTTGCTCACTGTAAATTGTAGCTTCTTCCATACATTCTTGTCCTTACGAATATAATGATTTGTAACATGTTATTGATGTCGTGTAGAATCTGAAACTTTTATGCTACTAGAAGGTGTGAGAAATCAGATTTTCTACTTCTAGTGCATGTGAATCATCTTTTTTGTGGGTTAATTTTAGGAGGCCGAGAAAAATCACAAATTTGAGACCATGTTCGATGTTTCCCAGCCGATGCCACTTTTGTAATCTGCTACCTTTAGAGTAACCAAGTAGGAACAAAAGGAGAAGTTTTGATGCCTCAACTCTCTGTTCTGTTGTGTTATCTCAGAGCATGACGGTAGTATCTGACAGAACAAGCATCTCTGGCAGCCTAAGGTCACTAAAGGAATTGCAAAATTCCTATTCAAATTGAAGTAGTCGGTATAACTTTTTTTAAAATTAAAAAAGAACTTTGATGCTTAGAGTTTGGAAGTTAATCTCTCCCTTTAGAGAGTGATCTATCAAACTTGTAATTCAATGAAGTATGGATATTTCTCCATTTTCACTATATTTCTGTATTAGCTTTTCTGACGAACTCTATACCTATTATGGGTGTCTGAAACGAAGAAGTAAACAATTTTGAAAATGAGAATAGTTATGTCCTTTTCACGTATATTTTTTCCTGTCTGCAGAGCGGAGGAGTTAGAAACAGCATTGATGGAGATGGTAAAGCAGGATAACAGACGGCAGTTGAGCGCAAGGGTACTTAAGGGTCTTTCATATGATTGAATTAAATAACTTTTGTTTGAGTAGGAAATCATATCCCCACTTTCATCACTCACATCCCTGGGTGACAAAAGACAGTGAAACCCCCCAGCTTCCTGTGCATTTTTCCCAGCATGGTTGTGTTCTTTCTATAAGCCTGTGAATGGGTTTGGTCAAAGTGAAGCCCTCTACTTATCTGGTTGCTTGTGCATATTTCATCTCTGTACTCTCCATTAGACCATTACAGATATATTGCTCCTAAGCATTGTGAAAATCTTTAATGCATCCTTTCCATTCATACCTAAGTTTGCTTTCTTGGATAGTACCGTGGATAAGTAGAGGGTAAAGATGCCTGGGCATTTGAGGCAATGGAACACTATTAGACTGTCTCAACCATAAGAAAGTGCCTCGAAAACCCAGGACAGCATTTAAAATTTCCTTTTATCTCTTCCTCTCTGGGGTTTGCTTGATAATAATTATCTGGAATGATGTATGGGTGGGGCAAACACCTTTAAGGCAACAGTTTCCGGACATTTATAATCTTAATCAACAGAAGCTAGCTACAATCTCACAGATCAAAAATGCACAAGGCTGGAATCTGTCCTTCAGAAGATTCCTCAATGACTGGGAAGTGGAGAGAATGATCCAATTCTACAATACTTTGGAACAAGCTAAGAGCCTTAATTTTGAGGAAGATAGATTGTTGTGGAAGATGGATAAAGATGGCAAGTTCAAGGTGAAATCAGCATACAAGCTACTGGATATCTCAACTGAAACTAAGGAAGGTTGGCCATGGAAGATGATCTGGAAGGGGAAGATACCTCATAAGGTGGCTTGTTTCACCTGGCTAGTTGCACATCAAGCAGTTCTGACTCAGGACAACCTTATGAAAAGGGGAAGGCAGTTATGCTCCAGATGTTTTTTTTGTGAAGCTGAAACAGAGACAGTAAACCATCTTTTTTTACACTGTAAAGTGACTGAAAAATTATGGCAATGGTTCATTAATCTCAGGGGTATTAGATGGGCCATGCCAAGACATACTGTAGAAGCTCTAGCATGTTGGAATAGGGATGGAAATCAATCAGGACACAAGGAGAGATGGAAGATTGTCCCTGCATGCATCTGGTGGACAATTTGGAAGGAGAGAAATCAGAGATGTTTTGAGAACAAGAGCATTTCCTTCCAAAGTATGAAGATGAACTGTCTAGCAACATTCTACTTTTGGTGTATTCAATCTGTACCTAAGGATATAGGGGACATCACTCTGTTTTTAGATAGTCTATAATGGATATAGGTGATAGATTTGTTTTGGATGTTCCTTCATATTTTTGATGTAACTACTTAGGAGCACACTATTGGTGTACTTCCTTCTGTTTATAATACCAGTTAACTTTCTCAAAAAATAATTATCTGGTTCAAATATATTTTCCATATGATTCACAAGTTTCCTCAATGTGTGCCACCTCTTCACATCTTTTTCTTTATGGATGAAAAGGGCTTCCAAAACTTTTTATATGGTTGGTACAACTTTCTTTCCCAAAACTTCATTGATAAGTTCCACATATATTAAGCATAATGGTTCTCAAGTTCGGATAAACGAGGAGGATTGCGGTAGGTTAATGACTAGTATTAAAACTATGTTCGTCCAGTGACTGAGTCAACTAAAGTTTTGAACTATGGAGAAAGTTCCATGAAGTGCGGATGTGAAGATGGATATACTATATTGTATATAGGATTAGAATTACATCCACCAGAAGGTGCAAGTTGCATACATAGAGATTAAAATGAATCTTGTAATACTGAAGTTGCTTGATTGTAAGAGCCTGCACACTTCCAACCATGAAATTCGGAGTCTGAATCACCAAAGGGGGAAGCGGAAAGAATCTTAAATCTCTTAGAATTATAGTGGACTTAGTTAAGTGCATAACAAAAAGGAAGCAAAGAATCTAACATTGGTAATACCAATTAGTTGTGATCACTAGTAATCTGACTATCTGAGTAGGGCTAATTGATAAATGGAGGATCTTGAACCCTACTTGCTTTAAAATAACAAATTATTTAGTGCTAGAATGAAAGAAATTTAAGCCTGAATAAAGCTTAATGAATCAAAAAGGATTCATACTGACCTCAACTAGTTTAGGATTGGAGCTTAGTTGATTTCTTTCCTTCATGTTTAGCTTTTTTTTGTTATACCACAGAGATAATTGCTTTTGAGTTGTTTCTTCTTTTTCTTTTTGCTTATTTGAAGATTAAATCTCATAATGACAATTGCACACTGGCATATTCTTACTGTTCAGGTTGAACAATTAGAACAAGAGGTTGCTGAGATTAGACAGGTCCTTGCTGATAAGCAAGAGCAAGAGAATGTCATGCTTCAGGTGATAATTCTCATTAAATATTTGATGATAACATACCTGAATATTATCTAATATGTTCGTCCTTGCTCGCTATGTCGATTTATGTGAATGAATTTTTCTATATAGGTTCTCATGAGGGTGGAGCAAGAACAAAGGGTAACAGAAGATGCTCGTAGGTTCGCTGAACAAGAGGCAGCAGCTCAAAGATATGCCTCTCAGATGCTACAGGTTTTTCTACTCTTTGAAATTCTTAATGAAACATTTCAACTTCTAATTCCTTTTCTTCGACAAGAGAGGGTTGCTCAAGTGGTAAGCGCCCTCCACTTCCAACCTTGAAGTTGTGGGTTCGAGTCACCAAGGGAGAAAAATGGGAAGCTCCTAGGGGAAGGTGTAAAAAAAATCCCTTCACTTTTTATTCCAAGAAATTAGTAAACTAGGTCAAACTTTTTGTGCTTATTTGTATTCATTGTTAATGCAATGGCATTTCTCCTTTTTTCCGAAAAAGGGTTAAAAATGTCCTTAAACGTGTGAAATTGAACAAAAAATGCTCTATGTTAATAGTTTGGTCCAAATATGCCTCTGTCGTTAATAGTTTGATCCAAGAAAATGCCCCTCATTGATAATTTTGCCCACAGATGTCCCTATTTTTACTTTTGGATAAAAAAATGTCTTTCCTAATAAACATATTGTTTCTTTTCTTTTTAAATCCATTTTTTCCTAATAAAATATTATTTTAAAGAACCCTTTTCTTATTTCTTTTCTTTTAAAATCTCTTTAGCTAATAAAAAAGTGGGAAGAGATTTTTTT
Organism: Solanum verrucosum; assembly: GCF_900185275.1. NCBI lineage: Eukaryota > Viridiplantae > Streptophyta > Magnoliopsida > Solanales > Solanaceae > Solanum > Solanum verrucosum. The sequence continues at coordinate 118,633 of NW_026020164.1, forward strand.
TCTTATTAATCTTGTTTTATTAATTTTTTTTCCCCTCAAATGGATCTTGTTTTATTAATTAAATTAGAATAACCTCATGTAATTTTTTAACTAATTATATAGACCATAAACATAAGATCATAGTAACCTCATCATTAATTTTCGTTTAGATAATGATAAAATTCTCTTTCTTGATAAAATAAAAATATTTCATTTCTTAATCTTTTCCGAATTGAAGTAGGATAAACATTTGTCAATATATTCCTTGGTTTTACCGTTAAAATGAAAAAAGAAAAGTCAACAACAACTCCATAGATGATATTTTGTGATTTGAAGCAATGTAATATTTTGTGTTTTATGGCATTATTATTGTTGTATCTTAACTTAAAAACCAAAGATTATATTAACAAATGTTTATCCTTCTTCAATTTGGAAATTAAGAAATAAAAGTATTTTCTATTTTATTTGAAGAAATAATTTATTGTTATTTAAATGAAAGTTAATGATGAGTTACTAAGATCTTATAATATATATATGGAAATTAATGATGGGTTACAATATTTTTATTAGGAAAAGAATGTGTTGAAAAGTAAAAGAATTAATATGTTAATTAAGAAAATGTCATTTTTGACCCAAAAATAATAATAGGGGATTTTTTTGGACCAAACTAGAAACAAAGTGTCATTTCTATTCAATTTCACATAGTTTAAGGGCTTTTTGACCCTTTTCCCTTTTTTTAACAAGTGACTTTCTCCTAAAAAAAAATTGTGTTTCAACATTCATATCAGTGCACAGTGGATAATATATCATATTTTAGCTCTATAGTAACAACCTTTTGTTCTCAATATTATGCCAAGTCATGTCCCAGAATCATCTAGACATACATGCACAATTGTTTTATTCATCTGTTCATTCCTGATAAATTCTGTTCTTATCTTGTCTTGTTTACTTCTCCTTGTTCAAGTTAACATGTTGGTGTCCATTATATGCTTCGGCCGAAGTTGTTTGCACTTAATGGATGTCTACAATTGAATGATTCAAACTTCACATCACTAAATATTTTTGTTCCTTTTAAGATTTAAAACACTAAATAAATATGAATCATTCAGATCTTGAGCAATGCCTTCAAATTATTAAGAGGGTACTAAAAATTTATGAAGATAACCTTTCAGCACCACTTTGTCCACAACCACCACCATCACAACTACCACTACCAACTACCACTATCAACCACCTCTACAAACCACATCAGTTGTCACTACCACATTAACCACTTCCATGACCACAATCAACCACCACCAAGATTGTCAACATCATCACCACCACTACCAATTACTACCACTAACCACCCCGCCACCGCCACCAACCACTACTACCAACCACCTCCACCACCACTATTGCCAACCACCAACATTGTCAACCACTCCATCATCCACCGCGAACCACTATCATCATCCACCAGGACCACCACCGCCAACTAATACCACCACCCACCTCCACCATCATAACCAATACCATCACAAGAACCACCCCCAAATACCACTGCCAAGCATCATCTTACAACCAGATAATTTGTGAATAAAATATTAAATCATTTTATTTGAATTTTATATTTAATAAATTTTTAAATTAAAATAAATTATAAACGTTCAAATCTTGAGAAAACAAATAGTTTTTTATTTAGTATTCTGATCCAAATTCAACATTGTAATATTCAGATTTAGATATCTTAATTTATTTTTTTTAAAAATGGCCCCTTATTCATGTTCCATATTCATCTAGAATAGACATTTATAATTGTTTTATTGATCTGTTCGATCCTAATAAATATAGTCCATTAGATTCGATGAGGATCTTTATTGGTGGATCTATTAAATGGAATTTGAGCACCATTAGCTCTGGTTCTATTCGCTGCAAGCATAGGAGAGTTACCTTAAGCACCATCTTTTGGAGGTTTTATTTTAGAAATCAATTCTAAGGGAGTTGTTTATTATTTACTTCTTGAACCAGAGCATCCTTATCTTCCAAAATTTAGACAAGCCATAGTGTTTTGCTCTAAAAAGGCTATGAAGCGGTTAACATCCTTGAGGTCTCAGGTTCAAAACTCAGCGTAGTCAAAAAACACTAGGTGATTCCTCCCATTTGTCCTACACTTGGTGGACAGAGTTAGATGGTGGGAGGTGACAAGTATCCTATGGAATTAGTCGAGGTGTGCGAAAGCTAGCCTCGACACCACGGTCATAAAAAAAATGCTATGAAGTCTCTAGATAAATCTGATGTAACCATCTTTTGTACTTAATATTTAACCACTTCCATATCTCATTTTAGCCTTCAAGTCTCCCACCCAAAAGCAGTTTTTCTCCCTTTGCCTTGCTTACAGTAGAAATTTAATCAATATTAATCTTTGTGATTGCATATCTGTTCTGCTCCACTAGTCTATGTAAACGTTCTTTCCCATCCAATGATTTAATACATGTATTGCCACTAATTCTTTTTAGTAGCACCCTCCATCCATCAAATCAGAACTCTTTCTTCCTTCTGTTGTTTTTTTTGACAAAGGTAATAGTTTTGTGTATTACTCCCTCCGTCCCTTTTTAGTTGTCCACTTTAGAAATGGCACACGGATTAAGGCAACAATGATTAGCACAGTGAAGTTACAATTTTACCCTTATGACAACTTTTCACTTCAAAATTACAACCACTTATTTGAATTCAAGTGAAATAAATTGGAGGGAAACAATATACACTTTTACAATTTTCAAGAAGTGTAAATAAGGGTATAATAGGAAAAAATTTGTTGTCCTTTCTTGATTTGTCAAAATGGACAACTAAATAGGGACAACTAAAAAAGGAAATATGGACAAGTAAATAGGGACGGAGGGAGTAATATTTAGCACTAAAGGCTGGGATCCCAAATTTACATCATGGAGCTACATACAATTGCGTGTACTTAAAACAAAACTAAACTAGATCCTACTTCATCTTACAAAGGACCTAGGATATCTCTAACCGCTATAGGATCATCTACATACTCCGAACTACGCCAATAGCAAAAAGTGATTATGCAGTTCATTTTAATCTTGTGTAAAGGACTACTACTACTCTCAAAGCATCCATATTTCTCTCCTTCCATATGGTCCACCAAATCACTGCTGGGACAATCCTCCATCTGCTTTGGTCTGTACTGCCACTGCCTTCATTGTTCCAGCTTTCTATAGCCTGACTTGCCCTTTGTGGCATGGTCTAGTTTGTGCCCCTGAAGCTGGTAAATAAGTGCCACAGTTGTCTAACCACCTTGCAATGAAGAAACAGATGGTTGATTGTCTCTGCCTGTTGCTCACAAAAAAAACATCTAGGACACATGTATTCCCCTCTTCATTAGATTCTCCTGTGTTAGTACCGCCTCTTTAACTACCAACCAAGTAAAGACTGTCACCTTATATGGAATTTTGACTTTCCAGATAAGCTTCCAAGGCAAAAATCTGAGTTGAGTCCCCATTTGATTCAGGTTCTTGTAGGCAGAGCTAACTGTGAAGATACCTTTGCTGTGATGAATCCACCTAAGAGTGTCTTCTCCCTCTTTCAATCCTCCAAAATGGTCCAGGGTGCCATAAAATTCAGCTAGTCTATCCACCTCCCAGTCTTGTATCCTCCTTCTGTATGTTAAGTTCCATCCATGGATGGACCAAACTTCTTGCACAGTGGCCTCATGTTGCTGATTCAACAGATAGATGTCTGGAAAGAGCTGTTTGAGGCTGCCATTTCCTAACCAATTATCATCCCAAAACAAAATCTTTCTTCCATTGTTTACATTGAATCTAGTTCTTTGAAAGAAACAATGCCACAAATTTCTGATTGATCTCCATAGGCTAATACCATAGGTAGAAGTCACTTCCTTAGTTTTCCAGTGATCTATCTTCTCATACTTGGCCTGAATCACTCTAACCCAAAGGGCCTGCTCCTCTTTAGGAAATCTCCACAACCACTTCATCATAAGGCTTTTGTTTTGTTTCTTCAAGTTTCTAATGCCTAAACCACCTTGTTTCTTTGAAAGAATTACAGTCTTCCATTTGACCAAATGAAATCCTTTGTATTCTTTCTCTCCATTCCACAAAAAATTCCTCCATAATGCATCAATTCTTTCCTCCACCTTAGGGGGGAGAGGAAAAACTGACATCAAATATGTTGGCAAAGCATCTAAGACTGAGTTGATCAGGGTCAATCTTCCACCTCTAGACAAATATTGTGCTTTCTATCTAGATAGTCTTCTTTCACATCTCTCCAGCACCCCATTCCAGATTTCATTGGATTTGCTTTTGTCTCCCAAAGGCATCCCCAAGTATACTGTTGGTAGTTTACCTATTTCTCCTCCCAAGATCTCTGTCAAATGTTGCATTCTGTTCACCTCATTAATTGGAAAAATAAGACTTTTTCGCCAGTTGATATGGAGACCTGAAGTTGCTTCAAAAAGATGAGTATCACTCTCAGGATCTTAAGTTGGCTTTCTTCTGCATCACAAAAGATGAGAGTGTCATCTGCATATTGGAGATGAGTGACTCCAATCTTAGATTGCCCTCATTTGCTACATTAAAGCCCCTTATCCACCCTTAAGTGTGAGTAGTATGATCTTACAATCTATCTACAATAACTAGCCTCTTTATTTAGTCAATTCTGAACAAGAAAGTTTCTCCAATGACTTATTTTCTTTGACGGTGTAATTTGGAAAATTGGACACGAATGCCTAGTATATTGGATATCTCATGGTTTATAATTACTATACAGGAAAAGTATGAAGAAGCCATGGGAAACCTTGCTGAGATGGAAAAGAGACTGGTTATGGCTGAATCAATGCTGGAGGCTACCTTGCAGTACCAGTCTGGTCAAAATAAAGTAATACCTTCTCCGAGGTAATGGCTCCCTTTCATATGATTTCCTCACAAGGTATTGAGTAATGCATCATTTATACCTCCCAATGGTTATCATAGTGTTTTTCTCGTATTATGTCCTATGTTATTTATTGCTTCTAGGCCACCATTTGGGAAAGGACATTGACATGTTTTTGCCACTAGTAACACAGACAATGAATAACAATTTCTTCATGTATATCTTTTGTTTTCTCTAAAATGGACGAATATGCTCTTATAGATCCACCCAGAAAGATTCATCTACAGTACGGTGCAGCCAAGATTCATCACCAGAGATACCTGCTAGAAAGATCAGCTTACTGTCGAGACCATTTGGACTTGGATGGCGTGACAAGAACAAGGTGAGTCCATAAGTTTTCATCCAATTTGAGATGTTATCGACTAAGTTAGATTTTTGTCAAAACCATCTTGTTAACTATGTAGTCTGGCTTGCTATTGGCTTGTGATCTATAAGAAATACAATTTCATAAAAAATAAAATAAAAAAATATACAATTTCACTTGTGAGATAGTGAGACCAGCCTTTAAGACTTACGAAGGAAGAAGACAGACCTAGTTTACTGCATTTGTAAGAACATACGATTTAGCTGTAGCTGTTTTCCACTGGTAAATATTCATAATCCACAAGCATATTTCTAACCTATACCCACACTAACTTTTGAATCAAGCGTAATGTACTCCAGGTTTTTGCTTTATTTAACAACTACACTATTATAAGAGAGTTATGAAAACTTCTCATAAGCATTTTCCACGTACATGCCTATATATATTCAATATCTATAATCATGCAGAGTAAGTTGCCTTAATTTTGGGGAGATAAGCACTTTCTAGAAAATGCAGTTGGATAAATATATATTTGGTTGATGTTTCAAGTAGTTGTTGAATCTTCAAGGTGTGGTTTCTATAGGAGAGATAGATTTCCCCTTCCCCCGATGTCCGACAATTCTCTCTATGTTCCTGTTTTAGTAGAACATTCTTTGAACTGCCAACCAAGCGTGGTTATAGTCGCCAGAATTAAAATAATTGAATGACACAGGGGAAGCCAGCTGAGGAAGTTAACGATAGCAAGCCTGTGAATGAGGAAACAAGTCCAAACACTCAGCAGAAGGAAATGAACGGCCATCAGATGGAGGAGAAACTGCAAGAGGTGTAAGAAGGGGCTGCTACCGGAACAGATTTTTTCTGGGGCCTGGATATCAATAGGCTAGATATGTCTTAAACATTAGTGTCAAAAGAATCGAATCGAAGGGATAATTTTTCTTTTCTTTTCTTGATTATATCCCCTTAATAGCATATATAGTGGGTTTGTTTGTTCATCAAGTATTCAAGTGACAATAATAGTTAGCTGCAAGATGATAGTCTTGAGAAAAGGAAAACATAGAAAGAAAGAAAAAAAGAGATGGTCTTTTACTACTTTGTTAGTGAAGTTGTTGTGTCCAATATATATCGTCGTCCGAAATGTATAATCTTGTGGGTTATCCAAGTTGATGGGAAATTCATGATAAGTATGGAGGTAGTAGTGGCTGTTTTCTTTTTTCTTAGCTTTTCTGTTAAACTCCCTTCAATTCCAAGCCACTACCACCCAAATCCCACCCCCACCCCCACCCCCACCCATGAAAGGTAATTTTTGGGGAATCTATATGAAGTTAGTTTCTCCACTTCTTGTTGGATATTTAATAGGCAAAAGGGTCTTGGTAGATCACTGTACTTGTATGTGTTTGTATTGTGAATCCTTCTATTTAACCCTTTATCAACTAAATTCTTAAACTCAATCAAAAAAATATTTTTAAACCCCTCCTACTATGTATGTAGCTCACTCTCCTTTGAATAGATGACATGTCAAATCTATGTCATTAAAATTAATAATAATCATCATTTTCTTTACTAATTCTTATTTTAAAAAAATTATTAACTACATTTATTAAATAAAAGATAAAATAATAAGAATTTAATTTATTTCTTAAAGTAAATCATGCTCCTCTGCCGCAATGCCATTTTCCTTTTATCTTCTCCGACCTTCACAGAACCAACAATCGTAAGCGGCCACTCCACCAGCTCCGGTAGGCAAACCTTTTCGCCGCTGTGACTAGTTCCTCGTGTCATCTCCCGCCTCGTTCTCCCTTTCACTATTTTCCTTTCGCCACACCACTGACGACCCCTGTGAACCACCAGAAATGGCGTCTCCTCTCCATCCTCTCGGCGTACCAGCAAACTCCCTCGCCGCCTCTTATTCTGGCGGAAAAAGGACTAGCATTGCCTCCCATTCCAGCGAAAAAGGGTCAGCACCTCCCCTCTCCCTCTCACACTACTGTGAACCGGCGAGCACCACCATGAAACCAACGCCGCTCTCTCCCTCCACTGATAATCGCCATGAAACTTGACGTCATGAAAGTGTTAATGCCAAGATCGGCTAAAGAAGATAACGATAGGGTGTGGAGAAGAAAGAAAAATGGGGTTGGGGCAGCGATGGGGTAGGGGTGGGGTGGCTGAAAAAGAAGATGGATTTTTTTCTTTTTAAAATTTATTATTTTATTTTTTTATAATTTTAATTATTTAAAATTTAAACTTTAAAATATCATGTTCACTTGCCTTAACAGGTGTGTAGTTACACTGTCTTGCCAACTCATTTATATTAATGCCACCACATAAGCATGATCAATGGTCAGAGGAATTTAATATGTTGTGTTTTATTGAGTATAAGGGTTTAGTTGACAAAATGTTAAGTAGAAGAGTCTACAATACAAACTCATACAAGTATAAGGGTCCACTAGACCCTTTTGCCTATTTAATATAATTCCCAAAGTTTTAATAATTCTAACTAGATCCCTACTTCACCTAATCATGGTTTACCTACCATCCTTGTTTAATGGAAAAATTATGTAATAAGGCAAAAACGTGTTGTGCATTTACTATACACAATTATAGTTTAAAAAAATTACATTACATAATTATACTTAGGGTTTTATAGCAAATCTCATCTTTTTTTCAAATTCTCGCTCGCCTCTTTCCTCTCCCTTCCTCACTTAATTGCTTATCTCCTCATTGGCTTCCCTCTCGCCCTAATTTTTGTCAGATACAAATGGGGGAGATCATTGATACAAAGGAAAAGGGATTGATATATTCCTCAACTTTGTCATTTGGAGCTGATATGCCCCTCGTTATAAAAGTGACTCATATATATCCTTACGTTATACAAACGGCTCACATATACCCTTACTGTTACAAAATGAGCTCACATACCCTTCATTTAACGGAATTGAAAATTTTAGTTTTAAATTTATATTTTTGAGTTTTAGTTTTAAAAAAGATCATTTAGGGGTATATATGATTCTTCCAACAAAGTTCAAGGTATATTTTAATCTTTTTCATACATAAATTATTTTTTGACTTCTTTGATTATCATTATTAGTTTTACAATTTGAAGAAAAAAATGGGTCATCTATAATAAATTTTACAAGAATATTAATGAAACATAAATAAATTTGACCATCAAAATAATAATTCTAAATTAGTCATTGAAACAAAAAAAAATCAAAATAAATATATGTTTAAGGAGGATTAAACATACCCATATGGGATTATATATATATTTTTTAAAAATTAAAAAATTAAACTAAAATTAATGTTTTCACTTACGTTAGAGGAAAAGGGTATATGTGAGCCATTTGTATAACAATAGGGGTATATATGGACCACTTTCATAACGAGGAGTATATCAACTCTAAATGACAAAGTTGAGGGGTATATCAGATTCTTTCCTCTTGATACAAATCAATCGAGAGATTTGTGTCAGGGGAGAGATGGTAGAGACCTCTCTTCTTCCATTTCTCCTCTTCAGTTCCATACTTAGACTCTCAATATGCCTGAACGAGAGAGATACAATATTGGATCAATCGTATTCTGAAAGAGTACTATACAATATGTGATACAAATGTATAGCAAGGACAAAATACAGTTGAATATAGTGATATAAATTTATAGTTCGTTGTAGATACACACAAACACAACACATCGATACACAGTAAATACACAAGGAATAAATACACTTGATACAATTGTATTGGTTAATACACTTCATACAAAGTGAATACACAAGGAACAAATATACTTGATACAATTATATTCATTGATACATTTGTATTCGTTGATACACTTGATACAAAGTGAATACACAAGCCAACATATACACTAGATACAATTATATTTGTTGATACATCTTGATACAATTGTATTTGTTGATACAAATTGTATTCGTTAATACACTTGATACAATTGTATTTGTTGATATAAATCAATTTTATTTGTGATATAACCTAATGCAACGATCCTCTCTCTACCATATCTCCCCCGCCTCTCTCCTCCTTATACCATGTATACCAATCGTAATTAAGCAAACTATAGTTATAGATCTCTAATACAACCCAAACTATAATCATTGTTGAAAGTTCCTCCTTTAAAATTCAAGACTTGAGAGGTGCGCTCTCAAATAAAGCTTGGCTTAAGAAGTTGCTAACAATATTAGGAATGTGATTAACTTTTATATTGGGCTCAGATCGTTTGCATGATTTCATATGCCTTTGATGAGCTTTAAATTTTATTAAAGTTTGTAAATAGCTTAAATATTTGTGAGGGTGTAGATAATGAAATAACAAAGCCTAAAGATAATGTGATATGACCAGTTTTAAGGGTTGTAATGAGTTTTTAGCCACCATAGAAAAGTAATAGGATAATGACTATACTTTGATGGGAAATTAAAATTTGAACGAAACTATCCTACTTGAAACACGAAAGGACTTGCAAAGGTTTAAACTTCATGAATTATTCTTTGGTTTAGAAACTCCAACAAAATTTTTAATCCTACTAATAGTTCTCTTGATTTGAACTTATTATGGTTTGAACCCCATAAACTATCCCTTGGTTTTGAAACTTTGACAATTTTGAACTGCACGAATCATTCCTTGATTTTGAACTTACATAGATTTGAATCTCATAAATCCTTTTTTGGATTTGAAATCTAGGAAACTTTTGAACACCATGAATCTTTCCTTAGTTTTAAACTTATGAAGGTTCGAAACTCCAACAAAGTTAATGAACCTTGTGAATTGTTCCTTAATTTTTAACTTATAAAGATTTGAACCCCATAAATTCTTTCTTGGTTTTGAACTTATAAAGATTTGGACCCGATAAATAGTTTCTTAATACTTAAACTCCAACGATCTTCTGAACCATATGAATAACTTTTGAACTTTGAAGCTCCACCAATTTTTTGAGCTCCATAAATTCTTCTATGATTTTGAACTTATAGGTTTAATCTCATGAATCATTCATTAGTTTGAAACTCAAGCAAATATTTTTGAACCCTGTAAATTCTTCCTTGATTTCCACTAGTTAATCTTTTGAATTCCAGTAGCATTTGCCAAGTTGTTCTTATTACAATTCACTTTTAAACTTGATTAAAATTGTCTCATTACTTGGTTATTTGTGAAAGACCCAAACTTGACATCTAATTATTTTTGGAAATTAGGAAACCCTTTAGAAAAGGTATTTACAGTCTTTATTTGGAAATCGGAGAAAGGGTAAGAGTTCTTGTGATGTCCCGAAAAAGGTGTTAGACATCTTAGAAAATTCATAAATGCAGTTGATTGACGAATTTAAATATTTTGTGGTTAATGGAGTATATTTTTTTTGAAAACAAGATATTTGAGAGTGATATTTTTTAAAATCATTTATTTAGCACTTTAATTATTTTGTTTATCCAACTATTGAATTAACTTATATGGTGTGTTTTATTTGAATGAAAATATTTTCCTGAAAAATAAGTGATTTTCTTACTTATTTTGTGGTGTTTGGTTGATAGCAAAAATTATTGTCCCAAGAGCATTAAAGTATAATCTGAAAAATACTATGGCACCAAGATTCAGATCTCCACCCTTTAACACAGACTTAAAATCCTGTTGATACAATTAAAATTTCACCTTAAGATGACGTAACGTGATCATATGCTAATATAGTAGCCCAAACAAGGTTGTGATTGAATTCCACAAGAAATAGGGATAAATGATATGAATTGGACAAATACTTGATTGAGAATCTAAATTTATTTCCATGAAAGTAGCAAAAAATAGTTTTATTTTTAGGACTAAAATTGCAGTAATAATTTTGAGTTTAAACTATAACATTAATGAACTAAGGTTGTGTCTCCGCAATAGAATGCAACGTTCTTAATTTTCATGCAATCACAGATAATCAAATTTCTAGATATGATGTCACGCCCCAAACTCAAGGGGCTTGCAACAAACACCTAATGCCAAATTTTAGGCTTGAGACGACCGTGTTGACCATTTTCTAATGGTGCATAGCAATCACACACAATCAAGAAAATAAACAAGCATATTTTGTCTTTAAAAAAGGCCTCGGCCGACAAGACCCTGTCAACAACTCTACAAAGAAAACAATTATTCCTAACAATTTGTATCAAGCAATAAATAGCTAGCACAGAAGTTTTGTTCGGGCCATTGAGGTCACTATGATATCTAGGAAAGCATAACTACTATACGGATCGTCAACGCTTCCATGATCTATACACAGAAGTCAAAATAGCTACCAAACTTCAGCCAACCAACAAAGAAGCCCAACTTGGCCTATAAAATCTAACATATCAGTATGCAAGCTTCTATGAATATAATACTTGCCAGGACATGTCCTGACCTACCTAAAAGTTATAAGCAGCAAAACAAGCAAATTTCTAAGACACTGGCGACCCTATAAGGAAGAAGTCAACCAATTCACTAAAAGCTCGATTGTGCTACCTGAAGGGACTATCCCGGTCGTCGCTCAGGATCCGTAGGTATGAATGCAGTACCCCCATGCAAGGGCTGTCAATACAAAATGATGTACCGAGCATGTAAGACAAACTGAAAATTGAAACTGCAGTACAAGGACTATATGAAAAGGGCAAGAGTAAATCAGAAGTACAACACTTCATCTTTTTCAATAAGACAATAGAGAAACCCAAAACAAACAAATACCTGATCAGACCCACATAAGCCTAATAAGTACAAACAACAAACAATCACCATAAATCTTAACAAGCATTAATTATTGCTAAATATCCTACTGGTCCCTTTACCTAGACCCAGTGATCATCTAAACATAACAGTCTAAATTTGTAAGTGTTGTGAATCAATACGACTCTTAGGCTTTGTGGTACAATATAGTGTTTCCCCATAGGTTCAATTTGCCTATCATGTAGGTACGATCTTCTTGGTCTATAGGCACGGTCTACCCAATACATAGACTCGATATATGAATTATCCCATAGGCTCCGAAACCATGTAGTGTGAGTGTCTCTTGAGGCCCGAACAAACTCGTAAGTAACAACTAGATGATGAAAACATCACAACAATGTCAAGTAATCACGGGCGATGCAAACATAATCATAACATACTTTCTAGGTCGCTAAGTCATGAATAGAGTAATATCATGTTGTAGTAGCCAACTCAATGGGATAACGCTACAAGTCACATGACAATAATATACATGCCATAATAAGCTTAGGACATCATGATCACATTGTAGACATTGAAATTTTGTGGGACTCTACAAGACGTGTTCAATTCGAGTTGAGACTCTACAAGGTGTGTTCAATTTCAATTAGGATTTTTGGAGGCTATTCAACCTTAAACCCTAGTTCATGCCTATATAAAAAGGTACTATATTCTCTTGAAAAGGCATCTCAAATATTTCACAAATTCATGAAATATTCATAAGAAGATCAAATTCAAATCTTCCTAGTTCGAGAAATATGCCACAAATGGCCCTCGAGTCATGGATAAATCTTATGAGAGAAGAATAAAGAGATAAACGGATTTGTACCCGCAATGTTTATCAATAAAATTATGTTTCTTCATATTCTATTTGTGATTGTAACTTATTTTCTGTCATTTTAAAATTTGTTGCAAACACACGCCAAAATAGAAATTAAAGCCTCAACATGTGTTTCAACCGAAGCCCCTAAGGTTTCTATATGAAGCTTGACAACTAAAGGTAGTGCAATAAATGTGAGGATCAACAAGGCTGCAGGATCGAATCATAACTAGTCGAGAAGGCGTCAACGTCACACTTCGTCCAAAGCATAAAATGGTTCCAATAAAAACAATAAACAACAAGTAAATCCAATGAAGATATTCCAACAACATCTTGAAGGAGCAACGAGCTCCCGAGACAATATAACAAGAATATTTGAATCACACCAATAGCTATTGTACGTGACTCTAACAAGAATCACACCAACCCTCCAGTACCTTAACAGTATCAGTACACAACAACAATAACCCAACTTAATAAGACAAAGGGCTGCCCGGAGCCACGATATCCAAAATACCACTTTGTGGCTCAGAAGTCTATAAAAATGATACTAGAACGTGAAATTGTGAAGGAGGAAGATTACATCGACAATAATGTTTGAAATATGAAGTTCATCAATCTGCCTCTTTGCAGCAACCACAAACAAAACCTAAATCATCGAGAAAACTATACCACACCGATGAGCTCCCTACGCAGAGCAACTTCCATTAAACTTCCTAGTTGAAAGCGTCAACATACATGGAGGATTTAGAGGCTTGGGTTCTGATTTTGTGGGTTTTTATCTTAATTTACTGGAATAAAAATGAAGAAGAGGGTGATATCACCGACTTAGGGGCCTGTCTAGACATGCTTGATTGAACAGTCTTTGAAAAACGTGAATATCTCTTTGTTCAAACGTTGTATGGACAAACTGTTTTATGCATTGAAAAGTAGACTCGTAGACCTTCAATTTGATATGTAATAGGCTCTCTAGTTTCTTACATATTGAGATACTAGTATCTGGACACATGCTTTGCATGTGTATTCCATGTTAATTTGTTCAAACTTTTTCATTGAGATGGAGAGAGTATATAATAGTTAAATATATTGCTTTTAAAAAATGCAAACTTATTCTTACTAAAATAAAGAAATTAAAACACATATCAATTCTCTCTTTACATATAAAGGAGAAACAACTGCTAAAAGTATAACAAGAATATTTGAATACTAAAATTAAAATATTACATGTCGGAATAATAATAATATATGTGTCTAAACATTCATATACAATAATACATAAACATTGAGCATTACAATAAATTTGTGTTGAACTCTATTTAGTGAAGTTGATGTTACTGGCTAATCGAACTCTAGACGCCAATAGCTCTAGGTACTTCTCATCCTCTCAAATTGTTGCTTTCTCTTCAAGAACAAAAAAGAATATGAAATTAATTAATAAATTAAAATTATTCAAATTCAAGAATCCTTTCTTGCCTTTTTATAGCTATATTTTTAATTTGCATTCCCTTGAACCTTTTCTTTCAATAGTCTACATTTAATTATTCAATGCAACTCTTCCTATTCTCCAAACTATTTATTCCTCCTAATTAATTAGTCTACATTTAATTATTCAATGCAACTCTTTCTATTCTCCAAACTATTTAGCAATGAATAGTGCACACTTAAATTTGATTAATGGGTAAATCATTAAGGGCTACATTTTAATTGGACTTTGAATATATGCAGATTCACATTTTAATAGATGTCATATGAACATGTGAAGAGAACAGCTACATTTAATCTTTTAGAACTATTTTTTGTATATTAATTTTTATTTTACAAGTTATAACATAATAGATGATGTTCTTGTTGTTGACTCTCATACTTGACTTCTCGATTGACTGTGTACATAAATCAAAGAAAGTTATCTGATTGTCCATAGTTAACTGAGAAAGGTTTCTTTTTTTTTTTTGCCAGAAAAAACTAAAAATTAAAATTAAAGAATATATTTTATGTGTGAATTCATATATATAATTACATGTTCATCTTACACCCAAAAAAGATATAATTCATATACTCGTAAATTATTTCAATTTATTCAACCAAGTATGATTCGTCAAAGGAAAAATTACAACACCATGTTATCACATATATATGGGCGGTGTAATAATATTAAAATTTATTGGTCAAAAGTTAATATAAGGAAAGATGAAAGATAGAAATTAGTGTAATAACTATGGAATTCATAATATTATACCTAAGAATGTAAAAGAGTGTGAATAATGTTTGCAATAATTAGTAATAACTAAGAGAATTTATAATGTTATAACTAAAGAATTAATGTGCAATAGCAGAATTTCTATTAAATTTTATACGTACATAAATAAATAGGACTTTTAATTAATGTTACTATTTTTTTTAGTTATTAGATTTTTATTTAGTGTAGGGACAAAATGTAAATGTTTATTCCATATTACTGAATTTAAAATTTATTTTGTAAATGATAAATTTTAAATGATTCATATATATTCACATATTTTCACATTTGTTGTGAGTGTTTTTTTAAAAAAATAAATAACTTGGAACATTTTCAAATAATATATTTTGAACTTAGAAGATCTTGTTAACTTGATAATATATTTGTGACATATATAATACTTTAATTTAAGTACAAATACCTACCCAAATATAAATATATATTTGCATTAATAAAAATATTTATCTCATAAAAATTAGCTATTAAATAAATAATAAATATTAAACTAATACAAATTTCAACTTGCGTTATTGCAAGTCATATGAAGTTCTCTTCGTCTAAAGTACTTAAATATCAAGAAATAGTAAATAATTAAAACAAAATGGCAATATTTATATAGTAATAACTATTTTAAAGCAAACTTCCTGACAATCTAAATCACATAAGTAGTATTGATAAATAAAGTCATTCTTTTGTCTTGAGTATTAAAAATACAAATCATGACAATTCTCTAAATTTTAGAAAAAGATATTCAGAAGCATATATCTACATCACAAGAAAAATTGTTAACAAAAACAAATAAAAATAGACTACATCATGTTAACTTCATATATTGGAACATTACATACTAATGTATATATTAAGCAAAATAATAATTATTTTATAATTAAAATTATTTTCCTCAAGTACTCGAAGTTATGGAATATACCCTCTTAGGATAAAACGATTTACTTCATTAGAATAGTGCCCCATATTCCGCTAAACTTCGAACTCACTCAACGACAATACATCACACAAAAAATTTTAAAATGCAAGAAGAAGAAGAGTAGAAGATTTTTTAAAAAAAATTGTGGTTGAAAAATGAGAGGAAGCCCCTCTATTTATAGTCAACAAAGGGTAGTATGGACAAGTATTTTTTGTGTCTTATCTTAAAAGTCATGACCTTTGCGAGAAGTCACAACCCTTTGAAAAAGTCACAACTTATTGAAAAAGTCACAACTCATCGAAAAATCACAACCCTTTGGAAAAAGTCACAACTTATCGGAAAAGTCACAACTCACCGAAAAAGTCACAACCTAAGTTAGGGATATTATAGTAATTTAACATTCAAGTTAGGAGTTCATGTTTTTTAGGTAATATAAATATAGACTAGTTTTTTCGACACGTGCGTTGCATGTGATTACCAACTCGGAAAATATATGCTATAGTAAATAGTATTGCTTATTTCAGTAAAGATTGAATAATAAACTTTGCACAAAATAATATTGCAGATTCTTTTGTGAATGTTCAATGTGGATCATCATATATATCTCTTATTCACGCGAATCTATGAAGATGGTCAATGAATTTTTTTATTAGTTAAATGCAATAATGCATATATTTATTTCAATTTGATGAGCTTCAATCATGTAATTAGTTGTATCTCAGTAATATTACCTTATAAATGATATTTGTTGTGTATTTTTCTTGTCATCTAACCAGATGTTCTTTGCACAAGTATTACACGTTAAACTGTTTAGATGTCATATGAATATGTGAAGAGAACAACTACATTTTATTTTTTAGAAATAATCTTTGTATATTAATTTTTATTTTCTAACTTATAACATAATAAATGATGTTCTTGTTGTTAGCTCTCATTTTTGACTTCTCGATTGACTGTATACATAAATCAAAGATAGTTATTTGACTGTCCATAATTAACTCAAAAAAGGTTTCCATTTTTTCCCCAAAAACTAAAAATTAAAATTAAGGAATATATTATATATGTGAAATCATATATATAATCACATATTTATCTTATACCCAACAAATATGTAGTCCATATACTTGTAAACGATTTTCAATTTATTCAATCAAGCATGATTCATCCCGGGAAAAATAACAAAATCATGTTATCACATATATAGGGGCAGTGTAATAATATGAAAAAATATTGGTCAAAAGTTAATACAAGAAAAGATGAAAGATAGAAATAATTAATGTAATAACTATGAGAATTCATAATATTATAACTAAAGAATGTTAAAGAGTGTGAATGACATTTGCAATAATTAGTAATTGTAGACAATAAAATTCGTGTCGAGAAAACAATAATCAAGAACGGAAAATTATGCAACAATCGTATTTATTATTTCAAAGTGCGAGTGTTACAATCTCTATGATTCCTCTGAATTCGCATTTTCAAATATAAATTCAAGGGCTCTTGAGCTTAATCTTGAATTTGTCTTGAACTTGATCTAGGATTCAAGGGCTTTAAAGCTTGTTCTTGAATCTTTTATGAACTTGAACTTGGACTTTATCTTGATCTTGACTTTTACTTGAATTAAAGGGCTTCGAGCTTGTACTTGAATCCGATAGTCTTGATCTTGATCGTTCTTGAACTTGAATGGTTGAATTCTTAAACTTGTAGCTTATAGAGAATTGTATGGCGTTTGTACCAAAGACTTTCTCTAGCTTCTTGTTTAGAATTTTCGATCCCTTTTTTGAATTATGAGGACCCCTATTTATAGTTTTAGAATAGAGGAGTTGCGATTGGAACAGGATTCCCTTCGGCCAATCAGATTTAAGTGACGTGGCCTATGGGCTTTATGGAGCGGGCTTGTCATCTTTGACACATTTCATGATCGTATTGGCTTCTTGTTTGACTTGACATGCCACGTCATTTGTCACGTGACACCAAAAGAATGGGCCTCTAGGATAAGATGACATTGGACTTAGCAAATCGAGCTCATCTATTGTAGTCCAAATCAATTAATTTTGACTTTAATTAAATCCATATTTATTGGACTTGAATAATTAGCCCAATTATATTAATCCATAATTTATTTGGACTAATATATTCATGAATTTAATATAATCCGAATCATTTTATAAATTTATATTTAATAAATTTTAAATGATTACAAATGCTCCATGCTTCAAGTTTTGTCAAAATAGTTTATCTTTTGAATACTAGACTTGAAGTATTAATTACACAATAATTGTATATCATGTATTTTAAAGTTAACCATAAATATATTTAATTAATATATTATTGCTCCATCATAATTAGATATATATATTATATTTAAGAAGACTCCACCTTAAGTCTTTAACTCACGTGGTCAGTGCCACTTTTTAACTACATTTGCACTTCCTTTATTTTTGTCCTTCTCAATTCTTACCAAATTCAACCTAAAATCCTAATTGAAGGTGAATTAACATAGAAAAAGAAAAAAAATATTAAAATTTCCTTCCTAGGATCCTAACTAAAGAAGAATTATAGTTAAGATAGGAAAGGATCTTCTCACCGCCTCTTATCATCTATAAAATGAGGCTTGCTCTTATTTTTTTTATTCTCAACATCAGCAATTACAAGTTTTCTTGCAGATCGTTGGAGCTTCCACGAGCATTTATCAAGGTACGTGTTTTTTGCTTTATTCCCTTTTTTTTTGTGTATTCTTCCTCTTTTTTTTGCGTCATTCTTTTCAGAGACAAACATAAATAATATTTGTATTTTGCGGAGGCTAAACAATGGAGAGTTTTATCACAATACAAGAGTTTGATCTTGAGGTGTGAATGGATATGTTTAACGTCCTCGCCTTGAATACCACTAACTTGGGGCTTTAATAAATTTCAAATAGTTGAGCATAAGGTGTGAAGGGATGTGTTTAACGTCCCCGCCTTGAAGACCACTAACTTGAGGGTTTAGAAAATTCCAAATACTTGAGCATAAGGTGTGAAGGGATGTGTTTAACGTCCCCACCTTGATGATCACTAACTTGAGGCTTTACAAAATTTTGAATACTTAAGCATAAGGTGTGAAGGGATGTGTTTAACGTCTCCGCCTTGAAGATCACTAACTTGAGGCTTTACGAAATTCCGAATACTTAAGCATAAGGTGTGATGGGATGTGTTTAATGTCCCCGCCTTGAAGATCACTCACTTGAGGCTTTACTAAATTTTGAATACTTGAGCATAAGGTGTGAAGGGATGTGTTTAACGTCCTCGCCTTGAATCTCACTACCTTGAGGCCTTACTAAATTCTGAATACTTCAGCATAAGGTGTGAAGGGATGTGTTTAATGTCCCCACCTTGAAAAACACTAATCTCGAGGCTTTACAAGGTCCCAAATACTTAAGAATAAGGTGCGAAAGGATGTGTTTAACGGCCCCGCCTTGAAGATCACTAACTTGAGACTTTACTAAATTTTGAATACTTGAGCATGTGAAGGGATGTGTTTAATGTACCCGTCTTGAAAAACACTAATCTTGAGGCTTTACAAGGTCCCAAATACTTAAGCATAAGGTGTGAAGGGATGTGTTTAACGTCTCCGCCTTGAAAAACACAAATCTCAAGGTGTTGCAAGGTCCCAAATACTTAAGCATAAGGTGTTAAGGGATGTGTCTGACGTCCCCGCCTTGAAGAACACTAATCTTGAGGCTTTTCAAGATCCCCAATGCTTAAATTATGTTCCCCTTATTAACTACCTTTCTTTTTTCCAAGTTTTATCTTCTTTCGTGCATCATCATAAATAAATATTAACACTTTTTTTTTGCAGTTTGAACAATGGTTTTCTTCAAGGATTATACTTGCCCATCTTCTAAACTCAAATTTCTCATCATTGGAACTGAGGGTAGCACGGTGGAGACTAAGCTTTTGGTCCAAAATTCTTTAGTTGGTCGTTATGTTGATCCATGGCCACAATTGAAGAACACGCTTCATATGAGAAGTTGGACTTCTGAATTCGATCATAAATCTAATAAAGCCTCCAAAGTGTGGTATCTTGAGAAACCAAATCCTCAAGGTACAAATGTCGCAAGCACTCTTTCGAATTTAGGTCGCCGCATGATTCAAGAGAAATTGCGTTGGAGGGACAACATTATGCTTGAAGGTGAATATCATTGCATTTAGGGATACTGGGAATGGACAGAAGATGTCTTAAGCAAAAATGGGCAAAGTCTAAATAACGCTTATATTCATGATGCTATATTTGCTTCTCTGTTTACTTATGATTAGAACTCCAATATTATACAAGCCTTTTGTGAGGCTTGGTTCCCCCGAACTAATACACTACTTACATCTACCGGAGAAACATCCATATCTCTTTGGGATTTTCATATTCTTGGTGGCTTGCCAATTAGCGGAGTCCCTTACGAAGAAGTGATACCTAATGCCACAAAACTTATAGGTTTTGATGACAAGAGGGAAAGATTTCTCCCCCGAACTTTTGAGTATATGTTTGTTGCCTTTCATCATCTTAAAGAGGAAAATAATGGTAATATAGCGGTCCCTTTTAGTGAATGGATACAATTTTGGTGCAAGAAAGATCTCAAATAGGAGCTAGCTCCCCCAAGAAAAGAGAAGAAATCTCGATGTCTGTTATCTACACATAATCCAACAGGTGAGATACCTATTGAGATAAACACATGGTTAAGTGCTCAAGAGATGGTATTTTCTAAGCTTGGAGCGAAACACCAAAAATATGAGACATATTTGACGGCCCTTTTGTCATGTTGGTTGTGTGCCTTTGTGTTTCCGGTCTGAAGAAGGGAATTTCATTCGGCCTGAAACTTTCAAGATGGCAAGCTTAATAGTGAGCGGCCGAAGGGTTAGCCTTGCAATTCCAGTCTTAGCGAGCATAGATCATGGCTTAAATAAAATTTCAAATTCTTCACAGTTAGACCATATAAGAGTTTGTTTTCCCATTCCCTATGTTTATGGTTGGCTTGCTTATTATCTCAAGACACACTATCCGCTTACTAGTGGACCTTCTCTACTACGAATGGTGGTATATTATGGGGAAGGTGCTGCAAAGTATTTTGACAAAGATGAGGCAAGAAAACGTGTTCATCGGGGGGAAATCATTGTATGGAATGCAACTATGCTTAGTAGGCCTCACCCAACTTATTATATTGATGATGGCAAAGCACCAGAGTTAGAGTTATCTTATTTTATGAGCCTTCGTTTTAATTATCTTCCATTGAGGAGGGGAGGTTCCTTTGTCATTGAGCCATATAGTCCGCACCGAGTGAGTCGTCAATTTGGTTTCAATCAAGATATTCTTCGCTATTTAGAAAATGATATTTGTGCTGAGTCGCTCGATGAAGGCCTTAGATATTGGCGCATTTGCATATCACATGCAACTATGTCTAAAGCGACATTTCCTCCTTTGGTAACTTCCGTAAAGAAGCTTTATACTACCCAATATTCATCTTGGTGGGAGAGATCCTATGGAATGTTTCTTGAGGATAATTTTGATGTTATGGTAGAGAAAGCTGGGTCAAAATTTGTTACCCTTTTAGAAGACAAAGTCAAGATATCGAGAAGACACTTTCAAAAGTCAAGACACCACTTGCTCCCCAACATCAAAGTAAGAAGCTTAACTCCTCTAAGACATCTAAGAAAGAAGTAGTTCATACTTCTCCTGATAAAGAGAAATGTTCCCAATTTCTCTTCTCTAGTAAATGGGCATTTCAAGAAACAAGCAAAACTAGCAAGGATCGATGTTGGAAGAGGCAAAGTGTTGAACCATCCGGGGCTGAAGTTGTTCATTTAAGAGTTGTAGAATTCCAAAGTGTCGATAGTCGTTCAAGATCATTGACAATTCAGAGTGACAAGGTTTTCTTTCCTTTTTTTTTTCTCTAATAAAATGACTTTGCTAACCCGTTCTTTTCACTTGTAGGTCAACGCTGCCGGACATCCACTAGGATCACCACGTGAAAGGCCACAAGTTAGCGATGAGTCTACTGCAATATCAAGACCTAAGGCAAAATCAATTTCAGATACCGAGCAAGAACAAAAGACATCATCTACTTCTCGTGGACAAACTTTAGAAGGGTTAACTCTTAATTCAAATGAGCTTTCTCGAGTTATTCCAAAGAGTAATGCAACTATGTCTGTCTTCGAAGGAAAAGGTGTTGTGTTCAACCACAAATGGAAGCACATCTTGGGGCTTTGGGAAGAAATTTGTGGAAAACTTTCCAGAACTTCTGTAGACAATATTTCATCTTACAAAGATGATATTTGTGAGATTTTCAAGGAGATAAGTGAGATGAATTTTTTAGATAGTTCACCATTGAAGAGCTTGGTAGATTCTCTTTTTTTTATCATGCTACTTCTTATGATGAAGAACACAATAATTTTGTTGACAAGGCGCATGAAGATAAGAAAATGGAGTTGCTTTCCAATGCTAAAAAATGTTTTGAATTGTTCAAAGTAGAAGAGGGTGAGAAGGCAAAACATGTTTCTTCTAACAAGAAATCGCTGATATACCGTGAGTTTACGGTATTTTTAATACATTTCACTTAAAGAGTTGTGTGTGTCTAGGGCCATTTTGTATTGGTTTTAATGCATTTTTATCATGTTTGCAGGAAATATGTTCAGACGTGGAAACTAAGAGACACAACTGAAGGATGTGCAGAAAAAGGCATCTATGGACCGTAGGTCCATTCACGCTCCGTAGATGGTGACCGTAGATGGGCAGGCAAGGCTTGAAGGAAAATCAGGGAATTCTAGACCAAGTATGGAACCATGGACCGTAGATCGACCTACGGGCCGTACTGTTGTTCCGTCAAATCATTCAGAGAGGGGTTCCAGTACCTGATTTTGAAGATTCTAAGTATGAAGCTACGGATGAGGATCCACAAATCGTAGATCAATCCACGGTCCATACTGTGGATCTATCGATTGATTCAGAGAAGTGGAGATTTTGAAGATTGGAAAATTGCCTAAGTCTTGAGCCACAGAAGGGACCTACGGACCGTAGATCAATCCATGGTCCGTAGGTCAGTGTCGTAGATCGAAGACGCTTCTTGAAACATTATTTCCTTATTTCATTTCCTTTTTAGTTAGGACTTGTTTTTCTATATATATGGCATGTAAACCTCGTTTTTGGGGCTTAGACTTTATTATTTTAGTTCTTGTTTTTGGCTTGGGAGATTAACTTGCAACTTTAGCAATTCTTGATTTCCTAAAGTTCGTTTTGAAGATTTTAGCTTTGAAATTCAAGTTGAGATTCTGGGTTTATTCTTCTCATTACGTAAGATCGTGATTTCTTCATCTAAAAGTATGAATTGTGTTCTTGCTACTATGGGTAACTAAATCCACAACTAGGGTTGTGGGAACCATGAGCGATTAACAACGTATGAATAGTAACTAAGTAATTCTTGAATAGTGTTATTGCATGCATTGATAATTCTTTCGTTTAGAAGTCTTTTTAACGGTGTGCAACGTTAGAACTCGCCTTGTTGCTACTTATCGGACCAAGGAGGTAGTCAATAAGAAAAGTATTATCAACATAGATTTAGTGTGATACTATCTAATAGTCTAATGTCGATTGGTGCGATGGTGAAAACTAAGCCATACATCGATGTGATGTCTAATATGAGGTAAATGTAAGGGTTAGTAAATTATACACACGTAGCCGGACCAAGGTGTGGGGTGAAATTCTCTAGATGCCGGACCAAGGATTTAGAGATACCTAACTTATCACTTTGCATGTAATACACTAGGAAATGATTGCTATTACTAGGATTACCGCGTTATGAGCTTATGGGAACACGTATACCCTAGTTACTTTCTCATCTTAATAACAACTAAAATTTGAATCTTGCTCATTGATTACTTACATAATTTCCTGAATTTGTTTCACAAATCCCCCTCCCCCTTTTGTTATTTGTTTTCGGAAATACATTGACTAAACGAATATAATCGTTGGTTAAAGTTAAGTCTAAACCATATTCCTCGTGGGATCGACTCCAACCTACAAGTTGGGTTCTTTACTTGATAACGATCGCTTATGCTTCTTTAGGGAGGTGTAATTTGAGTGTATCAAATTTTGGCGCCGCTGCCAGGGAATTTGGCTTTTAGATTAAATTTAACTACATTATTGAACTTTAGTAAAATGTTTCCTAATTTTACTTTTTCTTTCGTTTTTGTTTCTCTCAAGTTCCTACTCTAGTTTATGTCAAATACACGAAGCCAAGGTGAACCACTTACTCCTTACGATCCAGAACTGAACAGAACTTTGCGGAGAATGAACAATCAAGGAATTCCAATTAATCCTATTGGATGAGAGTTAAATGATGGTGTTGTGTTGCAGCCTCCGAGGGTTGGTGATGAGAATAATCAGGTTAAAGTTGAGAATTTATTGAGAGATGCAGTGAGGGTACATGATCCACCAAGACCAAGACTGCGTGATAACTATAGGGTCAACTTTAATGCTGCTGAATCTGAAGGACCTCTTGTCCTACCCCCTCTACCTCCGGGGCATACATTTGTGGTGACGAGCAGCTTGATGCAGATGCTTATAGCGAGGGGCTTGTTTGCTGGTTTGGCATCGGAAGACCCACATGTCACATAACCAAGCTAAGGAGTGTTTGCAAAAGTTGTGTGGGTCGACCGGACTTGGACATGGAAGTCATTGGATTGCGAGTATTCCCTCTATCAATGACCGGCGATGCTGCTATGTGGTTTAATGAGCCTCCTTATAACTCAATCTACACATGGGAACAACTGACTGATGTGTTCCTAGCAAGATTCTTTCCAGTATCTAAGAAGCTGAACCACAAAGATAAACTCAACAGTTTTGTAGCACTACCTGGAGAGTCGGTGAGTAGTTCTTGGGACATGTTCACTACTTTCATAAGGGGTGTTCCGAATCACCGTATTGATGATGAGTCGCTAAAGGAGTATTTCTACTGTGGTCAGGATGACAACAGTAAGGCAGTGCTTGATACTATCGTTGGAGGTTCATATGGTGAGTGCACTTTTGAGCAGATTGCGGAGAAACTGGAGAAGATCTCTCGAAACATTAGCTTGGAGCACTAGAAGGTCGGATACTGGGAGGAAAATGTTTGCCGTTCAAGCTACAAACAATTAGTCTGCAGATGAGATTCGTGAGGAGATGGCTCAGATGAGGACCGAACGAGGATTGGTGTTGAAGCATGTGAGAGGAAGTGCGGAGAAGGTAAATGTTGTGAATTATTTAACTAGGAATTCACCACCGGTTGAGGAGTGTTACTATGAAGAGGATACTTATGCGGTTAATGATCAGACGGGGGGTTTCCGACCAAACGCCCAAGGTTCCAATACGGATAATTGGTGCCAAGGTCAAGGAAACTAAGGTCGGAACTATGACAACTACAACGATTGTCCCCAATCCGGTCAGAAGTTGTTCAGTCACAATATAATTCTTCTGGGCCACATTTAAAGCTTTGCTACCATAGTAAATAGGATGGAGAATTTTCTCTCCTCTGTCCTAATACTACACCAAGCGCCACTCCACTTGCATCATGCATTACCTCAAATGGTTGTCCCCAATCCGGTGAAATAATGATAGGTGCAATAACTAACTTATCCTTCAAATATCCAAATGCTCTCAGACAAGCATCATCAAAATCAAACTTATACTTCTTTTCTAGCAGTTTGCACAATGGATGTGCAATTTTAGAGATGTCCTTGATGAACCTCTTATAGAAGTCTGCATGCCCAAGAAAACTTTTAACACCTTTTACATAGATAGGTGGTGGAAGCTTTTCTATTACCTTGACTTTAGCTCTATCAACCTCAATGCCCTTCTCAGAAATTCGATGACCCAGAACTATCCCTTTTTTCACCATAAAGTGGCAATTTTCCCAATTTAGCACCAGATTGCAGTCTTCACACCTTTTAAGCACTTTAGCCAAATGATCCAGACATCGATCAAAAGAGTCACCTACCACAGAGAAATCATCCATAAATACCTCAATAGTGTCCTCCACCATATCAGAAAATATCGACATCATACATCGCTGGAAGGTTGCTGGAGCATTGCACAACCCAAATGGCATCCGTTTGAAGGCAAAAGTCCCATAAGGGCAAGTGAAAGTGGTCTTCTCTTGGTCTTTTGGGGCTATAGAAATTTGATTGTAGCCCGAATAACCATCAAGAAAACAAAACCAACCCTTACCTGCAAGTCTATCCAACATCTAATCTATGAATGACATAGGGAAATGGTCATTTTCTGTCCAACCATTTAGCTTCCAATAGTCCATGCAGACTCTCCATCCAGTCACGGGCCGCATAGGAACAAGCTCATTTCTTTCATTAGGGACCACAGTAATCCCACCTTTCTTAGGCACACATTGAACAGGACACACCCAACTACTATCTGCAATGGGATAGATAACTCCGGCATCCAACCACTTGATGATCTCCTTTTTAACTACCTCTTGCACATGTGGATTTAATCTTCTCTGGTGCTCAATACTAGGCTTGTGATCTGGCATGAGTTGGATTTTATGACAACATATACCAAGAGGGATCCCAATAATGTCTGCAATAGTCCACCCAATAGCTCGATTGAACCTCTTTAACAAAGAAACCAAACACTCTACTTGTCCCCCATTCAAATCTGCCACAATGATAACCAATAAAGTATCATCTTTTCCCAAGAATACGTACCGCAAATGTGATGGTAGAGCCTTAAGCTACAATTTTGGTGCCTCCTTAACAGACGATCTTGCGGGTGGGGACTCATGATTTTTCATGTCTAACTCTAGGTTCTTTGGTTTCGAACGATATTCGCACCTATCAAGTGCGGCGACCAACTCATCATACTCTTCAATACCATCACTCTGAAAGTTCATCATAACCGCAACTAGTGCCTCAACACCTAGTCTCTCTTCAATCTGCACCTCAGACCCACTCTCAACTCTATATGTTATCGCAGATACCGATTGTAGCTCACTACTCTGCTTCAAAGACCTACAGATATTGAAAGTTGCCTCTTCATTGTTCAATCTGAACTTCATTTGCCCATTTTCCATATCAACTAAGGCGCGCCCAGTGGAAAGGAATGGTCTCCCTAGAATGAAGGGAACATCAAAATCAACCTCACAATCAAGAATAACAAAATCCGCTGAAAAGATGAACGACTCCACTTTCTCTAGTACATCATGGAGCACACCAATGGGCCTCTTCACAGTTCTAGCGGCTATGAGCAACCTCATCGCAGTCGGTTTTGGATCTCCTAGACCCAATTTCTTGTAAATAGACAGTGGCATCAGATTAATGCTAGCACCAAGATCACACAACGCCTTAGCAAAATGCAACAACCCGATAGTACATTGAATAGTGAAGGCACCAGGATCCTCTTTTTTCTGCACAAGGGATCTTGTAGCAATAACACTACAATGTTGCAATCTGTCATCATCTTCGAAGCTCACTACCCTCTTCTTTGTCACCATATCTTTCATAAATTTTGCATACCCAGGCATTTGATCCAAAGCTTCTATCAACGGAACATTGATGGAGAGATATTTTAACATGCTAATAAACCTGCGGTATTTGCCTTCTTCAGTCTTCTTCACTAACCTCTGCGGGAAGGGAGGTTGAGGTCTAGGTATGGGGACAACTTTTTGAGTTACTTCCGCTTCTTTCTCTATCGCATTCTCGGACTCTCCACTTACTTTGACCACATCATCATCTTTATTATTCTCAATTTCCACCCAAGACGGCATAGGTGGATCAATGGTTTGCTTACTCCCTCGAGTAGTGACTGCCATACAATGCCCATCATTTTTTGGATTCTGGATGGTATTGCTAGGAAGAGTGCCATGTTGACATGGATTTACTATAGTTGACAACTGAGTCATCTACTGCTCAAGACGCTTGATTGACACTGCATGGGCATCAACTTTTTGACCAATACATGACAAGTCATTTCTCATCTCCTTCAAAGAGGCAAGAGCTTCCTATGAAACCTATATTGGTGATAGAGTTGTTTGATGTATGGGGCATTGATTTTATGGGTCAATTTGTGAGTTCAAATGGGAAAGTACATTCTTGTTGCGGTTGATTATTGATGTTTGCGTAATTAATGACACAACTTTCGATGCAAGTGTCTACGATCGTGCAATAGTATAATAACCCAACCAAAGGTTGCGGATGAGTCCCAAGGGAGTGGTTTTGAGAATTAATAGAAAAATAAATTTTAGTTCTAACTAGTCCTAGCTAAAGACATTAACGATTAAAAACATTGTAAATTAAAGGGGGACACAAAAGTGTCAAATATTGATTTGGGGGTTTTGTCACAAGTATAGCAAAATCAGTAAAAATAACAAAGAAATCTATGAATGTGAGGGGATTCTTGGGATGTGACCGGAATACGGGTTAATTTAAATTGTTGGGTACATGCTTTCGATAGAAAATTTATAGAGTAATAGTGACTAAGCTAAGCTATACGTGCGAATAAATTCTCTCTCGAGAAACTTACCTCATTTCAAATGGGTTCCTCTCGGACACCCACTTGCCGCATGAAGACAAGCCTACGCCTTACCCCACTCACTCTCTCGAGCTGAGTGTTAGGATATGGGACTACGGTTCACTCTCTCGAGCTGAACCTCATGTTAACCCACTCATTAGGCCATCAATCTAGTAGTCTTGGTTTCGCGACCTCTCTTTCAAGCAAGCCGAAAACACATAAATAAACTTGTATTTGCAACTACAAATTTTTTAAACTCAACCACAAGTACTAGACGAAATCACCATTAAACTACATCTAATCTATCAGCAAGCAAGACCCAACAACAATCTTAACCCAGATTCGCTAAATCACACCCCAAGAATTGGGGTTTTTAGCCACACATCAAGAGATAGAAATTTATACCTAAATGAGCTTGCATTCAAATGGGTATGAAGATTTAAGTCTTGTTACATGCCAAGAATGAAGAATCCAAGAGACCCAAGTCCAAATCCTTAGAGATGAAACCATCTTCTTCTTCATGTCTCCAAAACCCTCTCAAACTCAGAGCAAAAATAATAAGTACTAAAATTATATTAATTGTTCTATATTGAAAAACTAATGATACTAAAAGTCTGATACTAAGCTATAACTCTCAACGAGTATTTATAGTTTTCAAAAATCTGTGCTGCGGTGGATCATTCGACGACATTGTTTGAATTACCGATCAACTCGGTGATTCTCCCTTTGGTGTAGTTCATCGCCGTCTTGCACCATCCTTCGACATCGTCGTGCTCTTGGTCATTGGGTGACATAGTACTGCTTCGCGAAACTTTTCAGCGATGCGCCGACTGCTCCCTTTTTCCGCCGACTTGATCCTTTCCTTCAGGGCTCAGTACACTGGAACAAAAGGCGAAGTGAGACCCTTCGGCGACTCGCCAAGTGGACTCGGCGATCCTCAGGCCGTCATTTTCTTTGTTCTTTTCAACCTTTTCATTCCTTTTTGCGAAGTAGTGTCCATCTTTCCTTCAAACTTCAAATACCTGAAACTTAAGGGTTTTTATGAGAGATAAAATTAGTATTTGAGGACACAATTTCTATCAAAATATAGCCCTAACTTAAACTTTCGCTTGTCCTCAAGCAAACTCAAGTTCAGCTGTTCAAAAAGGGTGTCTCAAACAGTGCTATAAAAGACTCAATCATGAATGCACACAACAAGATTCAATTTACTTATGCAAAGATCAAATGTGCACTTAAAGATTCAAGTTATGACTCACTAATATCAAAGAGTCTCATGCTCACAATACTTGCTTCAAATGCAAGTTCAAGCTCAACTATAGTGTTCAAACGCCCTCACAGAAAGAATGATTCCATATTCACACAATGGTTCACAGTTAAAAGCTTTAGAATCAGATGCAACGCTCACTCTCACAAGGAAGAACACAATGCATACTTTCACCCATAGGTTTGCCCAAATTTTCCAGTCAACATTTGTTTCAGCTCACTCAAGATCAAGAAGGTCTTTTTAAGGCTTGTAATGGGGCTGAGTGCAAAGGTATGATCATTTTGGCTCAGTGACTTCCATCCTCATGAACTGTGGTGCTCACAACACTTCCTTTCCTTTTTCTTCATCATTCTCTCTAGTGCTCATAAGCCATCCTATTGTTCACTTTCCATGGATTGTTTGGGAACCGCATTTCTTTTGCACCTTTATTCCACAACTTTCTTTTTCATTCTTTTTTTTCCTTTTTTGTTTTTTTTTTTAAATATGGAGGGGTTCCATTTTTCTTAAATCCATGGGTGAGAGGAGACTTTCCTTGCACTTCTTGACTTCCCCTTTTCGTTTTACCACACCCCCAACTTAGGCTTTTGACCTAAGTTGGCTATTCAACTAACCACAATTCAAGAGGATTATAGGTAGTGGATAAAGAAAAAATATGGTTTCATCAAGTTTCTTCTTAGGAAAGGTAGGGTTCAAGGGGTGTTCAAAAGAGGTTCACACATATTTTACTCGAAAATGTAAATAAAAAGAAAAAATGATCGAGTTTTCGAAAAATCGAACAAACTTATTATTTAAGACAAATCGAATTTCCAAAGAACAGAGTCGCCACTTAATTTTTTAGTAAAAAATCAAGAAAAAACATAAATTTTTCAAAAGACTTAAACAGATAAAATCAGTTGAAAATAACAGGGTTCGAAGTTCAATGTACATTCCGAGAAGGTGTTAGGCCTTCAGAATGTCCGCTAACCTGCGGTTGACCGGCGATTTGACTAAAATGACTTTGACTAATTTTTTAAATTTTAACTAAGTAAAAGAACTCACTTATTTTTTATTTATTTATTTATTTATTATTTTTTATTATTAATTATTTTTTAGGCGAAATAAACTAAGGGGAATCATTCTAAAGGGAATAATTCATAAAGTGCAAGTCAAACTAAAAGAATATAAGTAACTAGGTGATAAGTGAAAATATAAATATATTTAAATTAAGCATAAGAATAGAAGAAATGATTTCTCTTGGGGAATTTAATTAAATAATAACCAAACACAAAAGAGTTAGTCAACACAAATAAAAATAAATATAAGGGAGAGGAAATATCAAATTTGGGCCTTTGGCCCAAATTCCAAGTCTTAATAACCTGTCCTAAATCCAAAGTTTCTAAAATGATGGGCTTTGCCCATTTGTATCCAAAAGTTGCTGGTACTCGTTTTATTGGGCCTTTGGGGCAATTTTTCACCACCTGGACCTGCTGTAAATTATTTAAGGCTTCAGACCCATTTGCCTTCAAAATTCAGCGTATACATTTGATGTATAGTGCTGTATACGATTTGCATCCAACCCATTTTGGGCCTTCCAAAATCTGTATTTTTATTTCTTGAACCTGCTGACTCGATGAAGAGAGGTTATTGGGCCTTTATGGCCTAATCCATGGAATACAAGGAAAAAGAGTCTTCAAAGACTCGAGAGAAGCCGGTTTACACATAGAAGAGAACAAAACGAAGATATAAGTTAGAAATAGAGCACACCTTAAATCTATATAGTACAACTAGGACAAAAAAATGAAATAAAGCAAAGTATGCATGCGATTAGTTTACAGACCATGTTAATACAAAGATAACCAACAAATGCATATAATACTTAAAGAATCTCCACTTAAAATTAAACTAACCCCCCCACATGATAAGATAAAATACCAAAATGATAATAATTATAGATAACCAATTACACTGGCAGTGATCAAAATGGAGAATAAACTAGTGCATAATTATCTATATGAAGACAAATAATAAGGAAGCAACTATTAATCAGAATATAGAGTAAACCATTTGGAATTATCCTCTATTCAAAACTATTACTGGAAGAATTAAAAAGTAGCAAAAAAAAAGAAAAGAAAATCAGATCATTCTTATAATTAGTGAATCACGGAATAGGCTCCCTATAGGAAAATGAATCATTTCACCGTAAAAGGAAGGAAAATAGTACATACCTGTTCATGGGCCTAACTATAATACGTGTTCAAAATAATTACTAAGAAGATAATACCACAAAGAGGTTTGCATTACGGATTAAAACAGAGCTCATGCAACAAAAATGACTGCTGGAAAAAAGACGTACATAAAATAGTAATGAAATTGATAAAAACTTGAAGTTACAGGAGACAAACCCAATTTAATTGTAAACTTGAATATGACATGTTTTTACTAACCAAACTAGGACAGAAAAAAAACTGGACTACACATGAATTTTAAGCTAAAGTTACCTTATCACTACTAGCATCGACATAACTAATGATTTAGGACTTCAATAATGTGAAGGGAGAAATATTATTTTGAGTAATCTAAGCGGAGAGATGAAGAGAAAAAATAAACACTTGACTCTACCTTAAGCTAAAACACACAATCCACGCTTAACAAGACAATAGGTAACTGTTGTATCAACTGATTTTTAGTTTGTAAATATTTGAAGTCAGTAACAAGTAACAACCAATGACAAATAATGGAGGAATGGACACTTAAAGATAGAATGGAGCAGGTCAGCACAAGCTCGATAACAGGTCCAACAATGACGACAACAAAACAAACAACAAAACAAACAACTAGAGTCTTGCAACACGAATATTAACACAAAAAAGGGCACTACAACTTAGACATATCAGACCACTGACCTATATTAAACTCAAACTAACTTGAAATCCTCAATCTTCGATTCTGAAAGCGTAAATGCTAATGAATCGATTTAAACATTCAAAATTAACATACTAGCAAGCGAGAAAGAAACTTCATCGAGCCTTGATAGCTACAATAGACTAACTAGAATCAAAGCAGAAACAAGAGTGAATAATCATGGATTTTGCAACCCTACACATGTTCATAATTTCATTATGCGGAATACTCATCAAATAGCCGCAACACAGGATAAACGAAAGCATGAGCACACAAGACTTCAAGGCATAAGAATTTGGATACACACAACATCAAACGAAACATAATAGTGGAGAAATAAAAGAGAATCGGGTTTACCTTTCTAGGAGCAGCGAAATGGGACAACTATGAGTTGGAGGCGACTGACTTCACCACCGAGATATGATTCCCCAAAATTCCGATGAACAACAAGAAGCAACAATAGCAAGGACTAAAACCAAAATCTTGATTCCAAGAAGTCCTAAACAAACAGTGTAGCTGGAAATTTCAGCATGTATTTTTTCTTAAAGATTGGCCGATTCCTCTATATTTTCTCAAAAAAATTCTCCACCTTTGTTCTCCAAAATTCCCCCTTACAAATGAATAGAAGAGATGATTATATAGGAAAAATTAGGGTAGATTTTGGGGGAATTCGGTAGAAATTTGGGGTCAATTCCAAATTCAAAATTCGAATTCCTTCACTAATTCGGACAAACACCTTTTTCTTGAGTTCTCGACTCATTCCAAAAGTGGAAAGGAGGACAGAGCGCGTGCCTTCTACCTTTTGCGATGTTAGTACGAATAGAAAGGGACGTGAGGAAGACGATGCACGCGATTGGACTGGAATTGCTGGACTGTTGGCTTGTAGAGAAGAAAGAAAGAGAAACGTATGGGGTCGGGTATTGTACGCATTTCTCGCGTGAAGGATAACACGTATAGGAGGGTTGTTTTGGATTTTTTCACACATTATTAATGTTGGGAGTTGTTGTTTGGACTGTTGTGAACGTTGGAAGGGTTCTGGGTTTCTTTTGAGCAAGATTGGGCCAGGTCGGGGGAGAAATGGGTCAAGGTGGTGGGCTGTTGATGTTGTAATGTGCTAATGGGTATGCTGAATGTATTGTATTGATATTGGGCTGACAATTAGGAAAGGGAATTGGGTTCTTGGTAGGTTGCGGGAACTTACAAATAAGGGCCCAATTTTAGTTTATCACAAATGAGTTTAAGGGATTTGGATAATAACTTAAATAAGATGAATTAATATAAATTAATTAATGAGCTTCTTAATTTTAACGAAATAAAATAATTACCTTAATAAACTAATTAACTCAAAATATAAGTTATTAATTAATTAAACCAAATAACCAAATATTTAAATAAAACTAAAATCTTTTTGAGACAATTTTCGAATATTCATAATACAAACATATTGATTAGACACATAATTATATTAAATATCATATTTATTATTTTATCATTTATAAAAATGGCAAAACTACTTAAAATGACTTGAAAAATATTTTGAATTTTATAAAACTAATTATCCTAAATAATTTAAAATTAAGAAGCTCGAAAACCAATTATTATCGGGGGGGGGGGGGGGGTCAAAATTGAGTGTCAACAACTGTCCCTCATTTTACTCGGATTGATGCAAAAAATTTGAGGAAAATGAAATTGACTAATCCAATTTTGATCGACCACACCTTCATCTTTTGGAAAAGGGATTTGGTACGGACTCTAGGAATTATGGCAGAACCCCGGAACTGAGTTTCCTATATATCTCAGGCTATAAGAGAATTCAGGCCAGTTGTAGTTCGATATGCTTGATTTACCACAGGACTCTAAAAGAATTCAAAAGTTATTCCGATATCGAATTATGAAGAGACAGAAACACTTGGGAATAAGAATTAAGGGAGAATGTCGGAACACAACCGAGTTTTCAACAATGATCCCGCCTACATATCCCTTACCTTAGGGAATCAGGCTGCTTGTAGTTCGACTCAATCAGTTGAAAAAAGAAAATCCATTATGCAAGATAACCTTCGGTTCTGGAAGAGCGACAAAGTAAGTCGAGTATGAAAAGGAGGCTTGCAACCTCTTAGCGATGAATGTGGCGTGCTTCACACCCATAATTAAGAACCTACACGAACATAAATTCCAAAGTTCTTGCCGCATTGTCACTCAGATTGGAAAGATGCCTCCGGTGGAGACCAAAAATTTCCGAATGCGAAATTGAAACTAGGAAACCTAAGGGAAAACCCACATGCCTTCTGATAGGGGTGTGATTTGATTGTGGTGGAAGTCGCTCCTTTGCTCGCGTCCTAAGAGCTTGGCACTCCTCTTTGGACTATGTCCCAGTTCGCTGCTAAGAAAAAGTTACACGTTGTGCTGCATCCTTTTTGATGTCGTCTGCACCTGTGGTTTGTTTGAGAATTCATCCTCTCGGATGCTCTCGACAAAGACTGAGATAAAACTCATTAGCATAAAAATGCAATTCAAATGGGAGACAGTGTCTTTTACCGTGTTGACTATTAATTGTTCTCCTTGAACATTTGACGTTTACTCCAATTGGTTCGACGCAAAGCAAATAAAGCTTGTGTCTCATATTCACGATATAATCTTTGATGTACTTTTCCTTTGATGTCAAAGTAATAAAGTAGGCTGATGTAATATGTTAACAGTTCCATTGATGTCGTTGTAGATGATTCTCTTGATGTTGTTTTTGCAAAGAAAAATGATGTAGTCGATGTTAATCTTCTTGTGATGGGTAAATCTTTCTCTTACGATGTATAACTCCTTCTCTTGCGATGCATGACTCTTTTCTCTTGCAATGCATGACTTCTCTGCGATGTATGACTTCTTTCTCTTGCTATGCATGACTTCTTTCTCTTGCAATGCATGATTTCTTTTTCTTGCGATGCATGAATTCTTTCTCCTGCAATGCTTGATTTCTTCCTTTTGAAATGCATGATTTTCTTCTCTTGCTATGCATGACTTCTTTTTCCCGCGATGCATGACCTTTCTCTTGCGATGTATGACTCTTTCTCCTGCTATGCATAGTTTCTTCTTCTTGCTATGCATAAATCTCCTTCCCGCGATGCATGACTTCCTTTCCGCGATGCATGAATCTTTTCTCTTACAATGCATGATTTCTTTCTAGATAATGGTTCACCGGACGACATAGGTGATCTTTTGGTATCTTCTGGGTGGCGGTATCGTCTCAATTGACAATTTAATAAAAATGACCCCTCAGAGAATGGTATTATCTGATTCAACGATATGACGTAAATAACTCTCCTGGTGGTAATATTATCGTGTCCGATAATATGATGCAGATAAACGTCCTCCAGGTATCTTTGGTTGCTGGAAAACAAATAAAATTTCTCTCTTTGTGGTTTTCATTTGTTCCATCTCCGAACATAATTACATGTTCATTATGGACCTATTCTTGCTGAGAATTTGAATGAAATAATGTTATTCATATTCTCAAATCTTTGATATAAGAATCATAAAATACTTCCTGCATCCATAGAAAAATTGTCAATTTTGGGGAGCTCCTCCCTCTTTTGACTTCTCCATATCCATTAAATGGAGGAATATGCTAATCTTGAGGCAAACCTATAGATCTGCATCCATAGAAAAATTGTTAGTTTAAAAGTGAACTGATCTGTGTCGATCTCTTCTGTTGTCTTCTCTTTGCCTCTCTATCTCCGGTTGATTTCTCCGATCTCCCGCCTCTCGATAGATAAGACAAAACATTTTTATGCAAGACAATTGGAACAAAAAAGAAATTTTTTAAGAAAACTAGATTTTCAAAAAGTAAATTTGGAAAGGTCACTGTCAAGTGTCATGTCACATCAAGCTTAATGAACGTCTTTGAGGTTGACGTCTCAAGGTTTATCTGATTACTTGCTGGGAAGTATTCAAAGTTGCTCTAAACTGCCGATAAACCCTATTGAAATTTTGAGGCCATCCTCAAATTTTCTGTCCCAGTTGACTATCTTGGCTTTTCTTTAATCGTTGGTGAGCAAATCACAGAATTTTTTGAGATCCTCTCAAAAATTATGTCCCAGTTGCAAATTTAAAAGTAACTTCAGTCTTGGTTCGTTGAAAAGATCTTCTTGAGAATTTTTGAGTCCCTCTCAAAATTTATGTCCCAGTTTCTATTGTAAGAAAATATAAATCTTACGGGAGATATGACCGAGCTGTTGTGGCGTCTATGTATCCCGTTGAGGCAGGAATCAGGTCAAACGTAGTTTCCCTTTTCGAGGATTAACAGAAATAAGAAATTTACAAAGAAACCGACTGAGGTCAACATAGGCCGCCTACGTATCTCATTTTTTAGAATTCATGTCGAACGTAGTTCAAATACAAGGAAAAATATTATAAGGGGATAAAGGGGTGACCGAGATCGACATAGGCCGCCTACGTATCTCGTTCTTGAGAATTCAGGTCAGACGTAATTCATTACATAAGGATAGATTCTAAACAATGCAATTACAAGCAAATAGAAGGATTACAAGGAAATAACAGAAATACAAACTGAAGCTTCACACATAGTAT
The DNA here is from genome assembly GCF_900185275.1 of Solanum verrucosum. Taxonomy (NCBI): domain Eukaryota; kingdom Viridiplantae; phylum Streptophyta; class Magnoliopsida; order Solanales; family Solanaceae; genus Solanum; species Solanum verrucosum. The sequence goes on from NW_026020164.1 coordinate 155,807, forward strand.
CTCTCGAGAACATCTGAGTTGATCGATTTTGGCCATTCGGTGCCATCCATCTACGACAGGACCACGACACCTCCAGATAATACTTTGTGAACCATGTAGGGTCCTTGCCAATTTGGTGCAAATTTCCCTTTGTACTCATCCTGATAAGGGAAAATGCATTTGAGAACCAACTGGCCGATTTCAATTATCCTGGCTCTTACTTTCTTGTGGAAAGCACGAACCATTCTCTGTCGGTACAGTTGGCCATGACAAATGTTAACTGATCAATCCGCTTGCGAACCCATTCATCATCACTCAATTCAGCTTCTTGGATGATTCTCAATGAGGGTATTTCAACTTCTGCAGGTATAACTGCTTCTGTTCCATATACTAGCAAATATGGAGTAGCTCCAATTGATGTTCTGACAGTCGTTCGGTAACCAAACAAAGCATATGGCAGCATCTCATGCCAACCTCTGCGATTATCAATCATTTTGCTCTAAATCTTCTTTATGTTCTTGTTGGCGGCTTCTACAGCTCCATTCATTTGGGGACGATAGGCAGTTGAATTTCGGTGAGTAATCTTGAATTGTTCACATATCTCTCTCATCAAGTGACTGTTGAGGTTCGCTCCATTTTCAGTAATGATGGATTCTGGTACTACAAACCTACATATCAAATTGTTGCGAACAAAATCAACTACAACTTTCTTGGTTACCGATTTGTACGACGCTGTTTCTACCCACTTGGTGAAGTAGTCAATGGCGACCAAAATGAATTTGGGCCCGTTAGAGGCGGCTAGCTCTATTGGACCAGTGACATCTATGCCCCAAGCTACGAACGACCAAGGTGAACTCATGGCATTGAGTTCATGAGGTGGCACTCGAATCAAATTACCATGCACTTGATATGTGTGACATTTGTGCACAAACTTGCAACAATCATGTTCCATAGTCATCCAAAAATAACCGGCCCGGAGGATCTTCCTAGCCAAAGTGAGCCCATTCACGTGAGTACCACAAACTCCCGCATGTATCTGTTCCAGAAGCTTCAAAGCTTCACTAGCATCAACACATCTGAGAAGACCTAAATTTGGAGTCCTCCTATAAAGGATTTTCCCACTTGCAAAGAAATTGAGGGTCATACGACGTATCGACTTCTTCTGGTTAAATGTTGCATTCTCAGGATAAGTCCGATCTCTAAGTACTTCTTGATGTCAAAGTACCAAGGCAAACCATCTGGTTCCACTTCAACATGTGAACAATGAACATGTTGCTCTGTTACCTCTATATCCAAGGGATTAATATAACTTGAATGTGGATGTTTAATCATTGAGGCAATGGTGGCAAGGGCATCAGCCAACTCATTCTGTGTCCTGGGAGTGTGCCTGAATTCAATCTTGCGAAATCTCTTGCACAACTTTTGTATATACTGCACGTACGGTGTGATCTTTGGGTTCTTCACGACCCATTCTCCTTGAACTTGGTGAATTAGCAAATCTGAATCTCCAATAACCAACAACTTATGAACGTTCATATCAATTGCCATCTTCAGACCGATGATGCAAGCTTTATACTCAGTCATGTTGTTTGTGCATTTAAATCGAAGTTTGGCAGCCATAGGATAATGCTGACCGGTTTCTGACACTAAGACTGCTCCGATACCTTTCCCTTGGTGAGTTGTCGCTCCATTAAAGAACACTCTCCAACCAGGGTATGCTTCAGAAATATCTTCACCCTCAAATACAACTTCTTCGTTGGGAAAATAAGTCTTGAGCAGTTCATATTCTTCATCAACCGGATTCTCCGTAAGATGATCAGCTAAGGCTTGTGCTTTTATTTCCTTCTGAGTCACATACACAATGTCAAATTTACTCAAAAAACATTTGCCATTTAGCCAACTTCCCGATCGGCATTGCTTTCTGGAAAATATACTTCAACGGGTCCATCCTGGAAATAAGGTATGTGGTATAGGAAGACAAATAATGTCTCTACTTCTGAGCAATCCAAGTCAAAGCACAACATGTCCTCTCCAAAAGAGTGTAACGGGCCTCATATGGAGTGAATTTTTTGCTCAAATAATAAATGGCTCGCTCCTTCTTCCCAGTTTCATTATGTTGACCAAGCACACATCCAAATGCGTTATCCGAGACAGACAGATACAATAACAGTGGACTTCTTTCCCGTGGAGGAACCAACATCGGTGGATTGGACAAATAGTTCTTGATGGCATCAAAAACAGTTTGACATTCTTCGGTCCACTTGGTCAAGGCATTTTCTTTCAACAGCTTGAAGTTGGGGTCACACACCACAGTGGATTGAGCTATGAATCGGCTAATGTAGTTCAACCTTCCAAGAAAACTCATCACCTCTTTTTTAGTCTTCGGAGGAGGTAGTTCTTGAATAGCCTTGATCTTGGAAGGGTCAAGCCCAATGGCCCTCCTATTGACTATAAATCCCAACAGCTTGCCAGCTGGCACCCCAAAAGCACATTTGGCGGGATTTAACTTCAGATTGTATCGGCGTAGACGATCAAAGAATTTCCTCAAATAGGTCAAGTGATCCGAACTCTCGCGGGACTTGATTATGACATCATCTACATACCTCGATCTCCTTGTGAATCATATCATGAAAGATGGTCGTCATAGCCCTCATGTAAGTAGCACTGACATTTTTGAGACCAAACGGTATCACTTGATAATGATATACGCCCCAAGGCATAATGAAAGCTATCTTTTTTGCATCTTCTTCGTCCATCAGGATCTGGTGGTAACCCGCATAACAATCCACAAATGACTACATCTCATGCTTAGCACATTTATCAACAATGATGTGGATGTTTGGTAATGGAAAATTATCTTTCGGGCTAGCTTTGTTGAGATCTCTGTAGTTAACACAAATTCTGATTTTCTTCGTCTTTCTTGGCAACCGAAACAACGCTGGCTAACCAAGTCAGATATTGCGTCACTTACACTACTTGAGACTCGATATGTTTGGTAATCTTCTCTTTGATCTTTAAACTCAACTCAAGCTTGAACTTCCGAGTCTTTTGTTTTACTGGACTGAATCTTGGATTAATCGGCAACTTGTGGGACACCATATTCGTACTCAGCCCTAGCATATCTCTGTTAGACCAGGCAAATGCATCAATGTATTCTCTAAGAAAACGAACCAAGTCCCTTCTTTGAGCTTCAGTCAGATGGACGCTGATTCTTACTTCTTTAACACAATCCTCATCTCCTAGATTCACAGTCTCAGTTTCTTCCAAATTTGGCTTGTGTTGATTTTCAAATTGTCAAAACTCTTCAACAACATGTTCGGGTACCTCATTTTCTTCTTCACATTCCTCGCACTCATCATCACCTGCCTCATTTTTTTACTCGGTTCATGACATGACATGGCATTGGCAGGTTTTAAATTAATATTACTGAAATTATAAACAAACAATGTTAGTAAAGTAAAATATAAATAAATAAGTAAACAAATTTTGATAAAACAGGCTTTCATTTAAATAAATAAAAAAGAACAAACTTTGGCTACAGCCAAGGGCCATTTTGCCTTTTTAAACATCACGGGGGAATTAAAAACTCAAACAAGTAAAAACTGCATAAATGGTGGGTCTCGGGCCTCTTCCGAACTACCACCAATTTTCAAAACAAACACTAATATGCTTCCTTTCTACCAAGATGAACGGGGGATCAAAAGTGGCATGGATGTCCAATTCTGCAACTGCTCCTCTGGCTCGGCATCGCGGATTCCTGAGGTCCCAGCTTTATCTTCCATGACTGCATCAACTTCTTCGAACATGCCCCAGATTCCTTCCCCTAGACCGATGTCGATGGCATGCTCCCGCATCAGGAATGACTGGTACAGATGAGGAATTGGCATGGCCAATGCTTGATCAACACTCTTGTTCTTCATCTCTGCTTCGTCATCTATTGGGACATATCCCAAAACCAAACTTTGCTCCTCTGGTAGGAACTTGAATAGGCTCGACAATTTCTTAGAAATGTTTCCCCAACCCAAAACCTGGTTCAAAACCATTCTGGAGCATGACAGTAGCAATCATCTTGTACAAAGAGGGCATAGGAGGTTGCGTAGCCAAATCATCATCGATGACATTTACCAGCTCCACCGTGTAGAAATCACAACCTTGGAAAACCTCGTGAACGATCGGCGCATACCCATCGGAATGACTCCCCACACCATGAATGACCAATTTCTGGTCCTTCTAAACAAATTTCATCAGTTGATGAAGGTTAGAAGGCACAACCCCAACCATGTGGATAAACGGTCTTCCAAGAAGCAAATTGTAACTAGTATTGATGTCCAACACCTGAAACTCCGCATTGAATTTTGCAGGACCCATCTAAATATCCAAATTTACTACCCCTATCGTGTCTCTCTGCACTCCATCGAAAGTTCTCACGTTGACCTAGTTTTGTTGAACCTTTCCCAAGTCAAATTTCAGCTGCTTGAGAGTCGAAAGTGGGTAGATGTTGAGACCAGAACCATCGTCGAACAAAACATGATTTATAACTTTGTCCCTGCATTTAATGGTGACGTGCAGAGCTTTGTTGTGCATCCTACCTTCAAAGGGCATCTTTTTGTCACAAAAACTGATTCGGTGTCCTCGAATGACCTGGTTTATCATGGCTGCTAGATTGTCACTGTTAGTACCCATAGGCACATAATTATCATTCAAAGCCTTCATCCGAGCTTGCCTATGCAACTGCAAACTCATAAATAAGGCCCACACAAAGATTTGAGCCGGCGTCTTCTACGAATGCTTCACAATTTAATAATATTTCGGTGGCATTTTTCTCCAGAACTCATCGGCCTCGGCTTCACTGATCGGCCTTTTTGTTTGGTCCTTTTTATGCAGACCCTGGATCAGCTCTTCTGGCGTGTAGCACCTGCCAGATCTGGTCATACCTTGGGTAACGGCCGTTTCAATCACAAACTTTGGTCGGGCAAGACTTTCTCGTGGCACCAAGGCAACAGCCTTCTCGATTGTCAGAATCACAAACTCTTTTTTCTCTCTAATGCTCAACGAGGCTACAACCCTTTCCAGCTCATCAGGAGCAATCAGAACTATTGCCTTTGTCACGCACCAATCATCATCTATCTCTATCATATTGATAGTGACGCCTCTATGATTTGGCAAAGGATTACTATTGACATTGGGAGCGACAGTTTGAAGAGAGATCACGTTCTGGTCAATCAGGTCTTAGATCTTATGCTTCAGGTTGATACAGTCCTCGGTATCATGTCCAACACTATTGGAGTATTACGCGCACCTCTGATCAGGTCCGTAAAACTTGGAGCTAGTGTCAACCGGCTTGGGCCCCACTGGATGAATATATCCTGCCACGGTTAATCGCTCGAACAACTTTGTTCGGCTTTCAATAAGCGGAGTGAAACTTCTAGCAGGCTTCTTCTCAAATATTGGATGGGGGGATCGTAATTTCCTTGTTGCGAATGAGACATTTGACAATAATTTGGAGCGTTTGGACAGGGGGCTTGATATCTGGGGTATGAGTTGGTTTGGTACTTTCGTTGTGGGGCTTGGTAGTTCGAGGGGGTATTTTGGTAAAGTGGAGCTGGAGTTTGGTACATTGGGGGAGGCGTTTGGTAATTTGTCTAAACGTTGGAACAGTTAGGGGCGGCATTTCGGTAGTGATGAGGTGGAGTTTGGTAAACTGGAGGGGGAGTTTGGTAGCTAGGAGGGGGAGTATTTTGTTAACTGGGAGGAGTGGTATTTTGATAACTGGTGGGAGGGGTATTTTGGTAATCAGCCTGTGCATAATTAGCCGGGTACGAACTCTTTGAGGATCGAGAATGACCTTGGTATGATAAGGATTTCCTTGGGGTCTTCTTCCCCTCATAAGAGATAGAAGACACATCTTCTATTTTCTTCTTCAACAAACCTGAGAATCCGGGAGAGGCAGCAACACGGGGAATCTTCCCAGTTCTCAGTCCATCTTCGATAGTCTCACTTTCTTTGACTATCTCAACAAACTTTGCTCCAACGAGCAACATAATTCTATCATAATACTTTGATAATTTCCTTCTCAGACATAGAAGGCGGAACTCTAGCTGCCTCCTTTCTCCATCTGTATGCAAATTCTCTGTAACTTTCATTTGATTTCTGCTTCATTTTTTCCAAGGAATAACGATCAGGGACGATCTCCACGTTGTAGGCAAATCGTTCAATAAATTCCTTAGCCAGAGCATTCCAGCTGATCAATTGTCTTGTTTCACGAGACGTAAACCATTCCAGAGCCTCTCCACTCAGACTTCGGCTAAAAAGATGCATTAGTAAAGCTTCATCTCTTCCAACTCCCACGAGCTGGTCACAATAGGCCCTCTGGTGCGCTAAGGGGTTTCCTATTCCTCCGAAAACGTCGAATTTTGGCACCTTTAACCCTTCTGGGAGGTCCAAATTTGGATGAATGCATAAATCCTCATAACTCAACTCGACGACTTCAGGAATACACTGCAACTCTTTCATGGATTTTCAGATCTCTTCTTTCATATCCATCCTGGTGGCCTCTTCCTTTGACCTCCACTCTCTCTCTCGCTCCTCATAGTGGTCGAGCTCAGAACCATTGGCGTCATGCTCTTTGGGGACCGAGATTTGGAAAGTGGCTTTCTGAGGTAGGGGTGGAGCAATGGAGGGACTTTGGGCATTTTGAGTGTCTTGGTAGTTTTGAGGGAAAGTCTGGGGGTTGGTATGTTGATTTTGGTGACGGAGGGAAGTTTGCGAGATGTTAACGTTTTGGTTTTGAGGGGGTGGACCAGTTTGGAGATTGGCATTTTGGGGAGGAAGTGGCACTTGGAGGTTGGTATTCTGAGGAGGGGGTGATGTCTGATAAGAGGCGGAGGCATAATGGGGATTTTGGGTGGTTAAGTCGATGATTGAGGGATTCTGAGTAGGACTGGATGGTGGATTTTGAGCCTGTTCTGCGTTTGAAGGAAGAAAGTGAAGTGGAGGCCCTCCGTCTGCTGGAGCATTGAAAGAAAAACCCGGATTAGGAATATCTTGCCTTCTCTGTATTTCGACCCTCATCTCAGTGATCTGCTGCATCAACTGCATAATTAGTTTGTTCTGGTTAGCAATGACGGGCTGAGCCACGATAACATCATAAGGCCAATCTCTTTATTGTTATCACTCATCACTGCTTCTCCCTTTCGAGAACTTTGACTGGGGAAGGAATTTATAGGGCCTTTTGATCTTGTAAAATAGGGGTGTTCATCCAGCTTATCTACACAGAGCAGTTCTAACTACCTGTAGAAGAAAATAACTCAAAGGCAAATTTGTTAGTTTTGATTCAGAACAAATAATGCAAAATATCACATAGAAAGCATGTAAACACATAAAAGTTGCTTCGTTTGAGGACACGTTAACCCATGAGTAACGGGGATTGATTTTTTTGAATAGGCAGGACTTGGCTCGTTTTATTTTGGGGCTAGTGACTCAGAAGGTTAAATTGTGTTGAGCTAAGGTCTTCTTGCTGCATCTCTCGGCATCTGTTGATTTGAATTCAACGTTTCCTTGTAAAAAGAAAGAGTGAAAAGAAAATTTTAGATAGATAGGGGGTGGGCCTTGATAGGTTGCCTACGTATCTCCAACGAAAAATTCAGGCCCAACGTAGTTTGAATACAAAGGAAAATTTCATTTTCATTCATTCATTTCTGGCGATTACAAGGTAAGTGAAAAAGACAGATAATAAAGCTTCTAAAAGATAGATGGTGCCTTCATCAAAGCTTCTTCTTCCGATTGTCGCATTAATCACGGGGGGTAAACTCATATGCTTCGGGGGTGATTTTCTCATTCCCTTCTTTCCACCGTCCCTGGAGAGGAGGCCTATAGACAATTTCCTCCTCAGTATCTTCTTCAGTAGCTCCAAGGTGAGTGTCTTCGGGGCCATTATTGGCTTCTTGACCGAAGAAAGAGCATTTTCCACGTATTTTCTGAAGCATCATGGTTATATCATTGTTGAAGACATCATGTTCCTTTCGCATAGCAATCGTCTCCGCGTTCATGATAGCATATTTTGCCATCTTAGCCGCCAACTCTGCGTCTAGTGCTGCACTTTTGGCTTGCGCAGCTGCGGTGGCTAGTTCTACTTCTATTCTTCTTTCTCCCATTTCTCGAACCTCTTGTTTGAATCGACGCAGTATCATCCTTAAGTTCTCCTCAGTCGTCTCTGCCTCGACATTCTTGCCCTTTTTCATCTTAGCAGCAATTTAACCTTTCCTGAAATGACAGAGTAATGTTTTAGGATTTGGTAGTAGGATTTTATTTCTAGCTGAGAAACTCAAGACTCATGGAATTTTGGTCGGACATTTGGTAGTGACTTGTATTTGGTATTGTAGGGATTTTCGGAATTTTTTTGAAACGGAGTGGGCTAAAAAAGTGTCCTCATTCAAAGCAACGCAACACATAGTAAACAGACAAATATCGCGTCCTAAACATGCATGTGACCCTTTTGTGTCAAGGATAGGCCTAGCGAATTGAAGGATGTATATGTCTTTTTAAACCAATTCTTTATCCCCAAAATATTTCATTAATAGCATTCAAAAATGTTTGACAAACACAACATCAGGGAAAAGAGTTCGGAAAGCAAATTACAAAACAAAGTACAAAATAAAGCAATCTCACGTAGGGGATGAAAACAAACTTCAAGATCATCCTGATCCTTCACCAAGTCTGGTCCTTTTGGTGATGCTGACCTCTTCCCATATAGAATATTTGTTCGCCCATAGGTGATCTCTAGCCAACCGAGCCCCTTCTTGGTGTCTGAACCTCTCTACCGACTGGATCTATTATTCCATGCTATCATCCAATTCTGAAATGCATTGCATTGCATTGCCCTTCATAACTCTTGCTTCAACTGAGCTATGACCTTGGCGTCTTCTGAATGCCGACGCTGATGCTCCAACTCATTCCTATCAAATTTCTCTTGGAGTTGATGAAGTCAGATTTGATGTTTGGCTCCAACATTTTCAATAATGTGGGGAATATTTGGATTGGGTTCGATAGTTCCGGCGAGACTCTTCTTTAATCATTCCTTGTAATCCTTAGAACATTCAGGACGGAACCTATTTGGCACCGGCTCACCCAGTACACTTCGAGTTTTCCATAATTGAAGCATCTTTTTAGTAAAAGTGACTTCACCATTTTCATGATCCGTCACAAATCTTGTCATGTCTTCGATTTGAGGAAGCTTTTGTTTCCCTCCTAGCTGTCTAAGTTCTCGAGAAGGAGCATATCGCCAAGTTCCTCTAAACCCAAAAAAAGATCAAGTAGGGGGCCTTTCCACTTCGGATCACGATTTGTTTTGTTACTACCTAGTATTGGATCGACCATTTCACATTTTCCTCTCTCAAACCCTGAAGTCTCGGGTACCAAAACTCTTGGCCTCCAGTCCTGTGAAATGATTACGTTGCATCCACCAATCGTGACTTTCGAGTCTGTTCGGTCTTTCCAAGGAATCTGGTTTTGTTGGATCATGAGCTTTGATCAAATGCCTCATCATCCACCATTGAAGTATCAGGTTGCATCCTTGAAAGAAACGTGTGTCATTTTTACATTTATCCAACGCCCTGTAAATGTTAGCAAGGATCATAGGAGTCAAATTGTAGTACTTTCTTGTAGACCCGTAGCCTACTCCATTAAAAATAGCATGAGTAACCATTACTACACTTGGATGAATGGTGTAGTTTGGTCCTTGGGGAAACACAATTGTCCCAAGTATATCGCAAAAGCGAGGGGGCATGTTTCCTTTCATTTTTCTTCCGAGGCAATCTCTTCTTTGAACTTCTCATAAGCTCTTGCGCGTCCAAATCGATAATACAACTTCTGAAGTGGAATATTTGACCCGCGAGTGATAATTTTTCTTTGATTTTGCCAAAATCCCATACCTTTGGAAAGAGAAGATCGGTATCGGGTTGGCGTTTCCTCTTGTTGTACATGCCAACACTCTCGTAACTGGCAAGAACTTCATCTATAGTCGGAGTCAACTCTACTTCCCCGAACCTAAATACCATGTTGTCGCTGCCCCAAAATTTCACCATCATACCAATCAAGTCGGGATAAGCCACCATTTCCATTAATGACGGGAGATGGTCTATGTGTCTTTGAACTTTCTTTTTATCTTCCACATTCATGAACTTCCACCAAATTTGGAGGTAAGGGTGGGGTATAGTCACCATTCGACTCCTCAATGGCTCACATGTCGAATTCATCCTACAAGAAAAACAGACAAGGTAAGTTACCCCCACCCCCACTTGATAATTGATTTGTTTAAATTGACATATACACCCTTCAATTAAACACATAAGCATGATTGTATTTTTATTGGCAAATGGGCCAAATAGACACAAGGTGGGCATCTAATGGGCCCAACACACCTTGGGTGTTGGGTCAACCTAGTTCAAAATGCGCTCAAAATTGGGATTTGGTTTCGCTCTACGCTAGTTGACTAAGAGTGGTTTTTGAAAGACCGGGAACCCAAGTGGACAACTTAGGCTGGAATTCACGAAAACCATTGGATGCATGACGTACCAATAAATCGTCGATCCTCCCGGAAAAGGGTTGAATATAAAAAGTTCGGCTGCGATTATGCATGAACCGCCCTTAATATACTATACATACAACAGGAAATGTCATGAATGCAATGACAGCTATATCAATTTAAACATGTTTAGCACAAATAAACAATTCAGCAATTAATAACAATCAGTTAAATAAGTCAAATCTTATGGTTAGAACTTAATTAAATCCCCAGCAGAGTCGTCATTTCTGTTTTTCTCAAAAATATAAATAAAAAGAAAAAATGACTGAGTTTTCAAAAAATCTAACAAAGTTATGATTTAAGAGAAATCGAATTTCAAAAGAACATAGTCGCCACTTAATTTTTTAGTAAAGAGTCAAGAAAAAATATAAGATTTTCAAAAGACTTAAACAGATAAAATCAGTTGAAAATAACAGGGTTCGAAGTTCAATGTACATTCTGAAAAGGTGTTAGGCCCTCGAAATGTCCGTTAACTTGCGGTTGACCAACGATTTGACTAAAATGAATTTGACTAATTTTTTAAATTTTAACTAAGTAAAAGAACTCACTTATTTTTTATTGATTTATTTATTTTTTATTTTTTATTTTTTATTATTAATTATGTTTTAGGGGAAATAAACTAAGGAGAATCATTCTAAAGGGAATAATTCATAAAGTGCAAGTCAAACTAAAAGAATATAAGTAAAACTAGGTGATAAGTGAAAATATAAATATATTTAAATTAAGCATAAGAATAGGAGAAATGATTTCTCTTGGGGAATTTAATTAAATAATAACCAAACACAAAAGAGTTAGTCAACACAAATAAAAATAAATATAAAGGAGAGGAAATATCAAATTTAGGCCTTTGGCCCAAATTCCAAGTCTTAATAACCTGTATTTTTATTTCTTGAACTTGCTGACTCGATGAAGAGACGATATTGGGCCTTTGTGGCCTAATCCACGGAATGCAAGGAAGAAGAGTCTTCAAAGACTCGGGAGAAGCTGGTTTACACATAGAAGAGAACAAAACAAAGATTGAAGTTAGAAATAGAGCACACCTTAAATCTATATAGTACGACTAAGACAAAAAATAAAATAAAGCAAAGTATGCATGCGATTAGTTTACGGCCCACGTTAATACAAACATAACCAAGAAATGCATATAATACTTAAAGAATCTCCACTCAAAATTAAACTAACCCCCCATATGATAAGACAAAATACCAAAATGATAATAATTATAGATAAACAATTACACTGGTAGTGCTCAAGATGGAGAATAGACTAGTGAATAACTATCTAGATGAAAACAATTAATAAGGAAGCAACTATTAATCAGAATATAGAGTAAACCATTTGGAATTATCCTCTATTCAAAACTATTACTGGAAGAATTAAAAAGTAGCAAAAAAAAAAGAAAAAAAAAGAAAATCAGATCATTCTTATAATTAGCAAATCACGGAATAGGCTGCCTATAGGAAAATGAATCATTTCAAGGTAAAAGGAAGGAAAACAATACATACCTTCTCATGGGCCTAACTATAATACTTGTTCAAAATAAATTACTAAGAAAATAATACCATAAAGAGGTTTGCATTACGGATTAAAACAGAGCTTAGGCAACAAAAATGACTACTGGAAAAATACGACGTACATAAAATAGTAATGAAATTTGATAAAAACTTGAACTTACAGGAGACACCCCCAATTTAATTGTAAACTTGAATGTGACATGCTTTTACTAACCAAACTAGGACAGGAAAAAAAAACACTGGACTACACATGAATTTTGAGCTAAAGTTACCTATCCCTACTAGCAGCAGCATAACTAATGATTTAGGACTTTAATAATGTGAAGGGAGAAAGATTATTTTGAGTAATGTAAGCGGAGAGATGAAGAGAAAAAATAAACACATGACTCTACCTTAAGCTAAAACACACAATCCACGCTTAACAAGACAATAGGCAACTGTTGTATCAACTGATTTTTAGTTTGTAAATATTTGAAGTCAATAACAAGTAATAACCAATGACAAATAATGGAGGAATGGACACTTAAAGATAGAATGGAGGAGGTCAGCACAAACTCGATAACAGGTCCAACAATGACGACAACAAAGCAAACAACTAGAGTTTTGCAACACTAATATTAACACAAAAAGGGCACACCAACTTAAACATATCAGACCACTGACCTATATAAAATTCAAACTAACTCGAAATCCTCAATCTTCGATTCTGAAAGCATAAATGCAAATGAATCGATTTAAACATTCAAAATTAACATACTAGCAAGCGAGAAAGAAACTTCATCGAGCCTTGATAGCTACAGTAGACTAACTAGAATCAAAGCAGAAATAAGAGTGAATAACCATGGATTTTGCAACCCTACACATGTTCATAATTTCATTATGCGTAATACTCATCAAATAGCCGCAACGCAGGATAAACGAAAGCATGAGCACACAAGACTTCAAGGCACAAGAATTTGAATACACACGACATCAAATGAAACATAATAGTGGAGAAATAAGAGAGAATCAGGTTTACCTTTCTAGGAGCAGCGAAATGGGACAGCTATGAGTTGGAGGCGACTGACTTCACCACCGAGATATGATTCCCCAAAATTCCGATGAACAACAAGAAGCAACAATAGCAAGGACTAAAACCAAAATCTTGATTCCAAGAAGTCCTAAACAAACAGTGTAGCTGGAAATTTCAGCATGTATTTTTTCTTAAAGATTGGTCGATTCCTCTATATTTTCTCAAAAAAATTCTCCACCTTTGTTCTCCAAAATTCCCCCTTACAAATGAATAGAAGAGATGATTATATAGGAAAAATTAGGGTAGATTTTGGGGGAATTCGGTAGAAATTTGGGGCCAATTCCAAATTCAAAATTCGAATTCCTTCACCAATTCGGACAAACACCTTTTGCTTGAGTTCTTGACTCCTTCCGAAAGGGGAAAGGAGGACAGAGAGCGTGCCTTCTACCTTTTGCGATGTTAGTACGAATCAAAAGGGATGTGAGGAAGATGATGCATGTGATTGGACTAGAATCGCTGGACTGTTGGCTTGTAGAGAAGAAGGAAAGAGAAACGTATGGGGTCGGGTATTGTACACGTTTATCGCGTGAAGGAGAACGCATATAGGAGGGTCATTTTGGAATTGTTCACACGTTATTGCTGTTGGGAGTTGCTATTTGGACTGCTGTGAACGGTGGAAGGCTTCTGGGTTTCTTTTGAGCAAGATTGGGTCAGGTCGGCGGAGAAATGGGTCGAGGTGGTGGGCTGTTGATGTTGTAATGAGCTAATGGGTATGCTCAATGTATTGTATTGATATTGGGCTGACAATTAGGAAAGGGAATTGGGTTCTTGGTGGGATGCTGGAACTTACAAATAAGGGCCCAATTTTAGTTTATCACAAATGAGTTTAGGGGATTTGGCTAATAACTTAAATAAGATGAATTAATATAAATTAATTAATGAGCTTATTAGTTTTAACGAAATAAAATAATTACCTTAATAAACTAATTAAATCAAAATATAAGTTATTAATTAATTAAACCAAATAACTAAATATTTAAATAAAACTAAAATTTTTTGAGACAATTTTCAAATATTCATAAAATATATTGATTAGACACATAATTATATAAAATATCATATTTATTATTTTATGATTTATAAAAATGGCAAAACTACTTAAAATGACTTGAAAAATATTTTGAATTTTATAAAACTAATTATGCTAAATAATTTAAAATTAAGAAGCTCAAAAACCAATTATTATCGGGGGGGGGGTCAAAATTGAGTGTCAACAACACATTCACAAGGTAGGTCACAAAAGGAGGTATATGTCTTATAAGTTGCCTAAGATCATATCAAGAGATAGCATCACTTAGTTGACCGAACCAACAGGGCAAATTCTAGGATCTATCATGCATGGTTCAAAGTAAGTTCATCACACTAGGCATTGACACTAAATGGCTAATCACAACGAGATGCAAAGAGTTCACATATTGTCTATGCAACTTCTTTTGGCCTCGTCGTAGCCGCGCATTCATGTTCGTTCGATTGAGATCACTATTCAAGTCATCGATATTGATCAGAACCGAGAATTAAATTTTGTAAAAGAACAGCCACATTCACACACAAGAGGTGGCAAAAAAATTTCGGACAGATTAAAATTAAAATCATTTTTCAATAAAAAATAAAATAAAAGGAGAGCCATAAGCTCAAACATCCATGAAAAGCAGTGTAAAAATAATTTTTTAAACAGAACAAACCAAATATATACAAAACACGAACACAAATAGCACACAAAAGGTGAGCCTCATCATTCCACAAATAAAATCAATTTGTCCTCAAATGCAATTAACAAATTATCCGGAATGTAAGTTAAAGGAATACAGAGAGGGAGATAAAGAAAAATCCTGTCTACGTAGTCTCTCTATCTGTCTGGGCATTAATGCCCGGAGTGTTGTCAGTTTGCTTCAGGTTTTATTTTTCTTTTCTCTCTGCTTTAGCCTTTGTAACGATGTTTGCCTCAACCATTTTATCCAAATCATGAGATGCTACAAAGGCATGTATCGCGCTGACGAACCCTCGAGCCCACGAAGGGATAGCAGGGTCAATGGGAATCCTCCTACTGGGATTTGCTTCTTTGCTCTTGCTCTTTTCAGTTCTTCTGAACTGTTGTGCTCTTATGTGTCTGGATGACATGTTTCTTCCTGCAACTTTTGGTCTGGCCATTTCTTTAATGTCTTGAGATAATGTTAAAAAATATTTGACAACCAAAACAAAGACTTTCAACTGCAGAAAAACTAGATAATCCATTCGGCGAGCCACAGACAATCCGCCGAAGGTCACAGTGCAGAAGGAGTTAGGGGTGCAGACAAAGGGCGATTAAGGTGTCATTCGGCGAGTCGTCGAATGCACTTGGCGATCATGTGCTTCTCGCCGAAAGTTACAGCAGCAACAACAAATAAAGCAAGATAGTAAAGGGGAGATGGGGTACTTAGGTGAGCCGCGGAGTGGTTCAGGCTTGCCGAATCACCTACCGTGCCTACTTTTGACCCAACTTTTTGAAATTAGCCCCTCAACCCCTGAAAACACAAATACCACAAATTTAACCAAGACCCATAACATATGAATACCACCCATCACACATTAACTCGACTAGATACATCGGAGAACAAGATTTCACCATTTAAGCAAGGTTATCGAATAACAATCGACACTTAACCAATTCTATCAGGGAGGTTCAACAGATCTTAACAATGTCAAATAATGTGCAAATGAGTATAATGCTGACAAAATAATTATGGGTATTAAGAAACTAACCTTTTGTACTGATCGAAATACTACCGAGAAGCTAGGCGGCAATGCAATCCAAATCCGCGCACAAACCAATGAATCAAAATACTCTAGAAGTGCAAGAAATATAAAACTAGAGTGCAGGTGTGGGTTTTGAACAGATAAAAAGTGAGGGAAAGTGAATGAAGTTGGACGTTTAAACCTTTGACGTGCAAAAATCGTCTAGTTTTTGCCTACTTGGCGACGTTAGTCAAACTCGCCAACTCACTTGGCGGAACGCCGACTGTTTGGTTTCTCCACCAAAATTTACAGAACCTTTAGTTTACGGGGGGTCCAAACGTCGACGATTCGCCAATGATTTCCAACGGTCACCGAGTTTTATAGACTCTAATGTTGAAGATGTCTTAAGTCAACCGACAGATAAAATCGGATTCACCGACCCTATTAACGACTCGCTGACTGGATCTATTGCTCACCAATCTGCATTTTTCGTTCACTTTCCACACTTCCATCTACACAAATTAACACACCATTATTTTATCAAAGAAAAAGAAAGTAATAAATGGTTTTGGGTTGCCTCCCAAACAGCGCCTTAGTTAACGTCGTGGCATGACGCAACAGTGCCTTCAGGCGTCTTCTAAGTACACCACTTCAACCAAAGAAATCTCTTGGCAATCCCCAAAATATAATTTCAGACGTTGACCGTTCACTTTAAATGGAGGTCATTCCTGATCTTCAACTTCTATGACACCATTGGTGAACACTCGTGTTACTCTAAAAGGTCCAGATCATTTGGATTTGACATTTCCAGTAAAGAGTCTAAGTTGAAAGTTGTGTAACAAAACCCAATCTCCTACCTTGAAGTCCCCCTTAAGTATTCAAGCATCATGTCATTTCTTCATCATCTTTTTGTAGATGGCTGGACTTTAAGGCCTTCAATACTTTGTGTTCTAGCTCGACGGGTAAATGACAAGCCTTACCATAAACCAACTGATATGGATACAAATCGATAGGTGTCTTATAAGTAGTCCGGTATGCCCATGGTGCATCATCGAGTTTCCTAGACCAGTCAGTTCTATTGGCATTAACTGTATTTGCCAGGATGCTTTTGATTTTCCGATTTGACACTACGACTTGGCCACTTGTTTGGGGATGATATGGGGTTGCTACCTTGTGTTTCACCCCATATTTGCTAAGTTCCATTGAAAACTACCTGTTGCAAAAGTGAGACCCCCATCACTAATGATTGCCCTAGGAGTGCCAAATCTTGCGAAAATGTAGCGTTTCATAAATTGGACAACACTTTTTCCTTCGTTGTTTGGAAGGGCGATTGCCTCTACCCATTTGGAGACATAATCAACTGCCACCAATATATATTTATTTCCAAATGAGCTCACAAATGGGCCCATGAAATCGATCCCCCATACATCCAATAGCTCGACTTCCAAAATAGGAGTGAGAGGCAACTCGTACCTTCTAGACACTCTGCCATGCTGCTGACATTGCAAGCATTTCTTTGCAAATTCATGTGCATCGATCTTTGTATAGGGACGGCCAGTAATAACCACTTTGGAGGACTTTAGCAGCAGTGCAAATACCACTATGGTGACCTCCTACTGGAGATACATGGCAAGCATGGAGAATTTCTACCGCTTCCTTTTTCGGAACACATCTCCTAATAGCATGGTCAACACATTCTCGAAACAAGTAAGGTTCATCCCAA
The DNA here is from genome assembly GCF_900185275.1 of Solanum verrucosum. Classification (NCBI taxonomy): domain Eukaryota; kingdom Viridiplantae; phylum Streptophyta; class Magnoliopsida; order Solanales; family Solanaceae; genus Solanum; species Solanum verrucosum. Next base: position 173,389 of record NW_026020164.1, read on the forward strand.
AAGTACCTTTTAACATCAAACATGAATCTCTTTTGTTGGTAAAAGGTCAGCTCATTAGGTATCAATCCACTCACAATGTAGTTTGCAAAGTCTGCATACCACGGTGTAGGTTTGAGAGATATAGAAAACACTTGTTCATCGGGGAAGGAATCGGCTATGTCAACCTCACGCTCGGCATCTTCTCTTCCTTCCAACCTCGATAAGTGGTCGGCCACTTGATTTTCACAACCTTTTCAATCTTTCACCTCAAAATCGAACTCTTGTAGTAATAGCACCCACCTTATCAATCTTGGTTTTGCATCTTTCTTCACCATCAAGTAGCGGTGTGCAACATGATCAGTGTGTACTATTACTTTGCTTCCTAGCAAGTATGCCTGGAACTTTTCAAATGCATAGACCACTGCGAGCAACTCCTATTCAGGGACCGTATAATTTCGCTGGGCACTGTTGAGAGTTTTGCTTGCGTAATAAATTGGGTGAAATAGTTTGTTGCGCTTTTACCCCAACACTACTCCCAATGCCATTCCATTAGCATCACACATTACTACAAAAGATTTGGACCAATCAGGATTGATGATAATCGGGGTGGATACTAATTTTTCTTTCAAACACTTAAATGCGGCCGTACAAGCATCATCAAAATAGAACTTCACTTCTTTCTCTAGGAGTTTGCATAGTGGATGTGCAATCTTTGAGAAGTCTTTAATGAACCTTCGGTAGAAACCTACATGACCCAAGAAGCTGCGAACTCCCTATACTGAAATTGGTGGGGGTAATTTCTCAATGACCTCAATTTTCGCCTTGTCAATCTCCAGCCCCTTTTGCGACACCTTGTGCCGAAGAACGATACCCTCTTTCACCATAAAGTGACATTTTTCCCAATTGAGAACCATATTTGTATCCACACATCTTTGGAGCACATGTCCTAAGTGTGTCAAGCATTCTTTAAACGTGTCCCCTACGACTAAGAAGTCGTCTATAAATACCTCCATAGAGTCTTCGACCATATCCACAAAAATAGACCACATGCAACGCTAGAATTTGTTGGGGTATTACACAACCCGAATGGCATCCTTTTGAATGCAAATGTTCCATAAGGGCAGGTAAAAATGGTTTTCTCTTGGTCTTCCGGCACAATAGAGATTTGATTGTAACCGGAATACCTATCTAAAAAGCAATACCACCCCCTTTCTAATAACCGGTCAAGCATCTGGTCCATAAAGGGCATTGGGAAGTGGTCATTTTTGGTCCATGAGTTAAGCTTCCGATATTCCATGCATACTCTCCGCCCAATCACTGGTCTTGTCGGCACAAGTTCCTCTTTTGCATTTGGGACTATTGTTATACCTCCTTTTTTCGATACGCATTAAACCGAACTTACCCACTTACTATCCGCAATAGGGTAGATCACTACCGCAACTAGCCACTTGACGATCTCCTTTTTCACCACCTCTTGCATTGGAGGATTCAATCTCCGTTGATGCTCCACACTGGGTTTACATTCACTGTCAAGCTGAATCTTGTGAGTACATATGCCAGGAGAAATTCCTACTATATCGGCTATTGTCCATCCAGTAGCTTTTATATGCTTCTGCAATACTTCAATGAGTAATTTCACATGCCTTTCAAGCAAATTGGCTGCGATAATCACTGGTAAAGAATTATTGGCTCCTAAGAAAGCATATTTTAGATGAGAGGGTAAGGCTTTTAACTCCAGATTCGGTGGTTCTTTTGTTGATGGCTTTGAAGGAGGACTTTCTCTATTTTTTAGGTTGATATCCAACTTGACTGGATTCCTTGAATACACTCCTAATCCTGATAAGGCAGCCACCACTTCCTCATATCCTTGAACTTCGGTTTTATCATAATTGGCAAGTACAGATTCAAGGGGTGCATTCTTGCACATTAAATGGCTCACACTTGCCACTGCCTCATCTATAACATCCTCAGTGGACACCACATGGATATTACTTGGTTGCTTCATGGATTTACAGATATTGAAGGTCACCTCATCATAGTTTACACGGAACTTCAATTTCCCGCTTTCGACATCCACTAATGCTTTTCCAGTAGCTAAGAATGGCCTTTCCAAAATAATAGGGATTTCCGCATCGATCTCGCAATCCAGAATCACAAAATCAGCCGAAAAGATGAACTGATCTACTTTTACCAATATGTCATGGAGTATCCTTACGGGGTGCTTGATTGATCGATCAGTCATAAGGAGTCTCATTGTGGTTGCCTTTGGTTCACCCAAACCAAGTTGCTTGTATATTGCATAGGGCATCAAGTTAATGCTTGCTCCTAAGTCGCACAAAGCTTTAGCGAATTGGATCATGCCAATTATGCACGGGATTGTAAATGCCCCAGGATCTTCTCACTTGGTGATTGACTCATTTTTCATAATTGCGCTGCAACTATAGGGTACCTCGATCATTTCATACTCCAAGCTTTTTTTCTTTGTAACCAGCTCTTTCATGAATTTGGTGTATCTCGGCATTTCCAACAATGCTTCCACCAGAGGAAGGTTAATGGATAGGTTCTTGAATACTGACATAAATTTTTTGAACTTCTCATCTTCATTCTTCTTTTTCAAACGTTGAGGAAATGGTGGAGGAATTTTGGGTAAAAGGTGCGTGACTTTTGGAACTTGAACATGTTGTCTGCATCCTTTTGTGGTTCTTTGGCAACGTTTCATGGAATAGGCAATTCTCGTTCCTCTGTACCCTGGCTCTCTTCCTGCATTCGAGGGTCCTCATCCTACATCACATTCCCTTTTGCCATCTTTCCAGTACGGGTAACCACAACCAACCCTCTTTCATTATCTTCCATCAGAGTCCTGGATGTTAGTTGAACTGATAATAGACTCAATTGACCTTCTAGTGTTTTAATGGCATCAACATGAGAATTCACTTTACTGTTTAGTGATGAAAAGTCACCTCTCATTCCTTTTAGCAGATCATCAGAGCCCTCAACTTTATCAAGTATGCGTGACAATAGATCATTTACCCGAGGACTACTTGCGCTCCCTTTTGATTTTGGGCTTTCACTCAATTGGGTACGGTCTTCTTCATGGTCATCTTGCTTAGCCCAATCGTGGCAATATCTCCTTAGTTCTTCACTCCTATAATGGTTCCAACCTTGATTTCCGCCCCGCTGTTGAAAGCGTGGGTGGAAACCCTCCTCATATCTTGTGGAGTTCCAACCTTGATTCTCCCCCGGTCTTAAGTTACCGGATGAAGAACCCCCCTCAATTCTTTTGGAGTTCCAACCTTGATTTTTTCCCAGACTGAAGTAACCAGAAGGAGAACCCTCTTCAACTCGAAATACTTCATACGTCCCCTTCATGTGCTCGTGTATCACTTCCATTTGAGACAACATCTTTTTGATATTTTCGTCCCTTTCTCTTTCTTTATCGAGTTGTTCTTGCATTAATCTGAAGCACAGTGGGGAACTGGGTCATCTTTTTTGTACCATACTTGATTAACTCTAGTCATGCCATCTAGGAGAAATGAGGCTACTTCAAATGATTGTAACAATATTCCTCCTTGCACTAGCTGATCAGCTATCCCTTTATTAACCGAATCCAGACTACGGTAAAAACATTGGAGCAATAACTCACTCGGCAATCCATGTGTTGGACATTTTTGCAAAATTCTCTTAAATCGTGTCCATGATTTGTGAATTGGTTCACCCTCTTTTTGATTAAAATTTTGAATGTCGTCTCTCAGTTTCATCATTTTTTATGGAGAGAAGAATCTTTCATGAAAAGTCGTAACCAACTCCTCCCATAAATTGATGGATTTCTTTGGAAGCTCGATCAACCACTTAGTGGCTTCCCCAGTTAATGATAATGGAAATAAGCGCAACCGTATGCATTCTTGCGATAGATTCTTGAATGACAGAGGGGAGCACACTTCTATGAATCTTCGTATATGTTCATACGAATCTTCATGCTCTAACCCCCTATATAAACCTCTTGAATGTATGAGACGGAGTGTAGTGCTAGTAACTTCAAATGTTGCATTTCCGTCTGCTTGTGGCATACAACTTGCATCCATCTCACCCACTTCGGCAGGGTTGTACACACTATTAATATCATCAATATCATCTCGATGAAAAACATCACTCGCTGAGTTGCCTGCTTGGCAGTTATTTTCGCCGTTCACACTCATATGGCTTTTAAAACACACAAATACTCAAAACAAAACTGAAAATTAGGTAAGTAGACTACAACTAAGAAGAAAAAAAATTCTACTAATATAAGAATTCTCAAATAACACCACTCCCCGGCAGCGATGCCATTTTGATGTTTGCATAATCAACGACACAACTTCCGAAGCAAGTGTCTATGATCGTACAATAGTATAATAACCCAACCAAGGGTTGGGGTCGAGTTCCAAGGGAGTGGTTTCGAGAATTAATAGAAAAATAAAATTTAGTTCTAACTAGTCCTAGCTAAAGACATTAACGATTAAAAACATTGTAAATTAAAGGGGCACACAAAAATGTCAAATATCGATTTGGGGGTTTTGTCACAAGTATAGCAAAATCAGTAAAAATAACAAAGAAATCTATGAATGTGAGGGGATTCTTGGGATGTGACCGGAATACGGGTTAATCTAAATTGTTGGGTACATGCTTTCGATAGAAAATTTATAGAGTAATAGTGACTAAGCTAAGCTATACGTGGGAATAAATTCTCTCTCGAGAAACTTACCACGTTTCAATGGGCTCATCTCGGACACCCGCTTGCCACATGAAGACCAGTCTACGCCTTACCCCACTCACTCTCTCGAGCTGAGTGTTAGGATATGGGACTAGGATTCACTCTCTCGAGCTGAACCTCATGTCGACCCACTCCTTAGGCCATCAATCTAGTAGTCTTGGTTTTGCGACCTCTCTCTCGAGCAAGCCAAAAACACATAAACAAACTTGTATTTGCAACTACAAATTTGTTAAATTCAACCACAACTACTAGACGAAATCACCATTAAACTACATCTAATCTATCAGCAAGCAAGGCCCAACAACAATCTTAACCCATATTTGCTAAATCACACCCCAAGAATTGGGGCTTTTAGCCACACATCAAGAGATAGAAAGTTATACCTAAACGATCTTGCATTCAAAAGGGTATGACGATTTAAGTCTTGTTACAGGCTAAGAATGAAGAATCCAAGAGACCCAAGTCCAAATCCTTAGAGTTGAAATCCTCTTATTCTTTAAGTCTCCAAAACCGTCTCAAACTTAGAGCAAAACTAATAAGTACTAAAATTATATTAATTGTTCTATTTGAAAAACTGATGATACTAAAAGTCTGATACTAAGCTATAACTCTCAAAGAGTATTTATAGTTTTCAAAAATCTGTGCTACGGCGGATCATTCGGCGACATTAGTCAGAATCGCCGATCAACTCGGCAATTCGCCCTTTGGTGTAGTTCATCGCCATTTTGCATCATCCTTCGGCATCTTCGTGCTCTGGATCATTAGGCGACATAGTACTGCTTCATGGAACTTTTTGGCGATGCGCCGACTGCTTTCTTTTTCCGCCGACTTGATCTTTTCCTTCAGGGCTCAGCACACTTGAACAAAAGGCGAAGTGAGATCCTTTGACGACTTGCCAAGTGGACTCGGTGATCCTCAGGCCTTCATTTTCTTCGTTCTTTTCAACCTTTTCGTTCCTTTTTGCAAAGTAGTGTCTATGCTTTCCTGCAAACTTCAAATACCTAAAACTTAAGGGTTTTTATCAGATATTGAGATAAAATAAGCATTTTAGGACACAATTTCTATTAAAATTTAACCCCAAATGAGTCCAATTTGTGGACTTATCAATTATGTGTCGAAGTGGGTTGAAGCAATTGCGCTCCCCAACAATGAAGGTAAAAGTGTCACCGCATTCTTGAAAAAGAATATATTCTCCAGATTTGGTACACCTAGGGCGATTATCAGTGATGGAGGTTCCCACTTTTGTAATAAGTTGTTCAAGGCGCTACTTCAGAAATATGGTGTCCGCTACAATGTAGCAATTCCTTACCATCCGCAGACTAGTGGGCAAGTTGAAGTGTCCAACAGAGAGATCAAATAGATTTTGGCGAAGACTGTGAATGTTAATAGAACGGATTGGTCAAGGAAGCTTGATGATGCTCTATGGGCCTATTGCACTGCATTCAAGATTCCCATAGGTATGTCTCCTTACCAACTTGTATATGGGAAGTCTTGCCATTTACCGGTAGAGCTAGAGAATAAGGCTATGTGGGCGGTGAAGAAGCTAAATTTGGATTGGGGCGCCGCATCTAATCAAAGAATGAATGACTTGAATATGCTTGATGAGTTTCGCCTAAAAGCTAATGAAAGTTCAGCCTTGTACAAAGAGAAGATGAAGAGGTATCATGATCAAAGAATTGAAAAGTGAGAATTTGTTGTGGGTGATCTTGTGCTTCTATTCAACTCTAGGTTGCGTTTGTTTTCGGGTAAACTCAAGTCCAAATGTACCGGGCCATTTTTGCTCACAAAAGTACTCCCCCATGGAGCGGTCGAGCTTGAGAACAATGAAGGAACAAGGTTCATGGTAAATAGGCAACGGATCAAGATCTATTTGGAAATACGAAAAGTGTGCAAGAAGTTGTTGAGGCCTAATATCTTGATGAAGTCTGAGTAATCAAGAGGCATGCTTCGTGCCACGACATTAAATCAAGCGCTGCTTGGGAGGCAACCCAAGATGTAAAATCTAGCCAACAATAGGTTCTTGTTTTCTGTTTAGTAGTTTTCTTTCTTTAGTTACTTCTCTGTACTCATTTAGATAGTTGTTTTATTTTTGTTTTAGTGTTGGCTAGACATAGCATAGGGTCCGTGTCTAAAAAAGTGTCCAGAAAATGTAAAACAAAAGGGCTATTGGTTGTTACATGTGCAGGGGGAAAAGCAAAATCTGCAGAAAAAAGTCTGGTGCAAAGGTCTATGGACCCCATCGACGGTCTGTGGTTTGTTCCACGGACCGTGAATGGTGTCTATGGATCCCAGGTAAGGTTTCTAAATTGTCTAAGTATGGGTGTGATCTACGGTCCAAATCTACGGACTGTAGATCACCCACGGACCGTAGATGGGATCTCGTAGGTCCAAACCTATTTTAAGTGACCTGACCCGGACCCCTCCTATTTAAAATCCCCCAATTTCAAATCATTCTCAATTCCCTCCATTTACTGCCAAACCGTTTCTAAACCTCCCAATCCCTTAAATCATTCCATAACCACTCCACAACTCCCCAATTAATCTTCCCTTTCTTTTCCCCACAATCCCAAATTTCCTTTTCTCTCCAAATTCCACTCATCCCCAAAACTCCCCAAGAGGTCTGGTGTACGAGTTCAGTGCGTAAAGGCAAAGTTGTGGTATCGAAAGCGTCGATTCATGACACAATCACCCCACTCCCGCTCCTTGTAAGGTAATAGACTTTCCCCTCACTTTGAATTTTAATTCATTGATTGATTATACAAAGTCCGGAATTAGGTCTTGACCTTGGGCAAATTAATACATGAAATTGTATGCTCAATTAGAAGTGAATGCACCCTTGGGACGATAGATTGTGATTGTGTTGCTTTGTTATATGTAAAAAACAATGAAATATAAGTCTAAATGTAAGTTTTGACTTAGGGTTCCTTATCTTGCAGAAAATACCTGTAAAATTGAGCAAATGGGAACCTCTAGAATAAAAAACTAGCATAATTTATGTTGAAATACATGATTAGACTAGGATATTGTTGAATATAGCAAAAATGTTGGCTTCCAATCGAAGCATGTCTGAGACCTGGTACAGATCCCATCCACGAGACCCCGTCGATGGGTCGTAGGTCAATCTACGGACCGTAGATCAGGTCTGTGATTGGTGGCACATGAGAATTTCACTAAGTATGGAACCACAAAAGTGGACTACGGTCCGTAGATTCTACGGACCGTACTGCACATCCGTGGTTCCCATCAGAGACCAACTCTTTGGTACTTCTGATCTACGGAGGGAATCCATGGACCGTAAGTCAACCTACGGACCGTAGATACTCACCGTAGGTGGCCACTGAAGCCACTATCTATAAAAAAAATTGTTTTTGTTTTTCGTTTTGGTTCGGTCTTAGTTCTAAAAGAACTTTGAATGTGTTTTTAGGTTATATTGGTACTAACTCTCTCTCCACAGGTACCATGGCCCCGAAAAGGAAGTCTATAGCCACAAAGGGTCGATCTAAATCCATGGCGCCAACTTTTCGACTGATAAATGAAGACACCAACCAGGAGAAGGATCTCAAATATGTTCCCTCCACTGTGAGGACATCACCAACAACATCCCGGGCCATACGGAACCAGTCCAAGAAGGTGGTCACCAACGTAGTTATTGCCTCCCAGTCTGATGAAGAGGACACACTGATCGGGTCACCAACTGGGGCTGCTTATGGTTTTGAGGCTGCCTTTGTTTAAAGGTCTGCTTCATGGTCTGCTTTTGGCTCCGCCATCGGCTCCAGTGCACAAGATGGGGCTACCTCATCTGATGGGGCCACTAGTTTGGGAGAATTCTCGGTGCCACGAAGCTATGACCTTGATCCAGTGGCTGGGAAGCCAAACAGATGGTGTGTTGAGGGCCAATGGCAAATTTACCGGGATGCCAAGACGAAAAATGACAAAGAGAAGATGGTCTGGCTTATTACAGAGGAGCGCAGAGTCCTCACTGGGAGCCTACACACCGTTCCAAAAATCCATCGGCTCTTTGAACGTCACAAGTGTGAGTGGATGGCTCATGACCCAGGCTCCTATAGCGAGGAGATTGTGAGGGAGTTCTATGATTCCTATGCGGTTACTCTTCGGGGTTCTATCCATAAGAATGCCAGACCCACTGCTCAAGCACCCCTTACAGCTACACTAGTGCGCTGATTTTTTGTAGACATCTCTGAGACCACCATCCGTCGGTTCCTCTATAGTCCTGTCCCTGATCACTCTTGGGCACTCAACACGGCTGAATTTGACTATAGATGGGACACTGTACGGGGAGGAGTGTTCCAGCGGAGCATCAAGAAAAGAGAAACTTTATTACACTGGCTGGCTAGTCAAATTGCTACTAATGGAGAGCGAACCGAGTGGGTCACCATTTCGGGCGTGAGCATCAAGAAGACCACTCTCACATTTGTGGCTAAATATTTCTGGTTGTTGGTTCGCAATCGGATTTCTCCCACGAAGGCTGACAATGCACTAACTTGGGACCGCGCAGTTATGGTAGCAGCATTGGTTGTAGGATTCGAGATCGATTTTGCCCGCATGCTCATTGCGGAGATACATGAGAGGGCTTTCAAAGCCTCCACCACCTACCCTTTTCCTTGTCTCATTTTCCAGTTATGTAGGGAATCTAGAGTGCCGATCTAGCATTATGACAAGTTGATCCGGCCTACGGGGACACTGGATATAGGCCTCATTCGGGATGAGGCAAATGTGGTGGCACTATGCAGAGAGCCGAATGTTGATGTGCCGCCCATGGAATCAAACTTAGTAGATGATATGGAGCAGATGCAGGGTGATGATCCTACCCTTCTAGCCCACACTAATGATGTCCCGGCCTCCTCATCTCAGGCCGCAAGTCGAGCTCCTAGATCATCTAGATCCACCCCGCCTTTAGGAGCTGCTATTGTACCATTGGCTAGGGTTCAAAAATTGAAGGCTAAGATGGCCACGTTTCTCCACCATGTCCAGCCTTGGATGCAAAAGTCGATAGCAAAGTTCGAGGCCAAAATGGAGCGAAGGATGGAGAGCATGATGGACCAAAAAAGTCCAAGCCGTTAATAAGCGCCTCGATGCCTTTGAATTGAGAGTCGAGCGACCGGCCCCGACCACAAATCTATCTTCTTTTCGGACCAAATTAGCCAGTCTCCTGGCTGATTTTGATGCCATTCTTGCCACCTCTGCAGTTGAGCCACAGGCTGCACCTACTGCTTGGTCTGACGATACAGTCCTTGATACATTATTCAATGGGGACGCAGAGGAGCAGCACGATCCCACACGTGCCCGAGGTAAGAGGCACCGATCTAGACACACATCTGAGGCTACTGAGGATGAAAGAGCCAAGAAGAAGGAGCACAAGCAGGAGAAGCAGGCTAAAAGGGCTTCGATATTAGATGAGCAGTTGCGCCAAGAGAGGGTTCGTGAGAGTGTTGTTGGGGAATCAAGTTATATGCCTGTGACGGATGTTCCGAATATTGTGGGTCATGATGTGAGCACCGCTGATGGTACAGTTAGAATGATTGATAGCACTACTGAGGGTGCTTGATTACTGACGTGGGAACTACTGAGGGTGGCCCCAATGTTGCTGTAGAAGGCTCCGAGAAACCGACCCACCCGTTTGTTGATGGTTCATTGGCGCTATGCGCCACAGGTTTGCTTCACCCAAATCCATTACTTTTTACTACTTTTTATGTGCATTGGGGACAATTGAACCTATTTTTTGTTGGGGGTGGGGTAAATGGATTGTGAGTGATAGGGTGAAATCTGAGTAACCTAACTCATAATCCTCTCTTGGGGTTTTCTTGCATGTGTTCTTTTCCCCCAAGATACTACTTAATTTCTGTTGAACCGGCATGTGTTAGGATTGTATATGTAGAAACATGAGAAAGAATGAAGAAAAATGGCAAAAGCTTTTTGAAAAAAAAATGATGCCCGTCCAAAATTTGTGATATGTGCTAAAATATGTAGAATAGAATGAGTTGAATGTGTTGGCTCTGAGTATGACATGATAATGAACCAACTTGATGGCATGACTTAAGCTAAAGCTTGAACTGGGTAATCTGATAATCTGATAATGAAACTATGTGCCAAGAGTGTGTGACAATATTTGATTGTTCAAACAGTTTTTGTGCCAATCTAGGACTTGCCCGGTTAGTCCTACTAAGACAATCTACTCTAGACGCTAGGAAGTGATCATAGGCCCTTGTTTTGATAAGTCCACAAATTGCCTAAAAAAATAATCCAACCAAATGAAATAAATGTTCCCTTTGATCCAAATGCTTTGAGCCTAAATTAGACCATTTCTTTCTAAACCCCTAACTCACATTCATGTAATCTATTGTATTGACCCTGGTCCCTCCTTGGACTTATGCACCTCGACTTATGCCAACAACCTAAGTTGATGGTGGCTAATGCAAAAAGTGACCTCACTCTTGGCCCTGATCCGACATCAGGTATTGTGCACCTCAACCAATGAAAAATCCATAAGTTGAGGGTGGCTATGAAAGAGGAAATTAAACCGAAAGAAAAATGGGTATGAAAAGAGTTTGGTGTTGAAAAAGAAAAAGAAAAAGAGAGGAGAGGACGTGGCTTTGTGAAAAAGAAAGAAAACAAAAGTGTTGCAAGCTAAAGAAGAGAATAAAATGCAAGAAAAAGAAGAAAGGGAAAAATAAAGAGCTACAAAATCGAAAGCCACATCCATGGTTGAATAGAATCAAGGAAAAGAAGAAAAATGGTAGGATGTCAAAAATAGGTCAAACAGAGGTAGAAAGCCTAATGTAATGTCAAGGAGGGTAGAAAATCACTAAAGAGTACCCAAATGTACCACACCTGACCCAGAGCCTACGTTACAAGCTAAGAAAGTCCTATAGTGATCCTAGAAACTAGTTTGGAGAGTCTAAGCAGTGAAACTAAGGGCAAGACTATGGTATTGAGCACTAACTGTACTTGAAGTTTCTTCTGAGTGTGAGTGTTGAATGAATCCTTGTACTCAAAATCATATTCATTGTGTGATAAAGGGATTTCATTTGAAGTAAGGGCACTAGTTACATTGTCGGAAAGTTGGTACCTTGGTGATAGTAAAACAGTGTATGTTGTGTGTTGATTGGTCGATCTTTGTCATGTTTTGATCCGCACAAGTTAGCTTGTTGAGTCTGAGAGAAAAGATTTGCACCCAAAAAGAGAGTCGGAGTAGAAAGCCATGTGATTGCTTGTGCTTGAACTGCTTGCTTCTATACAAGTGTCGTTTAGAGTCTTAGTGCATCACTTGAGGACAAACAACGAATTTAAGTTGAGGGTGTTGATATACCGTGAGTTTACGGTATTTTTAATACATTTCACTTAAAGATTTGTGTGTGTCTAGGGCTATTTTGTATTGGTTTTAATGCATTTTTATCATGTTTGCAGGAAATATGTTCAGACGTGGAAACTGAGAACAGCTGAAGCATGTGCAGAAAAGGGCATCTACGGAGGTGATCTACGGACCGTAGGTCCACTCACGCTCCGTAGATAGTGACCGTAGATGGGCAGGCAAGGCTTGAAGGAAAATCATGGAATTCTTGACCAAGTGTGGAACTACGGTTGCAAACCACGGACCGTAGATCGACCTACCGGCCGTACTGGTGTTCTGTCAAATCATTCAGAGAGGGGTTCCAGTATCTGATTTTGAAGATTCTAAGTATGGAGATACGGAGGAGGATCCACGGACCTTAGATCAATCCACGGTCCGTACTGTCGATCCGTCGATTGATTCAGAGAAGTGGAGATTTTGAAGATTGGAAAATTACCTAAGTCCTGAGCCACGGAAGGGACCTACAGACCGTAGATCAATCCACGGTCCGTAGGTCAGTGTCGTAGATCGAAGATGCGTCCTGAAACATTATTTCCTTATTTCATTTCCTTTTTAGTTAGGACTTGTTTTTCTATATGTAGGGCCTGTAAACCTCGTTTTTGGGGGGTTAGACTTTATTATTTTATTTCTTGTTTTTGGCTTGGGAGATTAACTTGCAACTTTAGCAATTCTTAATTTCCTCAAGTTCGTTTTGAAGATTTTGGCTTTGAAATTCAGGTTGAGATTCTGGGTTTATTCTTCTCATTACATAAGATCATGATTTCTTCATCTAAAAATATGAATTGTGTTCTTGCTACTATGGGTAACTAAATCCACAACTAGGGTTGTGGGAACCATTAGTGATTAACAATGTATGAATAGTAACTAAGTAATTCTTGAATAGTGTTATTGCATGCATTGATATTTTTTTCGTTTAGAAGTTTTTTTAACGATGCGCAACGTTAGAACTCGCTTTATCGCTACTTGTCGGACCAAGGAGGTAGTTAATAAGAAAAGAATTATCAACATAGATTTACTGTGATACTATCTAATAGTCTAATGTCGATTGGTGCGAGGGTGAAAATTAAGCCATACATCAATGTGATGTCTAATATGAGGTAAAGGTAAGGGTTAGTAAATTATACACATGTAGCTGGACCAAGGTGCGGGGTGAAATTCACTAGATGCCGAACCAAGGATTTAGAGATACCTAACCTATCACTTTACATGTAATACACTTGGAAAGGATTGCTATTACTAGGATTACCACGTTATGAGCTTATGGGGAACATGTATACCCTAGTTACTTTCTCATATTGATAACAACTAAAGTTTGAATCTTGCTCATTGATTACTTACATAATTTCCTGAATTTGTTTCATAAATCCCCCACCCCCTTTATTACTTGTTTTCGGAAATACATTGACTAAACGAATATAATCGTTGGTTAAAGTTAAGTCTAAACCATATTCCTCATGGGATCGACCCCAACCTACAAGTTGGATATTTTACTTGATAACGATCGCTTATGCTTCTTTAGGGAGGTGTAATTTGAGTGTATCAATCGCTAAAAAAGGTTAAGCGAAAGCTAGCAACTTTACAAGGAGAGCGAGAGGGACTTGAAGCTGTTTTAGAAGCTGCTAAGAAGAATGTTGAGGAGATTCATGCCAAGATTTTAGCTAAAGAAGATGAGATATCCTCGTATGAAAATATGAGTTTAATTACACCTAAAGATTCAATTCGTTTGGAATAGAAAAGAGTGTGCTTGGAGACTAGTCATCAAGATTTGACCAACTACAAGTTACGCTTATATTATGCTTTTTATTTGTCTTTCCCTTTTTTTATTTTCTTAAATATTTGATTGATGTTTTAGACAATTTTATAGTAATGAAGTTCCTTCCTTTTTTTCCTTCATATCATGCATTTTTATTGCATTATCCAATTTGAAATTGATCTTTAATTCTTGATTGCAAGTTTTTAGTAATTCAAAGTCATTCCATATTTTTGCATGCCAATAAGAATGAATATAGTGCAAGTTCCACATTTTTAAGTTTGGACATTCAAACTTGACTTATGAATTTTGTGGAATTTAATGCTTTGACTCGTAACAAGTTTTAGGACCTTAACTTGTAAATTCATAGAATTCGAAGACATTAACTTGACATTTTATAGAACTCAAAGACTTTGTCTTGCAACTTGGTTGATTTAAGAGTCTAACATGCAAACTTATAGGACTTATCTTATTATTTTGTAGGATTTGAAGACTTCAACTTGTATACTTGAAGGATTTGAAGACTTCAACTCGCATACTTGTCTGAATTTAAAGACTTCAAGCCTACTGTCAAACAACCTCATATTTTTATAAGGGTTTGCCCCCCTTCCATTAATCCATCAATACTTCGTACAAGTCTAAATTTTGATAAAATAAAAGATAAAGCAAAATACTTATTGCTTTAACTTTTATATGAGATCAAGTGAGAACATGTGGTTTTTTGACACTCATGCAACTGAACTTAGGATATATTCTAAGCACCTACGTACCTCAGTGAAGAGGATAAAGTCACAAGGTAGTTTTGGGGAGTGAGTGATTTTTTTTGTTTTGTTTTTTTTTGTGCCGTACACAGTTTATACTCTTGCGGGCTAGTAGTGCATGCAATTTAGGCTCGTACCTTAAGGAGCATCATCTTACTTCAAGGGTAGTAACTCTTTAGGAATTTTGCATTAATAGAACCGATCCTTACTCCATCTGCATCAACAAGCTTGTAAGCACCATGTGAATATGCTTCCTGTACAACATATAGTCCATCCCACTTTGAGGTAAATTTGCCCGCAGACTTGTGCGAAGTAATGATGGGTCTTCTTACCGTGAGAACTTGGTCTCCAACTTGGAAGCACCTCAAGAGAACCTTCTAGTTAAAAGCACGAGATAGACGAGCTTGCTTACATTCAAGATTTTGTTGAGCTTCTAGCCTCTTTTTGATTCAGTGCTTCTAACTCTGCAGGACGTAGTCGAGCATTTTCTTCTTCAGTGCACCCTTCTTGAATGGAAAGTTTTAAGGAAGGTATTTGACGCTCAAGTGGTAGGACTGCTTCAACACCAAAAGCAAGTGAATATGGTGTTGCTTGAGTTGGTGTGCGGTATGTTGTCCTATATGCCCACAAAACTTCTTCCAGTCTTTCATACCAATATCGTTTTGACTTGGAGACAACTTTCTTGAGAAGGTTGCATAGAGTCTTATTAAATGATTCAGCAAGACCATTGGCGGTAGCATGATACATAAAGGATTTACGTTGCTTGAAGCCAACGAGATCACAAATTTTGTTCATTAACTTGTTATCAAATGGCTTGTCATTGTCCGTTATTATGTAGCGAGGGATGCCAAAGCGATAGATGAGATAAAATTTGCAACATTCCCTTTCTTCACTTCTTTAAGAGCGACAACTTCAGCCCATTTTGATAAGTGATATGTTGCAGCCAAGATGAACAAGTGTCCACCAGAAGATTTTGGTAGTGGTACCACAACATCCAATCCCCAAGCGTTAAATGGCCAAGATGCAATAGTTAGGTGTAATACTTCGGGAGGCTGATGTATGAAATTGGCAAGCATTGCACCTTCGAGCATAATCTAAGCAATCCCTCACCATGGTTGACCAATAACACCCACATCATCTTTATGTGAAAATGGAGCTTCGGTCCAGATTGATGTGATCCACACACTCCTGAGTGTGCTTCTTACAGAGCTTGGATTGCTTCTTCGTCTCCCAAACAACGTAAGAGTACTCCCTCAAATGATCTTCTATATGATGTGTCCTTGTAGTAAAGGAAGCGAGGTTCACTACAATGAATGTCAGTCCTTCTCCTTGGATTTTCTGGAAGTATCCCATAACACATGTAGTCAATAATGGGTTGTCTCCAATCTTCCTTCATGGCTTCAGAAATGGCAACGAGATGCTCAAGCACATTTTCTATGTATTCTTCCTCATTTGGCAGTGACACTATACATTTTTGACAAATAGTAACTTGCGTCTGATCAGGCAGGATTAGCGTTGAAGCTAGAGCAGCCAATGCATCGGCATTCTTATTTTTCGTTATTTGCACATGTTGAAGGGTTACATCTCCAAAAGTCATCCTATCAACTTTTGAGAATAATCATGATAAGGGCGCAATTCGGGCTACTTCACTTCATAACTTCCCAAGAGTTGACTCATCACCAACTGAGAGTCACCAAAGACTTGTAAGTGTAATTGCTTCATGTCGATGACCATTTCAAGTCCAAGTATAAACGCTTGGTATTCAACGACATTATTGGAGCAACATTACTTCAAAGTAAAGGAGAATGGTAGAATCTCTTCTTGTGAAGTGATGAACACCACACCAGTGCCAACTCTACCACAATGTGCAGCCCCATCAAAATACATTTTCCAAAAGAATTGAATTTCAACAGACATCGAATCTTCATCAGGAAGGTCATCAGTTAACTCCTAATCATCCGGTATCGGATGGTCTGTCAAGAAATCCGCTAATGTTTGTCCCTCCACAACTTTCTGAGGGATGTACACAATCTCAAACTGTTGGAATTGGAGGTACCATCTTGCTAGTCAGTCACTAAGAGCAGGTTTCGACATAACAAACTTGATGGGATTTTCTCTAGAAATAAGACGAACAACATTAGCTTGAAAATAATGTTTCATCTTTTGAATTGAGAAGACTAGCGCCAAGCACAAATTTTCAATTGGTGAATAGTTCAGCTCATTTGGTGTCATTGTCCTACTCAAGTATTAAAGAGAGTTTTCTTTGCCTTCACTATTCTCTTGAGCTAACAGGGCTCCTACGGACCTTTCTTGTGCCGCAAATGTAGAGTATCAATGGCTTTCTAGGTATAGGGGCTGCCAAAACTAGAGGTTTTGTCTAGATACGATTTGATACTTTTAAAGGCATCGCTACATGTTTGGTCCCAATTAAAAGGATCACCTTTCTTCATGAGATATCGAATGGTTGACATCTTCCCGCTAGATTCGAGATGAACCTCCTCAAGTAGGCTAGTTTTCCTTGGAGACTTTTTAACTCATGAATATTTCGAGGCTTAGGCATCTTCGATATTGCATCAACTTTGGCTTGATCAATTTCAATTCCTCGATGTCTCACAATGAAGCCAATGAGCTTTCTAGAAGTAACTCCGAAGGCATATTTTAATGGATTCATCATTAGTTGATATCTTCAGAGCAACTCAAATACCATTCTTAAGTCTTTCAAATGATCACCCCTTTTTCTCAACTTTACAACCAAGTCATCAACATAGCATTCAACATTTTTATGGAGCAAGTCATCAAATATATTTTGCATAGCCCTTTGATATATGGCACCAACATTCTTTAAACCAAATGACATCACTTTGTAGCAATAGATACCCTTAGGTGTGCGAAATGCGGTGAGTTATTCATCTTTTGGTGCCATGCATATTTGATTATAGTCGAAAGAACCATCCATGAAAGACATCGCCTCATAACCAGTAGTGGCATCGATCATCAGCTTCGGAATGGGAAGAGGGAACTCATCTTTAGGGCATGCATTATTGAGATCTCTAAAGTCAACACAAACTCAAATTTGACCATTCTTCTTCCTCACATGAACAATACTTGAAATCCATGTAGGATATTTGACCTCACGAATAAAGCCTGCCTCAATGAGTTTGTTAACTTCATTTTCTATCAATGGAACCAAGTCTAGCCTAAAATGTCTTTGAGCTTGCTTAACAGGACGAGAACCATTTTTGACTGCCAACTGATGGACCGCTACTTTAGGATTCAAGCCAGGCATTTCCTTATAACTCCAAGAGAAAACATCCTTATATTCTTTAAGTATATTCATGTAAGCGATTTCTTCTTCAACTTCTAGAAATGCACTCAAGTAAGTTGGCCTTGGGTCCTCATCAGTGCCAAAGTTAACTTCCTTTAAAGGATTTATTGTGGTCTTCACTCCTTCTTCAAGTTCTGGTGGAACATCTCCAGCATCTTCCTCTTCTAGAGGGTCATTGTCATTGACAAATATATGACAACAACAGACAATATCTTCCAACTCTTCATCGATCTTCATTTTAGGCAAGTCATCATGCTCATCCTAGATTGTAACATGATATGAGAAGACAACACTTTCTTCATCTTCCTCACGCTCCTTTAGTGTAAATTACAGTGTGAGATTTTGCCTTGAGTTGCTGTTTACAAGAAACCACAAGTTCCACCCGTCGTCTCATTCTAGAAGGAATCAAACTTTTAAAATCCTTTCGGATAATAGGTGAAGCAAGCGTTGTCACATTTAGATAACTTCTCAGATTCTTGTTATTCTTATTCTTCAATGGACCTAACCTTTCAAACACATAAGTTCTTGCAGTCGATCAAAGACGGAAGGCTTTTTGTTGGGATTAGTGACATCATCTTCAAAAGTTATATGGTTATTGCTTTCCCTTCTTATGGTAATGTGAATTGGCGGCGGTTGGCTATAATCTAGGCCTTCACGTGCTTTCCTAGTTATATCTTCTGATAGGAGTTTCCCTAATATTGATGGCTCATTTGGGTTCTATCCACCCTTCACAAATAACTTGTAAGCATTGGGATCAAAACCTTCTCCTGTGCGTTTTGTAGGGAGTGCCACATCTCGCACTTGATTTTGATCGATTGACTTTCCTTGCAACTTTGAAGACAAGTTTATCGCATTGATCCGTCTGATAGGAAGAGTTAGCCCTCTCAATGAATTTTCTTGATCTTCTTCTTTCTTTACTTTTGGAACATAGCCAAATACAGAAGTCAGCTTCGTCTTCAAAGACATGATTTTCCCTTCATTAAGAATGGGACAAAGTTCTTTAGTGTCAACTTTTACCTTTCCGACAGCTGCATCGATTCTTTTGCTTGTGATCTTATCAGACTTGATTATTTTAACATCATTATATTTTGTCCCTTTAACGACATAACCCTTCAAATAGAATTTCACATCGGCAAACTGTGTCTCAAATTCAATGAAAGGATTATCATCTGCAACTATCTTCCTTTCAATCCCTCCTTCAAGATACTTCAAACATTGATAGTAAGAAGATGATAAAATTTTATTCTCATGTACCCAAGGCCTTCCAAGTAATATATTGTATGAAGTTTTTGCGTCGATCACATGCATCTAAGCTCTTGATCGCAAATCTTCCATGTGGATTTCTAATTTAATAGAGCTTATGGACCTCTGTCCCCCTTGATTAAATCTTTGTATCAACAAACGACTTTCACTAAGTTCTTCAGTTGTGATGTCGAGTTCCTTCAATATGTGGATAGGCAGAATATTGACCCCAGATTCTTCATCTATTAAGATTCTATTTATCTTCTTCTCTAGCACGTGACCCACCATATACAAAGGACGATTGTGTAGTGTTTCACCAAATAGAAGATCATTGTCTGTAAATGTGATTTTCATATCACATGCATGTGCTTCTTGGAAAGAAGGTTCAATAGATTTTTCAGAAGGTGAATGAGACATAATTGACGATATTTCCCTTATTGTCTTTTCTTCGTCACTATGAGACACTTTTGGTGAGGATTTACTCATTGTTCCTTCTTTGTCAGTAGGAGGAACCTTCGTTGTTTCTTCTTTATCAGCATTAAAACATGATGCCTCAATATTGTCTTGAGTAGACTTTATGCCGAATGAATTTGGTAAGAATTCCTCTAAAGTCACATGACGTTGAGGTTTTTGGTAGTGATTCACTTCTACCTTTGTCCTCTTTGGGAGCTTGATTGATTTATGCTTGTCACGCCCTGAAGCTACCCCAAGATGCAGACACGAGACCTGGGATCACAAGTGACCCCAAGCTTATCCTATTGGTATATCATAAGCATACTAAAATATTTACTGAAATAGAAATACTGAGTGGAATCATAAGACATGAGAACAACTAAAAGTGATGGGGAATACCCATATGCTATCTGAATATATGAAAACAGAGAGTTTGACAACAACAGAAAAGTCAAACTCTAACACTATAGCTAAATTTGTCTATGTCTGAAAATAGCCTCTACTAACTAGAAATGTTGGGACATTCCCCACCTAAATCTAGCAAAACTGAAACTAAAGACTAAAAGCAAGAAAGATAATCATGTCACTTGTCCTCGAGAAATGAGGACTCTCCACTGATGCTACTGAATTGGATATCGGGAACTGATCTATGCATGATTTGGAAGCTGAGGACCTGAACCTACATCATGAGAAGATGTAGCACAGAGTATGTGTCAGTACTTGAAAGGTACTGAGCATGCATGATAGAGTAAAGTTGAATAATAATCATAACTAAACCAAAGTATATATTAAGCAATGATATAATCTACACATGATAAGGATACTGGAAATACTGAACATGGCTAAGATGAATGCAATGACCAAGTTTATATCATGTTGAGACTGAATACTGAACTATACTGATAACATGGTTAATGCAATAGAATCTGACTGTAAGGGAGCTACTAATAACTGACATAAAACCACATGAGCTAAATATGGAGTCCGATGTATACGCCTCATCGAGAGGACCCAATATATCCTTCCAAAGGTATAGAGGCATGCTAGCGTGATCACTAAAATGATGCCCACAGAGGGGACTTACAACCTACGGGGAACGTAGTTCTGGGACTTGAGGGTGACTGACCCTAGTCCAACTCTGTATTAATCTACTCCCAATTGATTATGTAATCTAGCAATTTATAACTGAAATGCTGTAAATTCTGGATAGCTCAAATACTGACATGCTAACTGAAAATGCAACATTAATGTACTAATGAAACATTTATAACTGGAGCATGTATAACTGATTGATCTAACCTAGCATGTGCAATTCATGAACTAAAAGAACTACATAGCTAGGGTTCTGAAATTATGGAGTTTATACTAAAACATGATAAAGATCATGATAAACTGCTTAGGAATAATAAAGTTTCTGACTGAACTAAGTTCCAAGAATAGGCAAATACGCTGAAAAATGCAAGTACAAACTGAAGGAACATGATACTAAGACTGAATTCACGCATGAATGACTAAACAACTGAAGAGGAATTATTACCTAAAGCTGGAGTGGAATCGGAAGAAAGAGGTGAGGATACTTGGCCTTCATTTATGCTTCTGCTTCCCAAGTAGCTCCCTCTACGGACTGACTCCTCCACAAAACCTTAACTGAAGTGACTTCTTTGTTTCTGAACCTTCGAACCTGACGATAAGGAATCTCAACTGGTACATCCTCATAAGAGAGACTATCTTTCATGGCCACACTCTCTAATGGCCTATGGATGCCGAATCACCCACACACTTTTTCAATAGCGAAACGTGAAAGACCGGATACACTACTGCTAATTCTGCCGGCAACTCTAACTCATAAGCCACTTTACCAATCCTTTTCAGGATCTCTTAAGTGCTTATATATCTAGGACTGAGCTTCCCTTTCTTGCCAAATCTCATCACCCCCTTCATAGGTGACACTTTCAGGAAAACCCAATCATCAACCTCGAACTCTAATTCCCTTCTCCTTACATCTGCATAAGACTTCAGGTGACTCTGGGCTGTCTTAAGTTTATCTCTAATGAGTTTCACTTTCTCCATAGCATCATGAACTGAATCTGGCCCTATCAAGGCTGTTTAACCTACTTCAAACAACCAACTGGAGATCTACATCTACGCCCATACAATGCCTCATAAGGGGCCATCTGAATGCTGGAATGATAGCTATTATTATAGGTGAACTCTATAAGAGGAAGGTGATCATCCCAACATGTCCTCTAAGGTCTGAATGGTACGCTCTGCCTGACCATCCGTTTGTGAATGAAATGTTGTGCTAAGATTAACTTGAGTACCAAGACCTTTCTGAAATGACTTATAAAAATGAGAGGTAAATTGAGGACCTCTATCTAAAATGATAGACAAAGGAACCCCATGCAACCTGACTATCTCATTAATGTAAAGCTTGGTGTAGTCCTCCGCCGAATCTGTAGTCTTAACCGCCAAAAAGCGCGCAGACTTAGTAACCCTATCAACAATCACCCAAATGGAGTCATGCTGTCTACAAGTGCGAGGTAAACCTATAATGAAGTCCATGTTGATCACTTCCCACTTCCAAGTAGGAATGTTGATCTCTTGAGTCATACCTCCTGGTTTCTGGTGTTCTACCTAGACTTGCTGACAATTGGGGCACTTAGCCACAAAATCTGCTATATCCCTATTCATGCCATTCCACCAAAAGACTTCCCACAGATCACGATATATCTTAGTGGTGCCTGGATGAA
Source organism: Solanum verrucosum (assembly GCF_900185275.1). Taxonomy (NCBI): domain Eukaryota; kingdom Viridiplantae; phylum Streptophyta; class Magnoliopsida; order Solanales; family Solanaceae; genus Solanum; species Solanum verrucosum. Next base: position 195,768 of record NW_026020164.1, read on the forward strand.
TAGAATATGTAAAATTATGGGCTTCTGCAAGAATTTATTGCCTCAACTCACCCACCTTAGAACACATAATTGACCTTGATAGTGAAGCACATCATCTCCCCCTTGGGAGAAAACCTCAACTCTCTACTGATGGATTGCACCCTTTAGTTGAAGCAATATCGGATCACTATCTTGCCTTTCCTTAACCTCCACTACCAATGATGATTCTGACCTATTCTGAACTGTTACACCATCATTTGATATGTTCATAAGGCGAACTCCCAAGCGAGTAAGCCTGTGAACATCTTTTGCTAGTTCCTTTCTTTCTTCCTCAACATGTGCTACACTACCCATAGATAGCATACTAAGAGCATCTGCTACTACATTGGCCTTACCACGATGGTAATGCACACTCATATCGTATTCTTTAAGGAACTCGAGCCATCTCCTCTGGCGAAGATTCAACTCTTTTCGGGTGAACACATGTTGAAGGCCCTTATGGTCTACGAACACATCTACGTGAACACCATACAAGTAGTGTCTCCAAATCTTAAGTGCACACACCACTGCTACAAGCTCGAGGTCATGAGTTGGATAGTTCTTCTCATGCACCTTTAGTTGTCTAGAAGCATACGTTATAACCTTACCTCGCTGAATTAACACACAACCTAGGCCGACCCTGGGTGAATCAAAACAGATCACAAAATCATTTGAACCCTCTGGTAGAGACAAAACAGGAGTTGTAGTCAACCTAGTTTTCAGTTCTGCGAAGCTTTTCTCACAATCATTTGACCACTGAAAATTAACCTTTTTCTGAGTCAACTTAGTCAATGGAGAGGCTATGGATGAGAATCCTTCCACGAACCTTCTGTAACAACCAGAAAAACCCAAAAAACTTCTGATATTTGTAGGATATGTAGGTCTAGACCATTGTTTCACTGAACCTATTTTCTGAGAATCTACCCGGATCCCTTCGCTAGAAACTATATGCCCAAGGAAAGCAACTAACTGCAACCAAAACTCACATTTGCTAAACTTCGCGAATAACTGGCGATCTTTGAGAGTTTGCAGGACAACCCTCTTATGATTCGCATGTTCTTACTCATTCTTAGAGTAAATGAGGATATCACCAATAAAGACAATAACGAACAAGTCCAAATACTGCTTGAACACTTTGTTCATCAAATCCATGAAAGTTGCAGGAGCATTGGTTAGTGTAAATGACATAACTACAAATTCATAATGACCATACCGAGTTCTGAAGGCTGTCTTTGGAATGTCACTATCTCTGACTCTGAGCTGATGATAACCGAATCTGAGGTCTATCTTCGAGAAATTACTAGTACCCTGAATTTGGTCAAACAAGTCATCAATCCTGGGGATGGGATACTTATTCTTGATTGTGACCTTGTTCAACTGTCTATAATCAATGCACATCCTGAGGAAACCATTTTTCTTCTTCACGAACAACACAGGTACACCCCATGGGGAAATACTAGGTCTGATAAAGCCCTTATCTAGAAGGTCTTTCAACTGCTCTTTCAATTCCTTAAGGTCAGCTGGAGCCATTATATAAGGAGGGATAGAGATAGGCTAGGTATTTGGAAGGAGATCAATTCCAAAGTCGATTTCCCTTTTGTGAGAAACTTCAGGAAGATCTTCTGGAAATACTTCCGGGAAATCATTAACTACTGGAACTGACTCATGAGTTGGGGTTTTAGAGCTTGAATCCTTAACCCGAACTAAATGATAGAGATAACCCTTAGAGATCATCTTCCTAGCCTAAAGGTAAGAAATGAATCGACCCATAGGCGCTAAGCTACTACCCTTCCATTCTAAGATTGGTTCATCTGGAAACTGAAAACGAATAATCCTAGTTCTATAATTGACTGAGGCATAACAGGAATGTAATCAATCCATGCCTAGAATAACATCGAAGTCTGCCATTTCTAACTCTACAAAATCTGATGAGGTGACTTTCTGAGAAACTGTGACAGGGCAGTTTCTGTATACCTGTCTAGCAATAACTGGGTCACCGACTGGAGTAGAGACTGAGAAGGGTTCTGAGACAGTTTTTGGACTAACATCAAACTTGACTACTATATAAGGAGTTACAAAGGAAAGAGTATCCCCCGAATCTAACAAAGCAAAAACATTGAGATTAAAGACTTATAACGTACCAGTGACTACATCAGGAGAATCTTCCTGATCCTGGTGAGCCTGAAGAGCATACAACTTGTTTTGGCGTTGTCCACCACCTGTACCAGATGAGTTACCCTATTGAGTCGGGCGACCTGTTGGTGTTGCTGAAGTTGTAGATTGAGCTCTACTATTGTTACCTCCTTGACCCTGTTTCGAAGGACAATCCCTCAACTTGTGACCAGACTGACCACACCCAAAGCATCCTTATTTTCCTGCAAGACACTCGCCCGGATGGTTCTTACCATACTTAGGACAAGTTGCGTAGGTTCTGTTGCTTGAAACACTTCCCTGAGACTTAGAGCTTGATGCCCTACATTTCTGATCATGTCTGAATTTAGAGGATGGAACACTAGCTGATGAAGGTGTTGGACCTGAAAATTTCTGCTGAGATTGCGAGCGATTTCCACCACCTGATTTATAATGAGAATACTCATAGTTATCGGTCCTAGCCTTCTTATTCTCCTTAGCTTGTTCCCTAAGCTTGTCTACCTCAGCCTGCTGAGCATGAGCATGAGTCATGAGCCTAGAGATGTTCATATTTTCCAGCAACATAGCATTCCTACACTCTATTTTCACCAAGTCTGACACTCCATACAAAAACTTTTCATTTGAGCCCCTAAGTCAGCAACCATGTAAGGAGCATAACTGGAGAATTGGGTGAACTTGAGTCCATACTCTTGGACTGTCATGTTACCTTGCCTCAAGTTCATAAACTCTTGAGCTTTTGCCTCCCTTAGCTCTCTTGGGAAAAACCTGTCCAAAAGGTTTCACTAAAACATTCCCAAGTGATAGGAGTTGCATCTGTACCATGTTCTCTTTCCACTGAGTATACTAGATGTCACGACCCAAGCCTAGGGCCTAGACGTGACATGGCGAATGAGGAACCCGAAGGAACCTCAAACAAGCCTCTCAAACTTGTCATCACACTTCATCGGTCGCGGAAGTACATTCAACATTTATTTAACGGGAAATAGGGACTAAGGGCAAACCATTTCAAAATGACATCATAGAACAAGAGTCAAGCTCATTTACAAAATACTTGTCCAACGCACACATCTACATACATAGATAGGACGGGGCCATGACATACTACCGGCTCCCCTCATAGTCAAAATACAATTGCAAGCTAAAGTCTCAAAACATAGGAGTAGGAAACATAACATAGCCCTCGAATCATTGAGGACTCACCAACAACTCGGATAAGCACCGTACTAGCCACGTGAATGGAGAGAAGGATCAAGAGTAGCTCTGGTCCCTACATGGTGACATCATGTAGGCAAAATATGCGTCAGTACTTGGAATGTACTAAGTATGCGGGGTGCAACACAACAATAGACAAGGACACAATCGAAATACAAGAAATAGTTTCATAGGCATTATGAATAACAATATGAGGATGCATGATCAAAGTGAAGTCAAAACATGTTTAAGTAAATCTATACTAATAGTAGATATCATATGTGTATGCATGATCCAACCAATCTATAACCCCAACTTAGGATGGGGGATGCCGTTCACACCCGGACACCCTGGTGGCAAGGTATAAACCCCTCACATGGTTGATGTTGGTCACACCCCAAGCATCCTAGGTGGTGAGATATAAACCTCTCACATGGTTGATGTTGGTCACACCCCAAGCATCCTAGGTGGTGAGATATAAACCTCTCACATGGTTGTCCGGTTCTTTTCCTCCGGACCGGGCATGGTCATGCAACACTTTATATAGGAAATTCCCATTAGGCTCTAATGCAATCTCACGTATAGAATGAACATATACACAAACTTAGTTTGTCATCAACACATCTCTGGATTTCCATACATCTCATAACTCAAGCTTTAAAGCATCGATTCATCAATTCTCCATAGTTGGACATTTTGTCAAACACCTTGAAGGCATGTAATGGAATCAAAGAGCATGGAAAATAGGGTAGTAATTATGCAGCCAAACCAGTGAACAACCTACAACAACACCTTTTTAACACCCACAATACCACATGAAAATCTCCACATCCATTCCAAATTTAGGTTCAAGTTATAGAGTCACAACATGCTCAAAACAATCACTTTTCATGTTTAAAATTCAATGTGCAGGAAATTATTATAAAGAACAAGACTAATTTATGAATCTTAACTTAAACCATGAATTAGTGAGTAGAATAGAGTCTAGGCACTATGGGTGGAAGGACCCATGAGTTCAACACCACATACCTTGAGTTTTTATGAAGGTCTTGAGAGTGTCTTCAATGGAAGCTTGGAACTTGGAGCAAGAGTCTCTTCAATCTTGAGGAAGGTTTTGGATTAGGGTTCTTGAGAGAACTTGAGAGAAAATGTGTCTAAGTATGGGAGAGGTGTTTTGGGAAATGTTTTAGAAATGGGAATTGAACTAATGGTATATAGGAAATAACATATGCCCTTTGGAAAAATGGTCCAACACTTAGAAAAAAAAATGAGGCGGGTGAACAGTAAAAACGCTCACTGGAAATTGCCTTTCCTGCCGGACAGATTTTACAAAAATGGGCATAACTTCTTCGTCCGAACTCCGAATGAGGTGAAACGAAGTGCGTTAGGTAGCTAACTCAAAGGGCTTTCCATGGATATGTTATTGGCCACCCAATAATTTGTGTTCTAGGAGATATGACCCTCCAAAGTAGACCCTCAAAAAAGGCTTCACTTGGAAATTTCGGATTTTGATACGGTTGCTCTAAAATTTGGGTTAGACCCATTTCCCACTCAATTTGACCCCCTAAACAAGAATATGAAGTCGGATTTTCGAAAAACGAAACGGATTTTTTTTATATATATATATAGCTAAACAAGTTTCCGGTAACTTCCGAAGCACATTTTTAAGAACTTTTTGGGTCATTTCACTAGATATGAACCATATCCTTAAGCTGGTAAGATGCCAACTCAACCTGATCATTCCCAGTTACCTGCATCACTTCAATGACCTTCTTGACTTCATCAATGAAGCTTTGGGGATCCTCACCAATCAGCGATCCTAAGAACTCAGGTGGATTCATCCTAACAAAATCCCGCACTCTAGCTGCACCTGACCCAACATTAGCATTTTCCAGAACTGGAACATGTTGATTGTTCTGGTTGGTCACACTCTAAGCCAATAGCTAGATAGCGTTCCAAAATTCAGCATTTGAAACTTCCTGATCTGGGACTAGAGGAGCTGCATTTGCATTACTGGCGTTAGCTCTATGAGGAGGCATGATCTGAAATGCAAGAACGAGGAATTAGATCATACCATACGCACGATAAGAGTAACAAGAAAATTAAGTTTTTCCTAAAACACTTTCTAGCCTCCCTCTCATTAGATGTGGTGCACTTCACACTCATGAAAAAACTCTACTTAGTGCGGCTTTTCAGACACCCTAGGACACATAAACCTAGTGCTATGATACCAATTTTGTCATACCCCGAAGCTACCCAGGACGCGGACACAGGACCTAGGATCAAAAGTGACCCCAAGCAACCCTACTGGCATATCATAAGCATACTAAAAGATTTACTGAAATAGAAATATTGTGCAGAAGCATAAGACATGAGAACAACTAAAAGTGATGGGGAATACCCATATGCTATCTGAATATATGAAAATTGAGAGTTTAAAAACAACTGAAAAGTCAAACTCTAACACTATAGCTGAATCTTTCTATATTTGAAAATAGCCTCTACTGACTAGAAATGTTGGGACATGCCCCACCTAGATCTAGCAAAACTAAAACTAAAGACTAAAAGCAAGAAAGATAATCATGTCACACGTCCTCGAGAAATAAGGACTCACCACTGATGTTCCTTAACTGGAGATCGGGAACCGATCTATGCGTGATCTGGAAGCTGAGGACCTGAACCTACATCACGAGAAGATGTAGTGCAGAGTATGCGTCAGTACTTGAAAGGTACCGAGCATGCAGGATAGAGTACAGCTGAATAATAATCATAATTGAACCAAAGCATATATTGAGCAATGATATAATCTAAACATGATAAGGATACTGGAAATACTAAACATGGCTAAACTGAATGCAATGACCAAGTTTATAACATGATGAAACTGAATACTGAACTATACTAATAACATGGTCAACACAATAAAATCTGACATAACTATAAAGGAGCTACTAATAACCGACATAAAACCACATGAGCTAAATGTGGAGTTCGATGTACACCCCCTATCGAGATGACCCAATATACCCTGCTGAGGTATAGAGACGTGCTGGTATGATCACTAAAATGATGCCCACAGAGGGGACTTACAACCTATGGAGCACGTAGTTCTGGGACTTGAGGGTGAATGACCCTAGTCCAACTCTGTATTAATCTACTCCCAATTGATTATGTAATCTAGCAATTTATAACTGAAATGCTATAAATTCTGGATAGCTCAAATGCTGACATGCTAACTAAAAATGCAACATTAATGTACTGATAATGAAACATTTATAACTAGAGCATGTATAACTGATTGATCTAATCTAGCATGTGCAATTCATGAACTAAAAGAACTACATAGCTAGGGTTCTGAAATTATGAAGGAGTTTATACTAAAACCTGCTAAAGATCATGATAAACTGATTAGGAATAATAAATTACCTAATTCATGATAATCTGTTGAATTTCTAGAAACCCTAGGTCTAGTTGATAATAAGGGAATCAAGAATTTGACTGAATTCTAGGGACCTAATGGGCGAAAGGTACCCACTACGGAATTCCCACATACCTGGTGATGAATTCCATGGAGAAATCTTTTTATTTCAGGGCTGGAACTGATGGAACCTTGTTGCGTTCTTGAACTAGGGTTCCTGACCTCTTTATCTTCTTACACTCTAATTTTTCTAAGTTTTGATGAATGATCTGACTTAGGTAAGCTCTAGTTATGCTTCTAAGCTAAAACTGACCAAAACTACGTAGTTTAGGGTTTAAACGACGTAGTTTAGGGGTCCAACGGATAAGGAAACAATCGAAAGACCCCTGACTTGACTGCTGTCAGGAATCACTAATGGACAGGATCAACGGACCATGGCTGGACTGACGGTCCGTGCTGGTCAACCGTCGTTTGCGCCAAGAGGTTGGGATCTGGGGGTCTGATCCACTGCCCGTGGTCTGACCAATGGTCTGTGGGTCGATCCTTAGACAAAATTTTAGGGCTGAGTCTGGGGAGGGTTGCAGATGCGAACCACGAACCACTAGCACAGGCCGTGGGTCACCCTATTGTCCGTGGGTGGCAACCGTGGGTTGCACCTGCAACTTTTGGAAATCTGCACTGAAGACTTATTTCGGATACGGGGTGTTACAATGCTTCTCCAATTTCTTCACCATTTTCCTTCTAATCGGTTGCTCGGATGATTCTTTTCGTAATCTTGACTTGTTAAGTCTTCACCTAGTCACAAGAATCCAGCATTCATCACAATCTATATCAACTTCCTGCTCCAATGACTCTTCTTCATGCTTTTAAGAGGTATATATTTAGACCGGATCGAGTGGGCGGAATGTGAGAGAGATCTCGTTAGAACTAGCCTTCTCATCATCAAGGACAATTTTCTTTTCATTAACCAATCGCATCACTCTATCCTTGAAGACAAAACATTTATCAAGAGGATGACTCACAAGTCTATGATACTTGCAATAATTTGGGTCATCAGCTTTTCCAGCTTTATCAGGCCGCTTCATCTCTGGCAAGTCAATGAATTTTAACTCGATCAACTCATCAAAAATCTCAGAAACGTCAGAATCCAAGAAGGGATATTCTTTTCCTTGCATCTCTCTTAGTATTGACTTTTGATTTGAACGTGCTTGGAAAGTCGTTCTCACATTTTGCTTCATGCCCTCATTCGTAGTGAACTTTGCAGGCGACACATTAACATTCATGGATTCTTTGTTCTCATTTCTGGGCACAAATTTGCTCCGTCTCTTGGGTTCCTTCTTGTCTCTTCCTTTGTGAGGATCATGGACAAACGTTATGTCATTTCCAGCAGAGGACATGCTCAACTCCATATCATGAGTGCGAGTAGCTAGATCTTCGAAGGATTTTGGTTTTATTCCTTGTAAGATGTAAAGAAGCTCCCAGTGCATTCCTTGGATACACATTTCTATTGCAGAAGCTTCACTAAGCCTACTCTTTCAATTTAGGTTTGCGTTCCTCCATCGATTTATGAAATCTATAACCGGTTCATCCTTTCTTTGGTGAGTATTCATGGGTTCTACCTTGCTCACTGTATGCCTCGTGCTATAGAAGCGATTGAGAAACTCGTGCTCTAGTTGCTCCCAACTATCAATAGAATTAGACTCAAGATTCGTGTACCAATCAAAGGCATTTCCTTTTAGAAAGCAGATAAACTGCTTGACAAGATGGTCTCTATATGTTCCAGCATTATTACATGTCTCCACAAAGTGTGCAACATGTTGCTTGGGATTTCCTTTACCCTCAAATTGTTGAAATTTGGGAGGTTGATAACCAGCAGGCATTTTAAAGTTTTCAATTCTTGCAGTGTATGGCTTGGCTTACATATGAGATGACTTGGTGGAGACTTCATACTTATCTTTGATTGTGCCTTCAATAAACTCCTTCAAGCGATCGAGTGGGATCATTCCTTCAGAAGAAATTGGCATCTCAATAACAACCGGTGCTTTCTTTGCAGGATATTTGATCTCTTGACCTTCAACACCCTTTCCAGGCGCATGGCTCGTTTCTCCATCTAAAAGTCCTTTCATCTTATCCATCAACTTATCAATTCGAGACTCTTGGTATTGTACATGCTTTGTCATTCCTTCAACCAACTTCGTCTAATTTGCGAGTTGTTCCTATAGGGAAGAACCAGCAGTCACCATTGTTTGCATAATCATTGGAGATTTAGGAGAGTAGCATGGATTTTCGCATAAGTTAATCTTCAGCGGACTCACGTTACGCGATGCATGTGGAGATGATTCATTGATTGAATCATAGTTCTCCCTTGTGGTAGAGTTCTTTGAACCAGATTGCTCAAATAGAGCCAAGGTCTTCTTGATCTTTTCAGCAACACTGCTTCCTCCTTCTAAAGCATTTGTGGAGGAACTTGATCTTTTTGGAGTCGCAGACCCAAAAACTAGAGTTGACGCGGACGACACTTGAAGTGTTTGTTGTCCTAGCATAGCAGTCTTGCTCCTCATAACAACTCCGAAACTTCCAAAGGTAACGCCAAGAATTCCTTCAACTTCAGTAGAGAATTTGGAGCTAGTGGCCTTAGAGGCAGTTAATTGAGAGTTGTTCTTCATGGAAGTCATCTCGCTATTCTTTGATGCTTGAAAAGTTGAGATGAGAGGTAGAGATTGTCCCACTGGGCGTGCCAGAATTTGTAGACAATAAAATTCGCGTCGAAAAAATAATAATCAAGAACGGAAAGCTATGCAACAATCGTATTTATTATATCAAAGTGCAAGTGTTACATTCTCTATGATTCCTCTGAATTCGCCTTTTCAAATATAAATTCAAGGGCTCTTGAGCTTAATCTTGAATTTGTCTTGAACTTGATCTAGGATTCAAGGGCTTTAAAGCTTGTTCTTGAATCTTTGATGAACTTGAACTTGAACTTTATCTTGATCTTGACTTTTACTTGAATTCAAGGGCTTCGAGCTTGTTCTTGAATCTGATGGTCTTGATCTTGATCGTTCTTGAAATTGAATGCTTGAATTATTAAACTTGTAGCTTATAGAGAATTTTATGGCATTTGTACCACAGACTTTCTCTAGCTTCTTGTTTGGTATTTTCGGTCCCTTTTATGAATTATGAGGACCCCTTTTATAGTTTTAGAATAGAGGAGTTGTGATTGGAACATGATTACCTTCGTCCAATCGATTTAAGTGACGTGGCCTATGAGCTTTATGGACCGGGCTTGTCATCTTTGACACATGTCATGATCCTATTGGCTTCTTGTTTGACTTGGCATGCTACATCATTTCTCACGTGGCACCAAAAGAATGGGCCTCTAGTATAAGATGACATTGGACTTAGCAAATTGGGCTCATCTATTGTAGCTCAAATCAATTAGTTTTGACTTTAATTAAATCCATATTTATTGGACTTGAACAATTATCCCAATTATATTAATCCATAATTTATTTGGAATAATATATATTCATGAATTTAATATAATCCGAATCATTTTATAAATTTATATTTAATAAATTTTAAATGATTACAGTAATAACTAAGAGAATTTATAATGTTATAACTAAAGGATTAATGTGCAATAGATGTATTTCTAATAAATTTTATACTTACATAAATAAATAGGACTTTTAATATATGTTACTATTTTTTCTTATAGTTATTAGATATTAGTTTAGTGTAGAGGCAAAATGAAAATGTTTATTCCATATTACTGAATATAAAATTTATTTTGTAATTGATAAAATTTTAAATGATTCATATATATTCACACATTTTCACTCTTGAGAAGTTTAATAATTTTGAAAAAAGATGTTCATAAGCATATATTTACATCACAAGAGAAATTGTTAACAAAAACAAATGAATTTAGACTACATCATGTTAACTTCATATATTGGAACATTACATACTAATGCATATATTCAGCAAAAAAATAATTATTATATCATCAAAATTATTTTCCTCAAGTACTCGAGGTTATGGAATGTACCCTCTTAGGATAGAACGATTTACTTCCTCAGAATAGTGGTACCTCATATTCCGCTAAACTTCAAACTCACTCAAGGATAATAAATCACACGAAATTTTTTAAAATGCAAGAAGAAGAGTAGGAGATTAAAAAAAATTGTGGTTGAAAAATGAGAGGAAACCCCTCTATTTATAGTCAACAAAGAGTAGTATGAACAAGTGTTTTTTGTGTCTTATCTGAAAAGTCATGACCTTTCCGAGAAGTCACAACCCTTTTAGAAAAGTCACAACATATTGAAAAAGTCACAACTCTTTGGAAAAGTCACAACTCACAGAAAAATCACAACTCTTTGAAAAAAGTCACAACTTATCGAAAAAGTCACAACTCATCGAAAGAGTGACCTTTCTTAGAAGTCACAACCCTTTGGAAAAGTTACAACTAATTGAAAAAGTCACAACTCATCGAAAAATCACAATCCTTTGAAAAAAGTCACAACTTATCGAAAAAGTCACAACTCATCGAAAAAGTCACAACCTAAGTTAGGGATATTATAGTAATTTAACATTCAAGTTAGGGGTTCATGCTTTTAAGGGTAATATAGATATAGATATAGATATAAATATAGATATAGATATGATATATGATAATCTCATCCCAAATCAGGCCATATACAAGATTATATCAAAAATTTCTTATAATAAACATGTCACTTAAGATTTTTGTTTCAAGGCTCCCTTTGGCCTCTATCTTTCATCTAAGAATTTCAAGTGACTTTAAATTAATTGTTACTCGATATAATCACCCATTTACCATTATTCTCCATACATCTTAGTGATAGTTGACGTGAAACACAACAAATTGGCTCATCAAAAATTAACTTATTATTTTAAACATTATAGACTTATGTGGTGCCGCGTTACATCCTTCCCCCTTAGGAAAATTAATCAATCCCCAAATGGAAATCAGACTCATAAGATTAGGTCTTAAGTATTGCCAAAATTTCAGCAATCTTATTTATAAATGGGATTACCCAAAAACTTGAAACATGGAAAAGTAGAGCTCATGCACTTTCTAAGACGATGCAATGTGTCATCAAACTTACTCAATATGAACAACATTTAAGCAAGGCATATCAAATACTTAAAATCTAAATTTAAAAGGTCCACTCTACCCCTTTTCCATGAACTCGATCCGAAACTCAACTAAATCTAACCTATGTGTCTACAAGAATGTCCCAAATTATCATACAACACGATTTACAATTTAGAAGGGTCAACTTATCCTCTTCTACCTTCTCAAGCTGGCCTACCTCGAAAGGTATCTAGAATGCGAGCAATCCATTACACTAAATTCATATCGATCAAGAACAAAGACATATACATAACAACATTCATGAGAACTCACTGATGAAGCCCTTTTACATGGCACTCATGAAAGTATGCACACCTAGTTAGACCATACATAGGGACATATAATCTTATATTCAATTGAGTCCTAAACTAATTTCCTTGAACGGTTCTCTCCACCCTCACGCATGCTTCAGTTGAGGGATGAGATTAATAAATTTAGCCAACTACTGGATGAATCAATCCATGAAGTGTGGCTAAGATTTTTAAAAAAGTGGCCTTGTGTCTCAATCATGGGTTATCTGATGAATTCTTGCTATATAATTTCTATTGTTCTTTGGATGCGGTCAATTAGTCTGTAGCAAACAACTTAGCGGGAGGTTCTCTCATGGACCTAAATTATGTTAACTTTTGCTAGTGTTTTCTTTGAGCACATGACAAAGATAAATAGGGTATGTCATACAAGGGACACCAAGTTTTCTTTGGGTGTAGAAGTTGCGGGTACGACCAATGAGATGAGGAGAAAGAGATGAACAAATAGCGAAGGTGATGATGCAAGTTGAACTTTTGGCTCTAAGCTCAAGCAACTTTACCAGGAAACTTTAGCTACCATGCATAATGTGGGAATTATGGAAGAGGAGGAATGTTATTGTGTATGGGGACACAATATAAAGACAAGGTAATTCATGAGATTAATTACAATCTCTAGTTAGTAGCTACAATAAGATACCCTAGTCTAAAGAACATCCTCAAAAGTTGAAGTCACATAGTTCACTATTTTAAGGAGTACACACCAAACATTGCTTGTAAACTTGTAAAATAGATCTTCCTTTCCAAGGATGGTATAAGTGCAACACAGATAGAGCATCAAGGGGTAACCCTAGACAAAGTTCAAGATGACAAAGGAAATCTAAATTATGCATATGCTAAGACTATCCCTCATATTACAAGCATTTATGAAACGGAAAAAGCTATTTTGAAAGTTGTGTTGTCAATAATATTCTGTCAATAGTAATTGAAACACTCTCTTACCATGAAGAAAATCTTGGATGGGGAATGTGAGATTCCATGGAACATCAATATAGAGGTTCACATGATCAAACATGCGCTTGGAGAAGACAATAGGTTTAACCTATAGAAGCCAGACAAATTATAAATGCATATAAACTTAATCTTCCTTATCTTAAATTCAGCACACAAAAGACAAGAGAACCAGATTGAAGAACACAATCAAAAGCATTTACAACAGGGTTTAGTACTCATCACATTCCAAATTACTACAAGTTCCAACAAACAAATCAATAGATATTGTTGGGAAAAATACTACAATAATGATATTGGACTAAAATTGCAAAATAGTAAATAACTTATTACAAACACTGTGTCGTGGCAAGCCACTGCCTTGAAAGCGTTTTCGGCCGACTCCAATGCAAATTGTTATAGCCGGTCGCTCCCCAAGATTCCACAGTTACTCTCAAACAAGTGCACTTATGGCTGAGAGTTAGGAGGTTGCCCAAAACCAATTGCCCAAAAAATATTCTAAGAATAAGATAAGAAGAAAAGAGGAAAAAAAATTATCTTCTTTTTGTTTGTGTTGGTGTGTTATTTCTTATGCTCACCAAAGCCACTTCTTATATAGGATTGCAAGAAAAGGAGTTTAATTTTAAAAACATATTGGCAAGGTTAATGGCATTAAAATCCATTACATCACTTTTGTTTTTTGGAACGGATGTATCATATCCTTTTGAAACATATTTTGCATTTGTTTCTTTGCATTACACTTAGTTAATAAAGTCGGAATATTCAACTAAAAAATGTAGAGTAATTAAATTAACAATATAATTAACTCAACAATCCCCCACTAATGCAAAGATAAAGAGTAGGAAATAAATTTTGGACAAAAGGAAGGAACATGTACTTAAGTGTCAACATCTTTTGATTTGAATTAACACATAGTGACATGGGGCAACAACTTAATACCCACAAAGTGAAGTACTCTTGAACTAAATGGATATAAATTGAGACCCCCATAACACATACTATATCCTTAAATTTTAAGCAACCTCCGCGATACAAACAAAGTGTTTTTATGGTCATGCACACACACCTTGAGTCTTATGAGTGCTCGAGAAAGATGACCCAAGTCTTTCATAAAAGGCGACCATACCTTTACACTCACGTAGGTGATTACATCAAGTCTATCTCAAATAGACCACCTTAAGGCTATAGAATCATTAAGAGAAAAATAACCTCAACCTTATAAAACATTGCCTCACGCTATAGGGATAGAAAAATGTGGTGTATATTGAGGCCTAACAGGTACACAACATTACCTCAATCAATGGGTTTTAGCCCCATCCCCATCGACATTTCAAGGATTATTTTCCTTGTCAAGCCCTTGGTCATAGGATCCACCAAATTTCTTTCGGACCTTACATATTTCAAGGAAATAACACCCAGTTTCAACAATTGTTTAACTGCACCATGTCTGATGCGAATATATCTTTTTTTTCCATTGTACACACTATTTTTGGCAATTTCAATTGCTACTTGTGAGTCACAATAAAGAGAGATTGATGAAACTTGTCTTCCCCACAATGGCATATCCGTCAAAAGATTTCTCAGCCACTCAACTTCTTGCCCTGCCAACTCGAGAGCAATGAATTCTGATTCCATGGTAGAACGTGCTATACAAGTCTATTTGGAAGATTGCCACGAAATAGCACATGTACCCAAAGTAAATACATAGCCACTAGTAGAACTAACTTCATCATTGTCAGTTATCCAATTTTCATCACAAAACACTTCTAAAACAACAGGAAATTTATTAAAATGCAAACACCAATTCATAGTGCCTCTTAAATACCTTAGCAACCGATAAAGAGCATTCCAATGTTCACTGCTGGATTATGAGTATATCTACTCAATCTACTAACAACATAAGCTATATCAAAGTATAGTTCGTGAGAAACATTACATTCCAAATTATTTTAGCGTATTCAGTTTGAAAAATACTAAATTCTTTATTCTTCCTCAAATATATGCTAGAATCATAAGGAGTTCTCACTAGAACTACATCAAAAAAATCAAAAAATTTCAACATCTTTTCAATGTAATGAGATTGACACAAAGAGAAACCATTAGCAGTTCTTTTGATTTTAACTCCAAAAATCACATCTGCTTCTCCAAGATCTTTCATTTCAAACTTAGAAGATAAAAAGTTCTTAGTCTCATTAATGACATTCACTTTAGGGCCAAAGATTAACATGTCATCTACATATAAACATATAATCACACAATCTGAACCTATCATCTTAGAATAAACACATGTATCAGAAATCTGTTAATATGATATTAAATTTTTCATACCATTGCTTAGGTGCTTTTTTTAGTCCATGCAAGGACTTTCTCAATTTGCATACTTTATCCTCTTGTCCTGGAATCACAAACCCTTCAGGTTGAGTCATATAGATCTCTTCCTCTAAATCACCATTTAGAAATGTTGTTTTGACATCCATTTGATGTACCACTAAATCATGAATAGCGGCTAAAGCAATAAGAGTTCTAATGGTCGTTATTTTAGTCACAGGAGAATAAGTATCAAAGTAACCAACACATTTCTTTTGGTTAAACTCCTAATCACAAGTCTAGCCTTATATTTATCAATTGTACCATCAGGTCTCAATTTCTTCTTAAATATCCACTTGCTACTTAAAGGCTTACAACCTTTAGGTAAATTATATAAGTCTCAAGTGTGATTAGAAACTATAGAGTCTAATTCACTTTTAATAGCCTTTTTCCAAAATATAACATCTATTGATCGCATTGCTTCATCATAAGTCTTAGGGTCTTCTTCTATTAAATAGATAGACACTAATTCATCATTTAAAATATTTATATCAAAATTTTCAGTTAAGAAAGTAGTGATAAAATCAGGACCAAAACTTGTCTCAATTCTACGTCTCTTACTCCTTCTAAGTTCATTTTCATGCTCATTAGAAATAACATTAGAAGAAGGCACAACATGAGAATTAACAGACATAGATGTAGAAGCATTATTTTACACATTACTCAACACATTATTTTTCAAAGGAAAAATATGTTCAAAAAATTATGCATCTCTAGATTCACAAATAGAATGATCATTTAGAGACATAAATCTATATGCAACAATATTTTGAGCATAACCAATAAAGACAGTATCAGAAGTCTTAGAACCAACATTTACTCGTTTATAATCAGGTAAACCAACCTTAGCCAAACACCTCTACACTTTTAGAAATTTCAAGTTAGGAGCAAACCCTTTCCATAACTCATATGAGGTCTTGTCTAACTTCTTATGATGGACTCTATTAAGAATATAGCATGCAGACAAGGCTGCTTCTCCCCACATATTTTCAGATAGACCAGAGCTTAAAAGCATAGAATTCATCATATCTTTAAGGGTTCTATTTTTTTGTTCGGCTACACCATTTTGTTGGGGAGTATAGAGAGCACTGACCTCATGTATAATACCATTTTTCTCACAAAAATCTTCTAGAGATTTAGTACTTTATTCACCTCCCCAATCAGATCTAAATCTCTTGATTTTTCGGTATAATTGATTTTCCACTTCTATTTTGAATTTCAAAAACATGCTTTCAGCTTCATCTTTAGACTTAAGAAGATATACCTTAGTGTATCTAGAAAAGTCATCAACAAAAGCAATATAATACTTTTTTCCACCTCTGCTAACAGTGTTCTTGAAATCTGCTAAATCTGAATGTATTAGTTCAAGTAATTCGGTCTTCTACTAATAACATATTTGAAAGGTTTCTTGCCATGCTTTGCTTCTACACACACAAGACATTTAGAATAATCATTAGTTTTTATCATAGGAATTAATTCCATTTTTCTAAGTCTTTTTATAGAAACAATATTAACATGACCTAGTCTACCATGCCACAAATTAATAGACTCAACAATATAAGCAGAATTTGAAATACTTGCATTAATGACAATCTCTTGAACAATGTTCAGTACAAATAAGCATCCACTAAGATATCCCTTCCCAACAAAGTCTCCTCCACGAGAAATAATTATTTTATCAGCTTCAAAAACAAGTTTAAGGCCTACTTTGTTGGAAGTGCTCCGGAAACTAAGTTTCTACGGAGAGAGGGAACGTACAAAACATTGTTCAAGGATAAAGTTCTTCCAGAAGTTAATTTAAGTAACCTTTTCATTTACCCATAACTCCAGCAGTAGTGGAGTTACCCATGTAAACACACTCTCCATCAGTGGACTCCACAAAGTCATGGAATAAATTCTTATTAGCACAAAAATGTCTTGAAGTGCATGTGTCTAGCACCCAGTTAGTTTTGTTAGCCACCAGATTTGCCTCAACGGCTACAACAACAATCACTTCATTACAGCAAGATGAACTTGGACATCATTTTGTTCTTCCTACTTTGAGTCCTGCCCTTTTCTTTGATAGCACTTGGCAGCCCTGTGACCAAGTTTTCCACAAACAAAACAAGGACCCTTAGATTTTTGAATTTGGCTCTCCGGCTTGTTGAATTGATTTTTCTTCTTCATATGTTCCTTTTTCAAGACTTTCTTCTGTTTGCCTTTGAACCTGTCTTTCACAACAGTACCTGAAGATTCAACAAGACTAACTTTAGAAGAATTAAGAGAAAGTTCTTCAATCTTATCTTTTAGATGGTTCGCCTCTTCAGTCTTCATATGACTAATAAATTTTTGGAGAGTTAAATTCTTTTTCTTATGTTCTAATTGATTTCTATAATCACTCCAAGATGGTGGGAATTTTTCAAGCAGAACATTAGCCTGAAATATCTCACACATCTTCATGTCTTCGTTGAGAACATCAGCAGTCAAGTTCTCATATTCGTGAACTTGTTCCATTATTGGCTTATTATCAACCATTTGGAATTTAATCCATTGACTGACAACATATTATTTTCTTTCCTGCATCATCAGCACCATATTTCTTTTCCAAACTATCCCATATTTCTTTAGTAAATTTATAAGTAACAAATAAATCAAATAAATGATTAGTCATATGATTTAGCAAGTGTCCTCTTACAGTTCTATTATCCTTTTCAAACTTCTTTTTAGCAACATCATCAACAACCATAACATTGCTAGAATCAATAGTAGTATTAGGACCATTCATAGAAGGTTTGTTAAATAAAACACAATCAACTTCTAAAACCAGTGTTTAAAATTGTTTCCATCCAAAGGCTCAAGTTTTGACAAATTAGAAAAAGTTTTGTTCAAAGAAATAGCCATTTATAAATATTGTATGTTAGAGAAATCGCTTTCAAATTGTTGGAAAAAATACTACAATATTGATATTGGACTAAAATAGCAAAATAGTAAACAACGTATTACAAACACTGTGTCGTGGCAAGCCATTGCCTTGGAAGTGATTTCGGCCCGACTCCGGTGCAAATCGTTGTAGTTGGTCGCTCCCCAAGGTTCCACAGTTACTCTCAAACACATGCAATCATGGCTGAGAGTTTGGAGGTTGCCCAAAAAATATTCTAAGAATAAGAAAAGAGGAAAAAGTTTTTCTCTTCTTTTGTTTGTGTTGATGTGCTATTTCTTATGCTCACCAAGCCACTTCTTATATAGGATTGCAAGAAAGGAGTTGCAAGTAGGAGAGTTTTTTAGAAACGTATTGGCAATGTTAATGACATTAAAGGCCATTATATCACTTTTGTTTTTTTGGAACGGTGTATCATATCCTTTTGAAACGTATTTTGCATTTGTGTCTTTGCATTACACTTAGTTAATAAAGTCAGAATAATCAACTCAAAAATATAGAGTAACTAAATCAACAACAGAATTAACCCAACAGATACTAACTGAATCAATTTTCTCACCATTTTTAAGTTACTTCGAGGTATTATCTATAGTTATTGACTTATTGTTCTATACAACTATATTAACTTCCTTGAAGGTGCGGAGGTGTTTGGATTGGATTGAATAAAAGTTGGTCAAACGTCAGTTTTTGACTTCTGAAGGTGTTTGACAAATAAAAAAAAATTCTTAAAATAAGTCAAAAATAACTTACAACAAATTAGAAAGTGTTTGATAAAATTAAAAATAACTTAAAATAAGTTTAAAATGACATAAATTTAAAACCAAAAGTAGGTCTCCTCCTACCTTTTTATTTTTTGAATTAACATTCATTTAATTTGAATTTGAATTTTTTAACTTAGAGGGTATTTGGATTGACTTAAAAGTTGGTTTTTGACTTCTGGAAGTGTTTGACAAATATAAAAATGACTTAAAATAAGTTAAAAAGTGTTTGGCTAGGTTAAAAATAACTTAAAATAAGAGGGTTCTACCATTTTAAAAAACATTAAACGTATAATAGCTTTAGTAAAAAAAAAAATGTATATATATATAAGTGATATAGCAACACACGGGACACTATAAAAAGAATTATATTTTCAACATATATAAAAAATTTCTAAAAAAATTATTCATGCTAATTAGCACAACTTGAAAATAAGACAAATCTTCTTTCAAATTTTAACTATTAAGTAAAAGTTTTGATCAACAAAATTATGATAAAAAATTTATATATTTCAATTAAGAGAAAATATATCAAATCACATTTGAACTTGATATCTAAACCTTTTTTTTTGGTTAACTAGCATATTTCATTCAAAGCCAAATTGTTCTATACAAAACAAGCAGTAATAGACTAACTGCTTACTCATCAACGCTCCTACTCTTCTGATCTATAATGAACTATACAATCAAACTATATAGAGATTAGTGAGATCTACTACAAAACTGGCCACTATTTATGGATAGACAGGAAGGTGTTGTAATGCACACTGCCATGTTGCTCTAGTTTGTCCCTTAATATGCATATGCATCACAATTTTCTTTAATACGTTCTCAGCTTTCACCTTGCCATGTTGAAATCTGATTCTATTCCACTCCCTCCAGATGATATACCCCAGCATTCCAAAAACACTACACGTTATTTCAGCTCGTCCCGACTTCTTTTTGGCCATTAGACATACCCATCGCACTTCTGTCTACCAATCTTGAATGACTCTAGGATAGCCCATCCATATACACAGTCTTCTCCACAAGTCCTTGGTAATCTGACAA
Organism: Solanum verrucosum; assembly: GCF_900185275.1. NCBI lineage: Eukaryota > Viridiplantae > Streptophyta > Magnoliopsida > Solanales > Solanaceae > Solanum > Solanum verrucosum. The sequence continues at coordinate 216,055 of NW_026020164.1, forward strand.
TCAAAGTACAAGTGACTAAAAGTTTCATCTGTCAATCCACGATAAGCACATTCACGAGGAACTTGGATCCCAAACTTTACAAGTCTGTCCACAATTGCCAGTCTTTTGTGTATCGCTAGCTATATAATAAATTTAAATCTTGGATGAATACTAGGATGTAATGTTATACCCTTCCAATGGACTTTAGGATACTGGGCATCAATCTTTTATACATCATATGTGTTGAATATTTATCTCCAATTTGGGTTATTGCAAAAGCATTGTTCAAAGCACCATGCCTTACCCAGTTTCTAGCTGTCAGGATCTTCCTCACAACCCAAGAAGCACTCTTAGGTATTTGGAATATTTCAATGTGCTGCCTTCTTATAAAATAAGTGTGTACCCACCGGATCTATAAACATTCTTTGCTCCTAGCTATGTTCCACAATTATTTCAGTATTGTTGCTCTGTTCCAAAGGCACAAGTCCATGATATTAAGGCCCCTAGCTGCATGAAGCTTATATATAGTCTCCCAAGCCACTAATGCTTTCTTGGATACAGTTACAGATCTAGTCCACAAAAATGTTCTACGTACAGATTTGCTCTATGCTTTTCATAACTTTCTTGGGAATTAAGAAAATCTGAGAGCAATAGGCTTGTACCCCAAATGAAACTGATTTGATCAATTGCACCCTCCCAGCATATGAAAGTAACTTTGCATACCAACATGTTACCTATGCAGCAATTTTCTCTATCAGGGGTAAGAATTGATTAACACTAAGTTTTTTGGATACTAGAGGGACTCCCAGGTATCTGAAGGGTTGTACACCTGCAACATATCCAAGTTCTTTTAGCAGTTCTTCTTTGGTGTGGTCAGCAACTCCAGCTATATACAATGAACTATTCTCCAAATTTGCATGCAAACCTGAAGCCTTAGAGAATCTCAGGAAAGCTTCATTCAACAATTTAACATAGATAAGGTCTGCCCTACAATACATCAATAAATCATCTGCTAAGCATATATGAACATTGTTCAATTTCCTGCATCTTGGATGAAAATTGAAGTTGCCATTCATGCTCAGTTGGTTAAGCTCTCTTCCCAAATACTCCATAGCCAAAACAAAGAGGTATGGGGACATAGGCCCCCCTTGTCTAATACCTCTTTTAGCTTTAAAAGGCGTAGTCAAACCCCCCATTAAGTATCAAGGAGTAGGATACTGTAGAAACACAAGTCATGATCCATTGTATAAATTTTGCAGGAAATCTCATGTCAATGATCAACTTCTTTAGAAAACTCCACTCTAAGGTGTCATAAGCTTTTCTTAAATCAACTTTAAGAACACACCTAGGTTATATCCATTTCCTAGAATAACATTTGAATATCTCATGACTTACTTAAGTAATTTAACTACGTGAGTGTTTATTTACCCTCTTTAACATTTTTCAAGTGAATTCAATATCACTTTTAAATTATAATACCACTCTCACCCATCATGTCATAGTCATGTAAGCACCATGTCATTAATTTTTTTTAATTTCTTTCTGCTTATTCACCAATTTATCTTTTTCTTTAAATATTTTTTTCGGACTTATACACTAATTAATTAATATCTAAAATTATGTGGGCTCATTTGTTTAACAAAGAGCTTCATCATAAGCCCCAAATTGGAGGTAAATTCTTTCAACAATGGAAGTAAAAAATTAAAGCTAAATCTTTTCAACAATATCAATTAAAAATTGAAAGCTAAATATTTTCAACAATGCCAACTGAAATTGACGCTAATTTCTTTCAATAATGGTCTATTTAGCTATAGCCCTTCACATCTTTTATCAATAAGGTTTATGCCTAAATCACAAGTAAAATCTTGATGCTTACATTTTATAAATATTAACTTTCTTGAATTTTAAGTGATCTGTTTTTTGAGTTTCTAATCTTCATTCCATTGGTGAGATTGAAGTTGTAAGAACATTAATTGGAAATTTGGATCTATGAATATGTCCTCACACTGGGTATTGTGAAATTGATGTGACTATTGAGTATTGAATTCAATTATTTAAGAATATGTTTTCCTCATCACTCCATTCTTCTCCATTATTATTTTTATTAGTGGTGGGTGTTGTGGAATTAATGGTTGTAACAATGATATTGGCGTTGGATTATGTGAAATCAATGTCAACAATAATAAAGTAATGAGGAATAGAATAGTGAATTGCTAAAGGGCAGGTGGAATGAAAGTAATGGGTAGAACTGGGCATTTCTACGGATTAAAGGTAGGAGGAGGTGGGGAAGACAACAAAATAAAGAAAAAAAATATTAAAATTTTATTAATAGAATGGGATCGACAAATTTCATTATCTCTAAATAAGAAAATTCACATTTTAAAATAAAAGTTAATATATCATAATAAAAATTAAAAATATTATTATATGTTAGCCAATAAAAAAATGACATGTATAATCTTATAATTTAATTTTTCATTTTCCCTTCACACGCTTTTAGAAGAGTGAGCTCACTCTCCATGTCACGTCATATAGTTTAAGTGCCAAAATTATTAAAGGGATTAAATAAACATCACGTAGTTAAAATGCTAAAGTAAAATCTTGTTGCCAAGTAAGGTTGATTTGATGTATTTTCTTTTTATTAATAGCATAATATTATTGGACCGGACGAGCTATTTTTTACTAGTATGTATATGAAGAACCATAAGGTTATATTAAAATTTTAGAATAAAGTTAATTATCTAAAACTAAAAACTTATATTAGACAAGTAAGAGACTTTATAAATGATATATATATATATATATATATATATATATATATATATATATATAAAATCTTTTGGAAATATATTCATCAACAAACATATATTCTTAACTAATATTATAAAAAATTAATTATGTTTTTCAAATTAGTATATATTAATTAAATTAATAATAAAAACTAAAAGTACTAGATTTCTATGAAAAACATAAAATACATGTTTAAAAAAATATTAATATTATAAATATAATGTCATAAATTATGAAAATATTTATTAAAAAGATAATCTAACAAGTCTAACTAAAAAATAAATGGCATGCAATGTGAATATCAAGTCAATACTACTAAAACAAATTAAATTGAAAATATAACATAAGTTCTAAATTTGCAAAGAAATGTAATGTATGTCAAATTTCAACATAAACATACATAAATATAATTCAAAAGAAAAGAAAAACATAAATCTATAACCTTATTTAACAATGAATTTTCTTTCGATTTAAAATTAGAATACTAAAAAATAATGCTAATAAAAAAACATAGAATACATAAATAAAATAGATAATATGAAAAATTGCATGAACTCACAAGTCGGTAAAGGTTGAGAATGAGAAAGAAATGGGATATAAATAATATAAAATAAAATATATTTTTAGAATAATAATAAAAAAAAGAATTTAAATTAATAGAACTAAAAATAAATTAAAACAAACAAAAAAATTAAAATACTAATCAGCTTGTGATTACACTATTTAAATTACCAACAATTCACATCCGATGACCCCTTTCAACTACATCTAATTACCTACTAACCAAATAATTACATGACCAATTAAATATGTCAGTTTGTGAAATTACACCCAATTATACCAAATCTAATTAATAGAGTGACTTTCCAAACATGCCCGTGGTAAAATCAATCCTCCACAGGCCTTTTAATAAGAAAAAAACGAAAAGAAAATAATGAAAAGAAAGAAAGAGTGACGAGAGGAAGTTACTCGGATAAAGCAATCCTCACTTCCAACCTTTTCAATCCGAAGGTTACGAAGAGAGTAAAAAGGGTGGGAGTCAACTTGCGAGTTTGAGTGAGATAAAAGAGAAAAAGAAAACTATTTGTATCACTATTATTGTTATTATTATAATATACATATGAGAACCAAAACAAGTATATTCTAATTGGACAAATTACAGAAATCACATACTTTTAAGGCAAAATTACAATTTATCCCTTAAAAGTTTATAATTACAGAAATCCCTCATTTTTGCGCATCAGATTAGTGTATCAGCACTTATATTATTGTATCTCGCGCATCAAATTAATGTATCAGCGCTTATATTATTGTATCTCTCGCATCAGATTAATGTATCAACGCTTATATTATTGTATCTCGCGCATCAGATTAATGTATCAGAGTTATATAAGTGCTGACACATGCGCGAGATACAATAATATAAGCGCTGATACATTAATCTGATGCGCGAGATACAATAATATAAGCGCTGATATACTAATCTGATGCGCGAAAATGAGAGATTTTGGAGATTTATAAAACTTATAGAGAATAATGATAATAAGTAAACTAAAATGTGGATTTGTGTAATTTTTCCATGAATTTGACCTTTCGATAAGTTTGTCAAAGAGTATACAACTTGACCTGTTGGTGGTGGGGCGGCTTTGAGCAAATAGCAATGCAGAGTCGAATATTCCCAGTGAATCCCTCTTGCACACTGACACAACCTCATTCTCCCTCTCTTCGCCTTTCCATCACGATGAGTTCCTTCTCCCCTAAAGTTTCAACTGTTTCCATACCATATACCCAACTAAAGGTGACCTTTTCATTCATGGCGTTTCCTTTCAAAATACAATAACAATAACCAAAATATGATACTGATGTTCTTCGTTTTTGCAATTCAATTTTGTCAAATATGCTTATTTTTGTCTCTTGATTGTGGATCAAATAGGACAAAAATGCTGATTTATCGGCAAAAATAGAACAAGGTTTTGGCCCAAATGGTCTTGGAATTCTATCCATATCCGAGGTAACTTTTCACCGCTCCAATACGTTACTAGTATTCACTTCTTCTACATACTGCCTCAAACTTACTTTTCTTCTGCTATTGTGAAGTTTTCTGATTCACTTCGAAAATATTCGAATTTGACTATAGTAAAATACTTGATGGATTTCTTCATTGGTTTGAATTTCAATTGTTTGTTCTTTTGTGCAAGTGTTTACAGAAATTAAGTAATGTGTTTGTCCTTCAGTATCTTTTAAATTCATATCTATATACATACCTAGTACTAGTGGTGGAGCCAGGATTTTCGATAAGAGTATTCAAAATCTGAAGAAGTGAACACACGAACTAGTCCAAGGGGGTTCAACATCTATTATATATACCTAAAAATAATTTTAATCATGTATATATAGTAATATTTTCCGCCGAAGGGGTTCTGAACCCCTAAGAACATGCTGGCTCCGCCCCTGCCCAGTACCCACACACATTCTTATGGGTGATAAAATCATTTGTCTTGACATGTTGTCAGCAAATATACATATATATATATATATATTTTGACAAGAAGGAGTTGCTCGGATGGTAAGCAGCCCTACCTTCCAATCCGAAGGTTGTGAGTTCGAGTCACCAATGGAGCAAAAAGGATGAGAATTCCTAGTGAGGGGCGATCAGCAAATACTTTAAGTTCTTTGTTAGTGTGGGAGCTGTTTGGTCCCTAAATTGAAAACTCAAACCCTTAAAAGGTTTGTTAACATATGTATATTGTCAAACATGATGCATCTGGTGCTATTTTTGCATCAAAAGGGAAAGGATAAACTAACTAGTTGGTAAACGTAAGAGAGTTAATATCAGAAACATAATTAGCACGTAAAGAGGGATCCAGCCTAACCAACTCAAGATCTAGACAGATTCAAAATCTGAATATCGTAAGATCTGGACATCTTGTAGAAGTTGGTTGAAGTCTCATAAAAGCCCAGCCTTGGAGTTTTTGAAGAGTATTGATTATAGAAGTGCGTATTGTATCTGTTTCATGTTCACGACATGAATGTGAATTTACTTTTCTTCATACCTCTTTTGTTTTTACTATATTCTCTAGGTTCCTGGTTATTCACTGTGGCGACGGAATCTTCTCCACCTTGGTCCCAGGTACAAAATTCAGACATCAAATATTATTTGTATATCAAAGATAGGTAGACGCATGAAATTGTATGTGTATAGGAAAATATTAGTGAACTGTTCATATAATCAGTGTCTCTTCTTCAAAAGGTTAGCCAACCTTCCTGAAGATGTGAAAAGGGAGCTTGAAGACCCTAATAGCAGGTGAGCCATAATCTAATGCTTTATTTTTGTTTCTTTGATCTTGAATATCACCAGCTTTTTGCAATCTATTTAGAACTCCAACCATATCTTTTTTTAAAAAAAAATATGGTTATGCAGTTATGCTTATGTACGTCCATGTATTCTCTTTGACCCACATCTTCAACAACTTTTGGCAATGATGTTTAGGTACAACTTTGGATGGAGTCATGGAAAAGAAAAGCTCGAATCCGGAAAGCTAGGTAGGAGTTTGCCTACTAAAATTTGACTGTTTTGTTGTTTCATTCAGCAAATAGTCTAGCACACTAGATTACTCAAACAAACAAGGTGTGATTTCTAATGAAGATGAACTCATCATTTAGTCAAAGACTATAAAGGGGTCATTTGGTAGAGTTTATAAGAATAATGTTGTATAAGGTGGATTATTAGTAATGCTGGTAGTAGTTATGCGGACATTATTTCGTATAACATCATTTGGTTTGATGCATTAGAAATAACAAGTCTTTCATAACTTCTATGAAAATGTTTGTTTACCAAAATACCCCCCACACTCTTTAGCTTTGGAAAATGGGAAATGTCTCAGAGAGGGATTTGAGGGATAGTCATGTCATTAATCAATCTAATGCATGTGTTGAAACCCTTTGTATTACTAATACATGAAAATCCATGGTATTAGTAATACACACCTCAATACGCAATAGAGTGTACATAGGCTAAAACTATGTACCAAACAAGATACTAATAATACACAAAGCTAATGCATGCATTTTTTTTCTAATACACTCAACCAAATGATCCCTATAACTAGAAAAACGCCAAGTATAGGTTGGTGTTTTAAGTGCAATATACAATTCAAGCATGCTTTAGTAAAGAAAGGGACTGGTGAAAAATATAAATAATATCATGTGAAGAAAACACAATTACATAGATATAAATAAAATCATATGGACCAAGAAAGAAAAAGATGAAATTAAGTGAAATATATGGAGTTTACCATGTTAATCATATTCAAATCATTTTGAAATTGTTATTAGTACAATATTAAGTTTCTATTTGGATTAGCTTGTACTGAATCTTATATTATATTCCTAATTACTAACATGCTAATCTTAATTGTCCATGTTGCTTTTACCAACTTTATTTATTTTTCGGCGTTGGCCTTAAAACATGGAACTAATGGCAATTGAGGCACATACTTTGATGTTTGAACTAGAGTACTACCTTTGCGAGGAGAAGCATCCAACCTTCACTGCACCTAGCTTCTGGACTTTAGTGTGCCTCAAGTGATCCTTTAACAACATTGGAACTTAAAAAGATCCACAAAATTCAGCAGTTTAAATTATAATATCAACTGAATCCATAATGGGAATGATTGGTAAAACTGATATCTAAAGCTACTTGTAGATGTCCTCCTCTCCATGATGTTATTATATAACCCTCTGGTTCTATGTTCCCCTCGACTAGGAGGTCTCACAAATCATTCAAAAGGACATATGAAGGCCTTCACCTATGATGGGTTATAGGAGACAGATACTAGCTTTCAAAATCCGGATGAAATGGATTGCTAAGTTGTTTTATGGTCAAACTAGAAGTACCCATGTCACTGAATAACCCCTAATAACAATGAGTATCATCTAACAAGTGGCAAGTAACTTATCAAACTAAAAAGAGACTGGAGGTGTAGGAAGACAATTAGAGAATTTGGTATGACAATGCTTAACCAATGATCACAAACTGTTGTTCCAACACAGTGGACATGCCAGAAATTTTGGTATGATTCTACCAGGTCACCATTCCATGAGCAGTTTGATTGAAAGTTGTCAGAAAATGTGAGAACAGTGCAATTTTGCACTTTATTCCCTATATTTTCGTAGTTCTCATGCAAGTTGTTGCCTTTGGTGTTCAAAGTAAAATGGAGCATTCTCTGCATATTTGTTTGAACACAAAGTTAAGAAACTCATAAATTCGTCTTCTGTTGCTGGTGGGAGGTGGTAGGTATCTCGTGGAATTAGTCGAGATGTACAAAAGTTGGCCCAGACACCACGGTCCTAAAAAAGGAACTCATAAATTCGTCTTACTTATTCAAGTTGCCATATGAGTGTAATTGTTAATTTTGGAGTTAGATTAAAAGAACACGGGATTAACAAGTCAATTGGGACAAAGAAGTTTGAATAAACTATTGCTGCACAATGGTTGCATTTAGGGTGCTGCAAATTTGTTGTGATACATCTAGAAAAAGTTTACCCACCCTCATTGATTACAAAGACATTGCTTCACAAAGTAAAATAGAGCATTCTCTGCATATTTGTTTGAACACAAAGTCAAGAAACTCAAAAGTTTACTTATTCAAGTTTCTTAACTTTGTGTTCAAACAAATATGCAGAGAATGCAAATTGCTGGAGAAGTGACAATTACTAATAAGCTATTTGTCTACCATAACATTGATATCTCTTTATTGTATATTATGTGTGCAAATATCTTGGTTTCACTTATTTAACTTTTCCTCAAAAATGCAAATTGCTGTTGTTTAAATATATCATTCTGACGAATTTAAAATGTGTCATGGATTTGCCTGTGCAGATTTGCTGAAAGGATCTTTCTATGCAAATCCAATATTAGATGTACCTACAACAGAGCAATCCCTCATTGAACGGTAAATTTTTCACTGCTTCATTCGTAAAGAACTGAGTGAATATAGTGTAGAATTGAGAGCTGAAGTGAAGTCTAAGTCGTCACACTACTTAGGAAAAGAAAGATGAGATGTAGTTGTTATTCTCTCTGTTTCACTTTATTTGTCATAGTTTGACTTGGCGTAAAGTTTAATAAAGAAATGAAGACTTTTGAAACTTGTGCTTAAATATGCCATGACATTCGTGTGGCAATAGAACTTTTGAAATTCGTAGTCTTTATACATGTCATAGCATTTGTATGGCTATAAAAGCTTCTCATTAAGAAAATATAGGAGTATGTCATTCTTTTTGGAATAGACTAATAAGGAAATAGTGTCAAATAAAGTGGAATGGAGGGACTACTTTTTATGCTTTTACTTTTGAATTGAGATAAACTGCATATGCATGCTTAATTTTCATGCAGCTAAATTTTAGTTGTGTTGAAGGTATCCATCATATTGTGGGTCAAATATATGGCCACATAAGGCTCTGCCAGAACTTGAAACAGGTAGATACTAACCCAATTTTTGTCTTATTTTTTGTTAGTTGGTGGGTTAAAGCTTGTTCATAACTCTGATCAGATACCAAGTAGATGTTTTGTCCTATAATGTCCTGGTATCAATAAGAAATCTGATTACAGGGGAAGCTTGTGAATGCTACAAGTTATCTTTATTTTACTTAGAGGGAAGAAAAAATATTATTGTACAAGTGGAGAAGTGGATTCTATGCAAACTGTTATGGTTATGTAACATTTGGTAAGCAATTTTGTCCTTTTAGGAAGGGCAATTATTTGGGATAGCATGAAAGATAAGTCATCATGCAATTTTTTATGGTTGAATACATATGTAGCCGCTAATACTTGTTTGGATTTTTCATTTAGACATCTGAACTAAGGGTTGTACCTATTTAGTACCTGAACCCAAGCCAAAATATGTCTATTAGACATAATTCGTTGATGTGGCACTACGCTTGTAACATTAAGCGTGTGATACACTTTTTTTTTCCACTTCTTCCCCTTCTATCTCTTACCACCATTTGCACCGCCATCCTTGACACCCTATTGGCACCACCACCTCCCGTTCTCCTCTCTCTCCCCGCCGCAATTGTCACTGCCATCCTCCATTACTGGCACCACAACTTTCCCTTCTCCTATACCTTCTCTCTACATGCCGCCAGCCCGCCACTGTCACCACCATCCTCAACACCACTCACTACCAGGATCTTCAAGATTCATTTGAGAGCTTCTGGCATAGGAGCTTGTCACGTGCTAATACAACAACTTATCACATGCTAATGCAACCACTTGCCATATGATGATGAAACAAACTTATCACCTTATATTAGTTGTCAACCTTACAACAACATAACCAGTGTAATCCCACAAGTGAGGTTTGGGAAGGATGGTGTGTCCCTACCTTGTGAAAGCAGAAGCTGTTTCTGATAGACCCTTGGCTCAAGTAAAGCGTATAAAATCAGTAGGATAGGAAATACAATAGATACAATTGTGAAATTAATGGAGAAAAGACATTTGTTCTAGCCTTAGTGGATAGAGTTACGTAGTACATGTTGGTAGACGAAATTAGTTGAGGTGAGTGCAAGTTGGCTCGGACATCAATGTCATTAAAAAAATAATGAAGAAAAGAAATAAGTAGCAAAAATCAATACTCTCCCCGTCCCATTTTATGTGTCACCGTTTGACTTGACACGGTATTTAAGAATAAAAGGAAAAGTCTTAAAACTAGTGATCTAAAATAATCCTTAGATATTTGTGTGGTTGTAACTAATTTCATTAAGGGTAAAAGATAAAAGGAAAATCTTAAAGTTTAGTTGTTTCTAATTATAGTAAGGTGACATTCTTTTTGGGATGGACTAAAAAAGGAAAGGGTGTCACATAAAATGGCATGGAGGGAGTAGTACAATAACAAAAAACGGAAACATGTAATAATAAAATCTAAGCATTAGATAGTAGGGAATCTAAAAATACTATTGATAGGGGAAAGTAGACAATGCTCGACTAGCTACTAACCTTCTACCCTAATCATTGACCTCTATATCTTCCTATCTAGGGTTTTCTCCTTGGTATATAGCAGGTGTGCTATGTCCTGTCTAGTCTCTTCTCTCCAATACTTTTTTGGCCTACCTCTACTTGTCCTAAGATCTACCATAGCCAACCTCTCACATCTCTTCACTTGGTCATTGGATACCGATGCACCTCCTCTTCATATTAGTTGTCAACCTTATCTAGATAATATTAGTTGTCAATGTTATCTAGATAATAATAGTTGTCCTTATCATGTAGTAAGTTTTAGTTCCACATCGGTAGGTAACTTTTTATTCTTAGATTTTGTAAGCCTATACAAAGGCTTCTGGTTGCTGATTAGAGTTATGTAGGGATTAGTTATGCAGAGATTAATTATGCAGGATTAGTTATGCTAGGATTAGTTATAGAGGAATAAGTAATGCAAAGATTACAATGCATGAATTACTACTTTGGTTGTTTGGTTTGTTGTATTAGAAATTTATATACATTATATACTTTTTAAAATAAAATATTTGTTTACAATGCATGATAAATTTTCTGATCTTCAAAAATGAGGCAGGGTAAGGTATATAGTTGGCATATGATGCACTACAATCAAATCCATAAACTTAAGTATGGCGTGACAGAGGGTAAATTTGTCATTTTAATTGTTTTATCCATGTATTAGATATTTCATCTTCTATCCAATATTAAATAATACATAAATCAACTTATAACTTATACATGTTTTATGTGTGTGGGATTGTAAAATGTTAATCAAACATCATACTTGGAATGCTGAATTTTGTACAAAACAACTAATGCTACCAAACATGGTATTAGCTATGCTAGTTGTATAGCCAGCAACCCCTTAATGTACACATCTTGAATTTGAGTAAATCTTTTATATAAAGCTTTGAGCTTTAGTTTGCTTCTTTTAAGATAATGTATTTCCTCTTAAGGCCTCATTTGTTTCCGTTAAGATTAAGATGTCTGAATCTGAATAAGCATCTGAATATTAAGATGTGCATTAAGATCTACATGACTAGATTTGAATATACATCTGAATATTAAGATGTGGTCTCTAGATGTGAACACTGAATGATTAAGACAGTTTGTTTTCGATATTTGAATGTGCATATCAAATTAAATATTATAAAAAATTTATTTCGTCAAAATAATATTAATTTTTAATAAAAATAATATTTTAAATGTTTATATTTGATTAAAAAAATTAAATTATATGATATGCTAATAAAAATTATATTTCAATATAAAAATTATTATAACATGATTTTTTAAAAAGAATTCAACAAACATCTTTTAATAAAATAAATTATCAAACTAATCAATAATAAAGAAGGTTTCACATTATCAACGCCTAACATATATTCTAGCTAATTAGAAAAGTTAAAGAATTCCTATTGTTTTCGATGACCTTAATTCAATTCTCTAACTTGTGAACCTGTAGCATCGTCCATGCTTTTTGTAGCTGATAATTTCACAAAATATACTAATAGTTGTACGGTATAATGGTTCTTCCCATCCAAGACCATCTAATATTCCCTTTCATTCTTCAAAGCTAGGTATATTATTTTTTCTAGTCAATAACTCTAAAACAATACTCTTCTTCTCATCAATTTCCAATTGAGACAACAAAATTTTTCTTTTCATCTCAAAACTTTTCTTTCAGTCGAAATTGAAGATTGAGATACAAAATTACTAAGACTTCCATCATTTTTGTCACCAACTACATCTTCAACTTCATTAGGTGTATTTATATCTATAGTAGTAGATACAAAACATACACTAGGACAAGGATAGGTACAACTTCTTGTTGCAGTAGAACCTTCAAAAAGTTTTGTATACAAATATTGAAAGGGTAGATGTGAAGTGTTCTTGATAAACATCAATACACCTCAAAAAAATTGTTAATATAAAAAAAACAATGAAAACTTACCAGTTCAAAGAGGAAAAAAAATGATGTTTGATTGAGAAAAGAGAGGAAGAAAGTTTGTAATGAGAGAGAAATAAACCGCACAAAGAGAAACAAAAGCGACGTGTGATTATTTTAGAGCGTATTAAACAAGTCTGGATGTATTAAGACTCTCCTACAAATCTGATTCGTTCAGATCTTTTTAGATCCATTAAGAGGTTTTCTTAAAAAAGAAACAGATGGACTTAATAGGCTTAATCTGAATGATTAATTGGGGTGTGAGAATTTGGGAATTTCAAAAGAGTGAACTTTTGGTCATCTCAGGATCTGACCCTTCTATTTCATTTTTTGTTTGGGCATGGGGATGTTATGTTTAATTGGGGTGTGAGAATTTGGGAATTTCAAAAGACTGAATGAGAAGAAGAAGAATGCATAAACGTTTTGTCTTTAAAAGCAACTTATATACTCGTATAACCTGATGCTAGATATCAAATATTAAAAAGGACAGTACAAATTCATATCATGTTGCCGCCTGCCTTGTTTTAGAATGCTGAAACAATTCTCTGTGCCTCTGCAATATTCTCGCTCTATGATGCATCAGTAATATTTAAATAATACCAATTTTAACAAGATTTGGTAGTTGAAAATGGTAAAAATATTTTTTTGTTCAGGATATTACCATTGCTGAGTTTTTCAACATTTATGTTTTGCTTTGCAGCCTTTAAAACTCTTGGAAAGCTGATACTGGATGTGGGATTACTCTTGGCGTATCACTGTGATCGCTATGGTGCGTCTTTTGTGCTATGTTTGTACCATCTATTTTATTTCCATGGTTCTGATCTGGGTATTCAATTGCATTCCTACGTACAGTCACATAGCCAACTTAAATCCAAAGCCCATTAATGATAAACAATTCCAAATTTAAATGGAAAATTCAAGTTCAAGATACCTTAAAGATTTCAATGTAGGTTGTACTTCTCTAGAGGCCTCCAAGGAATTGGCTTGAGATCTCAACTCATCTATTGCTTTCTGTAGTCGACTGCAAATAATTGCAACAGGATCTTGACACTACTTATATCAAAACGACCAATATCAACAATTATTCGACCTTGTAAAACCATAATCCAGTGGAAAAGAATTGTGTATTGATAAGAAATATAAGCTGGGTTGAAGACATGATGTATTACGCGTTTCAGCAGTTAGGTTCTTGACTCCCAAAATTAAAGACGCGGTTCTTTGCCATTTCTACTGGCCTCTATCATGAGAGAAATTATTTAAATTCCAAAAAAATTACAGTGGGATAAATTAAAAAGAAATTAGAATTTCAAAATTCAGAATTTTATTTTATTACAAAAGTAGTTAGGTATGTCCTCTTTCTTTTAGCAATGCTAAGTGGCCAATTGTGAGGCTGCCACTTGGCTTAATATGGAGGATTCTTTCCGTCTTTTTAATAATGTACAAATTTGATTGTTTTTTCTTTATTGATGTCAAAACCAGTCTCTTCACTTCCTGTCTTGCTTCGTACTGGTTCATGTACTGGCTTCTTTAAACAAAGTAATGGTAAAAGATGTTTGGTTTCCTTGACATGCTGTAAATGTGTCCTTAAGTCTTTATTTTCACTTTGATTCCTCCTGCAACAGATATGAGGAACAGTTTTCTTGAGTTTCTCATTTGGAACCTCGACAAAATCATTATGGTTGTAATTGAGCTTTGTTAACAGAATTGCAATAGTCACCCTGATGGTCTAGATTTTGATATGTTTCTACTGTCAAACCGCTTTTCATTTTAAAAAAGAAACTGCTTTTGCTTCCTTATTTTTGTTATGCTTTCTTTTTGTATGAACATTATTGTAGCTTGAGGTGATGAGTATTAATCACATCAGTTTAGTCGCTCAATGCAAATAATGCAGCATCCAGAGAGATGGTGATGCTTGAGGGTGAAGGCCTTGAACAAACACTTGTTCATTCTAGATGTCATAAAGGTCGTCTGCTTTACTATTTTCCAGCTCAACATAGGTAATGGTCTTTCCCTCTCTATGATTATTCTTTTGGGAAAAATAAGAGAAGGGAGGAATTGAGTGAAAAGCTCAACTTGATTATTTCCTCAAGTCATTCTAATACTCGCCCTCAAGTTGATGGATATCAGTCATGTGAGACATAATGGAGCCCTATTTATACACACTACATTACAATCATTTTCCACGTTTGATACTATATACCAATTCTATTCCTATTTCTATTCTAACGCTCCCCCTCAAACTGGTGATTCAAGCCATATGATCGGACTTGTTGCATATGTAATTAATATGAGAGACTTGGTGAAAATATCTGTAAGCTGATTACTTGATTTCACAAATATTGTAATAATATTTACGCGAAGTATCTTTTCTCTAACAAAGTGGCAGTCAATCTCAGTTTGCGTAGAACCTGCTGGCCACGCGACTAAAAACTGTGTATTTTTATGAACACTTTTATTAAAGTAACTTTTCATAAAAGTGCTTTTGAAAAAAACAATTTGTGTTTGACTAATTCATTTGAAAAGTGTTGTTTGATAAGCTAATTGTGTTTTACTAATCTTTTTTAAAAGTACTTTTGAGAGTCAAATTATGAAAATGGACAATTTTCAATGCACTTTTAATATTAAGATTATTTTATAGAGAGAAATTATTTTAATTATCTATTATAAAAAATTAATTAATTTTTATCTTTATTTAATAAAAAAAGTACATATTACAAATTTCCAACCAATATTGTACATAGATAAATCAAAGAAAATATTAAATATTGATATAATATTAACATGATGATTTAAATATAATTAAAAACATCAAACCAAATAAATTAAAAAATCATTCCACAAATTAAAACATAAAATTAAATAAAGAATCTATTGTGTAAAATGAAAATAAAATTCTTAAATGGAAACTTATGAGATATGCTCTAATTAACAAGGGATATATTAGTATATAAGTATAAATAATAGGGGTACTTTGATTTGAAAAAACAATTTTTTGATTCTGCTTTTTTTAAGAAGCAGAAACTTTTAGCTTCTTCCCAACCTTAGAAAAACTGCTTCTGCTTCTATTTGAAAGCCGTTCTACTTATTGGTCAAACACTTTAATTTTTTCAAAAAAGTGCTTTTGGACTATTAACCACCAGGCCAAATAGGCTCTTAGTCCTCATGAAATATCGATGTGATATGAAGGACCGCTTGGTTATCACACATAAGTTCCATCTATTGATTTCTCCAAAAACTGTTGAATCCAAACTAGCTCATAGGTTGCTACAATTGTTGCTTGATATTTTGCACCTACATTAGATTGATCAACCACACTCTATATCTTACGTTTATAGGACAACAAATTACCTCCTACTAAAACAAAATTTTTTGATGTAGAACGTCTATCAAAAGGTGATCTTGCCAATCAACGTCTGTTTATCCAATGATTGCTCATGGCCTCAATCGTCGATCTTCATAGAGTGTTTGTTTGTATCCCGTTATGAAAATGGATTAACTCAAATATGATAAGTTAAGAAGTTTCAGATACTTAGGGATCAGAGTAGAACCCTTTTAACTCTTGGATTACTAGAAAACAAGGGATTAGTTTCCTTTTTGATTTGATTTATTTCTACTATAAATTGTGTACTCTTTGGATGAATAACACGTGTGGATTTGTTGTCTTGTAAATTTGCATACAATTCAGATGAATAAAACATACTCCTCCGATACCAAAATTTCCAACCTTATTATTTCTAATATCTAGAACTGGTACTGATTCTGTTATGTAATGGTCTATATCTTGTTGAACATATGTCTACAACACTCGTAAGCAACCTAAGGAAACAAAGATATATCAAGATACAGGGGAAATAATCAAGTTAAGACATCCCATACAATCCTGTCTGATTGTGAACACCCTAACATTCTTGTTTCCAGTAGTTGCTTTCATTTACTTCGATATTAGAAGGCAATATCAATGAGACAATGACATTGCAAAGTTGATCTTGACAAGAGGAAGTGTGTTTCATTTCAAATTTCAAAATATATTGGATTTTGTGCATATGATATACTGCTATTAGATGCAAGTAAAATTTTACTGTGCATTCTGAAGAAAGAATAGCTGCTTCTATAATGCTACCAGTAAAGGGGCACTAAGCTTTGAATTTCCTTAGATTTAGAAGACATATTCACGGATTAAAATAGACTGTTATCATCTATGTTTCTTAGACTCAGGTGTGGGTATCCGATATCGGTGCAGATCTAGATGTCTGATTCTTCATCACATAAACTTTAGTATTTGGGGGGTATGGATTCCTGTGGGGATACGGGTGCTGAGCCTGAGATACAACCAATAAGTGTAAATTACGACATATATAGTATATATCTCGATTGATTAAAGTTATTGAACTAAAACTAATAAATTTACTTATTTATAAGCATCTAATATTTTATGCACACGAGATCTCGCTAAATAGCAAAGCATTGTAATATTTTATATATGACATATAAACTCAAATATCAAACCAAATATCCAATCAATCTATACTTTTCGATCATAGACATGGTCAAAACACCTACAGTAAATTGACCAAATCTGGTGTGGATCTCACACCCACATCCATGTCGTGTCAACACAGGTGTGGCAGGGATTTTGAAGAGTCCTAGCCACATAGGTGATCATTGCAGCAGTGACTTTCTGTAGACAAGTGCACATCTAGTTACAAACTGACAGTTCCCAGGCGAGCAAAAGCTCAAGGCTGTCATTCACATTAGATTTTTGCTTTACGTCTTCAATGCTGCTTGAGTAGTCTACTGGAGTTAGTTTATTCATACAATAATATTTTATGGCCTTCTGTTGGCACACATAGTTTTTTTTAACTATATTGATTCTTGCAAAGGTTTAGAATATGTAAACTCCAATAATATAAATGCAATAATCAAGGGATGATACATTGATTCAGAATATTTGTAGTCTTCAGCTAACGAAGTGTACAACTTTCTTGCAGCTGCCCCGCCCATGCTTCCATGTCATCATGGTGTGGATGGCATACAGATCACGGTTCTCTTACTGGTACTTAGTTTTTTGAAATCCGCTTTTAGTAAATTTCTTGAATTGTAGGTACATGTAGCAAGATGGTATTACAACTGCATTACAACTCAATCAGGAAGCTGAATAATGTAAAAAACTTAATTAATGTTTAAAACTTGGTAAATGATTTACAGTCACCACTTCACATACCATCTAATCAAATGGTATTCCTCAAGGAACTCCAACTGCAAATTTTATCTGCCTGTTATTAGTACTAGTTTGACATTAAGACAATTAGCTGGTCATTAGTAGTGAAAGTTAAGCCTATAACGATTTTAATAAGTTAGTGTCAAGCTGCTTCATATCTGAAACATTAGCCTAGAGAACCATGGATAGTGATTGGTATCGTTGATCATGCCGTATTATCTGATTTTGTTGAGTATTTGTCTGTTTGATTCTGTGTTTTTAGGTATATGGGTAATTACCAATCAGTTGGTGATCTTGTAACTGTAAAAGACAGGTTTGTAGTGATGATAAAACCTCCATTTTTCCAGTATATATGTTGTCATTTAGTATGTTGGTGGGGTCAATGGAGGGATTTATGTGGAGAATGGAAGATAAGTCCAAGGTAACAGGGGTTGTCATCAAAAAAAAAAAAAAAAGTGTCATAAAAAAAAACAGGGGTCTGCTATTTGTAGATCTAGCTCCATATTCTTTCCTAAACGAAAATGTTAATTGAAAAATATATGGTTTCTTTACCTGCACAGATGCAGCTTCACCCTTCAATCGAGTTTTTGTATTGCCATTTACATCGCCAAACCATTTTGCATGAATATAAAGATCTTTGATGACATTGTAACTTGGGTGGATATTTTTAATGTTAGTCTTATTTTCTTTTCTGGGATATTTACTTGTTCGTTGCCCTATCTCCTGCTTTAGCTGATTACTGGTTGATTTCAACTTGTAGGTCTTACTTGTGGCATGTTTACTAGAGATGCTGTAGAGATACATAGCCCTGATAGTGATGCTGGCCTTTACATAAAAACACGAACTGGTCAAATAGTCAAGGTATATTCTTTCTACTCATTACATGCTAAAGCAAAAGGATAGTTTAGAACTATATAGGTCCTTGATAAGTTGTTCCTGATTTCTTATTCAACTACTCTTTTCATTACGCCTTGTCATTAAAGATTATTGCCTGTATTGCACATTTTAGCTGATCCAGTACAATATAAAATCTTCTTCTGATGATCAAGAAGTCATTTTCATCTAGCCATATTTAAAATGATCTAGTTTGTAGAAAGAGGTGATAAGAATCGAGTTAGGATTCAAGAATTGAATAAATTGCTCTACGTAAATCAACAACAACATACATAGTAATAAAAATGTGATGTTGTTACATGTATCCCGTAGAATTAGTCGAGGTGCGCGAAAGCTGGCCTAGACACCATAGTCATCAAAAAGAGAAAACAACATACACAGTGTACACACATGTTAACCCTACCCTATGTGAGGTAAAAAGGTTGTTTTTGATAGTCCCTCGGCTCAAGGAAAGCATTCAAAACAGGTTTGAGAAAAATACAAGAGTGCAAGAAGTTCTAATGAAAATACTAAGAAAAGAAAAATATTAGATAACCAAAGAAAAAGAAACAACAACAGTAAAAAAAAGAACTGTAAAAGCAACATATCAGTGTGATTTCATAAGTGGGGTTTGGGGAGGGTGGGGTGCACGCAGGCCTTACCCCTACCTTGTGTGAGGTAGGAGGATGTTTCCATTTTCCAATATATCCCCGACTTAAGAAAAAGTATTCTCGAAAACATGTTTGACAATTACAAGAGTAAAAGTTATAGTGAATATTTGATAAAAAAGTATTGACAACGAAAATAGTAAAGATAACCCAAGTAAAAGAAACAACATTACAAATACAGTTGAAGAAAAAAAATAATAATAGAAAATTATATTGATACAAATAAGAAGAGGGAGCAGAAAAGGTGATCTAAGCTAGAACCATGTTCTCCAACCGGAGAGAGAAATGACTCGACTACCTACTAACCCTCTACCCTAATCCTTAACCTTCGTGCTTTCCTATCTTTAAGGTCATGTCCTTGGTGAGCTGAAAATGTGTCACATCATGTCTAATCACCTCTCCCCAATTCTTCCTCAGTCTACTTCTACCTTTCCTTAGACCTATCACTACCAACCTCTCGCACCTCCTTATCAGGGCATTTGTGCTCCTCTTTACATGCCCGAACCATCTCAGCCTCACTTTTCGTATCTTGTCCACTATTGAGGCCACTCCCCACCTTGCCCTATGTATCTTCATTCCTAATCTTATCCCTCCTAGTGTGTCCACACATCCATCTAAGCATCCTCATATCTGCTACATTTCATTCTTCTGAACGTGTGAATTTTTGACTAGCCAACACTCTTCCCCCTATATAACAATGTTGGTATAACAACTACTCTATAGAAATTATCTTCTAATTCTTGTGGCACATTTTAATCGCACAAGACACTAGATGTGAGCCTCCATTTTATCCACCTTGCTCCAATATGGTGTGTAACATCATCGTCGATCTTTCCATTTCCTTGATTATTGACCCAAGATACTTGATGCTTCCTGTCGTGGTGATGACCCGTGCATTAACCCTCACTTCCACATCCGCTTCATATGATGCGTCATCGAACTTGTACTTCATGTACTCAGTCTTACTCCTGCTCAACCTGAAACCTTTTGACTCTTAGGTCTGTTTTCAAACCTCCCGTCTATGATTAACTCCATCATGTGTTGTCAATCAATAGTATGTCATTTGTACATAATATACAATTGTATCAATTATAGGGTCAACTCTCTCTGGTTTAACTCCATGCAACAATCACACAACTATGACTCAACCCACTTTCTTTTTCCCTCAATCTAGTTTAGCACTTAGATTAGCCTAGCATAAGAAATTACAACACAAGGCACATACATGAATCACTTCCCAATTTTGTATTTAACTCGTGCTACAAAGAAGCACACAAACACTCAGCCTTACAAAATTCATCCACAAGCCAAATCTGGTATATGACAATAAATAGGTGACAACACCTTGTCACATGCCATACACATGTCTTATCCTATGTAGTTGACATCCCCCTACTGGTAGGCCTATTTGAATTCAAAATACAAGTCTTATTAATTGTGCTGACAATGCCACAAACAACTAGAAACTATGTAACTGCCCAATTGCAACGCATGTGCGCAGTACATGTAGGCAACCTTCAAATTTGGTGCCAAAAGCCCACCTAACATGCAACTTTGCGCCTTATCCACATGCCTATGTTGTGCGCAGGTTCTTTCCCACACATCTTACCATTGGTGCCCAATCTTCTTAGTCATTTGCCTTGCCTCGCTCATAGTCCACAAACTTGTCTTAGCCACAATCATGCCACAATCATAGTCTTGCTTTTCTTTAGCTTGTCCATCCCTTGTCATGCCTTGACGGCACCTTCCCTTGCATGCCTTAGCCACTCCACTGCCAAGGTCTTGCCTTAAGTAAATTTGATCTTAACCAAAGTTATTGGGTCATGGCTAGGTCCATCATGTAAATCCCTAGCCAAGCCTGAGCCATCCGAACTATCAACCTGAGGGTTTAATAGTATTTTCCCTTGAATATGTCGTGTCAATTCATCCATCACCACCAACAACATACCTTGAAGAATAGGAGGCTATGTGATTGCAAAATACTACTACTAGGTGTGTTCACGGGTCGATTATTGGTCAAAATCAAAATCAAACCAATTTAATCGGTTTTTAAATTATCAAAACCAAACCAAATATAATATACATTTATCGGTTTGATTATTATTGGTTTCGGTTCGGTTTGGTTCGACTATTCGGTTATTAACCATACACAAATTTTAAAAAATTCATTCAAAACGAAAAATTGTTGGAACGACTAACATTCCAGAACTTTCGATCACTAAATTTACTGTGAATAAAACTTAAAAAATTCATCATTTTGGCCTAGAAGGAAGAGACAATGACATTTTTAGTCCCACAAAAAATTATCATAGACACTCATATATGAACCCAATAAGATAAATGTTCTCGTCTTGGACCTTTTTGCTTTCATAAATAAATTAAGTAAATTTTGATGAAAACATATAGTATAAGATATTTAAAATTGTTTATAAAATAATATATTATGCTTGTATAATAATATATATATATATATATATATATATATATATATATATATAGTTTTGATGCACGTGCGTTGCACGTGAATATCAAACCATGTACTACACTATTTTTAAAAATAATGTCAATATCATTAAATTAAAAAAAACAAACAATTATAAATGAAAAGATAAACTATAAGTTCCTATGAATAGTGGATGTAAAGTTTCTTTTGATTACTACTGAAAGTTGTCAAATGAACATCCGAAAAACACCTATAACTATTTATAATATAAAGTTAGATATAGATAAGGTGATCTGACACTTCTCTATGACCTCCACCAATTAAATTTATCTTTTTCCATTTTTTAATTTTTTTTCTCATTTTAAAACTTATTGTAATATGTAAAAATAAAAGTCACTCTTAAAATATCTTAGTTACACCTCTTAAATATACTTTTTTCTCCCTCTCCTATAGTGCAATACTTAGTTATTATTGTATTGTTTGAGTTCTTACTTTTAATATAATATAATATAATATAAATAAATATTGATATAAAATATAGAAGATATACTAAATTGAATGTTTTTAGTTTGAGTATTATATCAATTTAACATTCATGTTAGAGAGTGTTCATACTCCATTGAACTTTGAGATTCTCAACGTCTCTAAATCACACTTGAGTTTTTAAGAAGAGAAGAATAGAGAACATAAAAAATTGTAGTTTAAAAATGTGATGGGACTCCTCCATTCAAAGTTAACAAAACAAAGGGTAGTATGAGCATGTGCTTATTGTGCCTTATCATAAAAGTCACAACCCTTATGAAAAGTCACAACCCCTCGGAAAGGTCACAACTCATCGGAAAAGTCACAACCCCTCGGAAAGGTCACAACTCATCAGAAAAGTCTCAACTCTTTAGAAAAACCATAAGCATTCAATGTGAAGAGGCCTTCTTTTAATATACTATAATATAAATAAATATAATATAAAATATAGAAGATATACTCAATTAGGTGTTTTAAGAAGAAGAAGAACAAAAGAAAATTTCAAAAAATTGTAGTTTAAAAATGTGAGGAAATCCTTCTTTGTTGGCAACAAAGGGTAGTGTATGAAAAAATGCTTGTTATGTCTTAAAAAAAAAGTCAGAATCCTTAAAAAGGTCACAACTCATCGGAAAAGTCATAACTTTTTGGAAGAGTCACAACCCTTCAGAAAAGTCACAACTCTTCAAAAAAGTCACAACCCTTCAAAAATGTCACAACTAATCGGAATAGTTATAACTCTTTGGCAATGTCACAACCTTCAATGTGAAAAGGTGTCTGCTTTCAATATAATAAAAATAAATAATTCTAATTAATATTATATTAAATTATATATTACTATAAGTGGGAACAAAAAAGTTAAAAGTTGAATTATGGTTTTACCCCTACTATAAATTAAAATGTTATAAAGCATTTAACTATTTAATTTAAACATTAAATTACTTCATTTTAATTATCATCTAATTTAATAATACTTATCATGTATAATCTATATGTGTATAATAAGAATTTAATAATCATATATCATATCATCGTCATCTCATATTATACTAATAGTGAAAAGAATGTGAGGCAAAAGTTAGATTACCATTTTTTCCCTATATCAAATACAAATACTATTAATCATCTAATACATCGTTAATTAAATATTAAGTAGTAAATTTTAACTACTACAAGGGAGAGTTACACATTAAGCCAATATCAAATTTATCAAATTCTTTCGGATACAATTTATTCATGTTGTATGGTGAATTAATATTAAATTGTTATAAGTAATTATTATCAAGAAGACAAAAAAGACTCCTAATTATATTGTTTAATGAATTACAGGTGAAGACCAAAGGACATAATTAAGTAGGAAACTGATGGACCTCTTTAATTCTTTTTCCTTTCATATCCCATCACCTAAGGTTTTCCTATTTAAAGTCACCTAGAAAGGGAAATGAATTTATAAATCTCTTATCTGATCTTCTTACTAAAGTATGTTAATGCCAATGCTCTCTTATAAAATAAGATCCATTTTCTTATCTTTGGTAATCATTTCTTTCTTTTTTTTTTATTTCCTTTCTGGTCATAGTCATAGACCGCATAAGAAAAGTTGTCATCGATCTTTGTAAAACTGTGAAGGGCAAGAACATTATTGTTGTATTTGGAATGAAGACATTATGATTGATTGATTGATTAATTGTAAAAAATGTTTGGAAGAAAATAATACTTTTTTTTTAATCATGTTGTATGAATTACAAAAAAATAATGAATTATTTGTACTATTTTATGTAAAGTGCTTATAGTGATGACCATTTGTCAGTGAATTTTGTATTAGTTTTAAATGTTCCTTTATAATGTATTCTTTTTTTTATTCCTTTTTAGTTAAATATGTTCTCTGCTTATATAAAGAAATTTGTGTCTAGATTACAATTAAATAGATATTACTTATTTAGATTTTATATAATTATTGGCGTGGAACATGTACAATATTATATTTCTTATTTCCAAATGAAATTAAAAATTATCTCAATGAAAGATTAGATATTTTATTATATGCCAGATCATTTGTGTTTTACATGGATAATATGAAATATTTGACAGATATATTGAATGACTATAAATGCATTTATTATTAGTTCATTATCTCATGAATTAGTATATTGCCTCTTAAATTAATAATAAAGAGATCTTAAAGTATAAAGTTCATTATCAATGATCCATATAAAATTAGATAACTATTTTAATTTTCAAATGAACAAACACTCTTACTCTAACAATATCTATGTAACACTAATTGGTAAAAATTCTTCATATATCCACCATCATGTATATTTTTTATTTTTACTGCAACATAAATAAAAAATAACAGTTACAAGTCAAACATATAATAAGATGTCTAAGGACTTATGTGGAGCACAATTGTCATATACTATAAGTTATTGTAATGGGTACACTTGGCTATACGCGCCACACGCGTACCCAGAAACTAGTAATACAATATATATTATAGAAGATATACTAAATTGTTTTAAGTTTTTTTTTTTTTTTTTTTTTTGGGGGGGGGGAGGGGGAGCATTATAATAATTTAACATTTAAGCTAGGTAGTTTATACTTTTAAGGTAGTATAGATAGATTTATCGGTTCAGTTTGGTTATTTCTTCGTTTTTTTGGCAATCTTGAAGACAACTTGCTAGTAACTTGACAACCACTTTTCTAACAATTTTCACACCTATCTGGTCCTTCTTGTGCCGCAAGTGAACCCATTTTAAGGGCCGAAAATGTGGTCTAAGTGGGAGTTTCTTGTGGTGCAAATTCGTCACATTTTAAGTGCCTCTGCTAATACTCTGGGTTGCAGAATTGAGAAATGCCCAATTATGTATCTTGGCATGCCATTGGGGAACAAACACAAGGAACAGGTGATTTGGGAAGGTATCATTGAAAAAACTGAAAGGAAACTAGCTAACTGGAAGGCTCAGTACCTATCTTTGGGTGGGAGAACTATTTTGATAAACTCTGTCCTAGATTCCCTGCCTACCTATGTTACGTGTCTCTTTCCTTTGCCTGCTAAGGTGAAAGAAAGATTAGACAAGCTAAGAAGAGACTTCTTATGGTTGGGTAATAAAGAGGGAACTGTATGCATTTGGTAAAGTGGCAAATTGCACAGCTGTGCAGAAGTGTTGGAGGTCGTGGCATCAGATACTTGGGGTTACAAAACAAATGCCTATTAACCAAATGAGTATGGATATCTGGAAATGAGCAAACTCTTTGGAGGGAAGTGATTGTCAGCAAATATGGTCAAAATGGGCAGTGGTGTTCAAGTCCAGTCAACAGTACCTATGGGATTTCAGTCTGGAGAACAATTTGGAGCTTGTGGAACCAGTTGGTCAGGGACATTACTATCAAATTAGGCACTGGCACCAAAATTAAGTTCTGGAAAGTGCTATGGATTGGTCAGGAGCTCCTAATGGTTTCCTATCCTGATCTGTTCATTCTTAGTACCAATCTAGAAGCAATGGTTAATGAGGTATGGTCTCTCCATGGATAGAATCTGAGATTTAGAAGAATCTTGAATGACTGGGAAATTGGGAGAGTAGCTGCTCTGTTGCAGGTTCTAAATGATTTTAGGGGCACAAACATGGAAGTTGACTCAGTAAGATAGAGACATAACAGTGATGGAAAGCTCTCAGTAACCAGGCTATACAGAAGGAAAGTGCATGCGTTACCAGGGAAAATTAGTGGCCCTTGGGGGAAGATCTGGAAGAACAAAGTGCCAGTTAAGATGTTTTTCATGACTGGTTGCTAGAAGAGCCTGCCTTACCCATGAAAAGCTCCAAAAGAGAGGCTTCCAGATAGCCTCTTCGTATTCCCTTTGTAATGGAAAGCAAATGATGCAAACAGTCATTTGTTCTTACATTGCAAAGTCACTTCCCAGTTGTGGGCATTATTCTTGGACATGAGACAGACTAGATGGACCATGCCAGAACATACTGCTGATCTTTTGAGCTACTGGATCAGGAGATGGGGGAGTAAAAGTTAGAAGAAGTGGTGGAATATGATCCTCCTGCATATGGTGGACAATTTGGAGTAAAAAACATGAGATGTTTTGAGAGTACTGCTGAATCAGTTCAGAAAATCAATTGGAACTGTATGAGGACTTCTTTTTTTGGTGTAAAGAGGAGGGTATAGAGGATGCTGGATAGATTTTAGATTTATAAGATCCTTATAGGTTTTTGTGTTGCAAGTTTTTGTTTTAGCTTTGAGCCAACTGTAAATCTCTTTTGATGGTAGCCATTATCTCCTTAATGCCTAAGAATACAACATTACCTTCATTTAAAGAAACAACTAGGGACAAGTCTAAGGGTCTTTTTGAGTCAGTTTTTCCTCACCAAAACTTTTTTATTCATTCAAACCCTTTTTTCTTTCTCTCTACCTCACAACCATCCTTCTCTTTTATTATCTCATGGCCATCTCTCTTTTCTTTTCTCTCAAACACACTTTTTCTTCTCACTTGACATGCCATTCTCTTCACCCAACATACACTCCTATACTCCTCTCAATCTTTTCTATCTCAAATTTTTCCATATTCCCTCTATGCGCTTTTTGTTCTTCACAGACTTGTGATGGTGTCGATGATGCAAGAGAGGGTCTCTTCCTATTCATATTGAGAGTGTATCAATTCTTTTCTATATTGTATTAAGCTCCATTACAAGCATACCATGGTTTGCCCAACAAGATATGACAGTTATACATGAAAATTACGTCACACCAAATCACATCCTCATATCTCCAACTCCAAGAGTGAATGACAATAACACAATTTTATTTACTTTTACTCTTTTCAACATGTAAGGTAAAATATGCTCAGCAAAAGGTATGTTCAACCTCAACAGTATAAGTACTAATTAAATTGTAGCCAAACTCTTTGTCAATTCTCATGGCACTTATTAACATTACCTTGGTCCTCATTCCATTCTTCAAATTGTACATTCGACCTTCCAAACAGTTTAAGCATGCCCCATCCTTAGTTTTTAATTCGGCTTCTACAAAAGCCCTTGCTTCCTCTTTACTACCTATACAAGACATTTAAAATATATAGGTGTATATCTCAAAAAAAAAAATCTCGGTTTTTTTGCCTCTAATGATGTCACACTCTTGTCTTCATCCTCTCAAAGTTATTACTTTTGGTGGTTCCTTTTTGGATTTATCGTTAAACCTTACATGTCACAAACCCCAGAAGGAAGATGTGGAAAATAAAGAATTTACCAAGTCCTAGGATGAATTGGATTGGTGAAACAAGAATCAACTCCAGAAAAGAAAAAGAATTTTCAAGAAACTCTACCAACAAGAATTTGTAATAGTTGCTCTAACCTTCAAGCTCTTGATTTTACCCCTCTTCTTGGTTTCCATTTTGATCTTGGACAAGAATATCAACTGGTAGCTTATTTTTTAAGCTACTGAATTTTTTTTGACAGTTAGCTTAACTTTTTAAGCTACAATTTTTTTAAGAAACACTCGAGATAATCAAGAACAAAATGTTGACCGACCCGCGTTGATATAGCTTGATAAGAATTGAATAAATAAAAAAGAATATGTAAAATCTAAAAACAAAGTATAAAGTAAAAGAAATAAAGATAAATAAGAAATTTTAGAATTAATTCAAGAACTTCAAGAATGATGCTAAGAATGTGACCCAAGTGGGGGTTTCTTGGGGTGCAAGTTTGGCACATTTTAGACTACTGATCGTCCTAATGTGGCCTGATTGTGACCTATTTCAAAGGTTGATTCTTTACACACACACCCCCCCCCCAATCTACCTCATGTTGGACTTAAGTTTTAGACCTTAAAATAGTAATAGCACTTGGGCAAAAGATCCTCCTTGGCTTGAGCTCTTCCTCCAAAATTAGACTCTCTTTTTTCCAGTTGAAGCCTAATTAGCTTGTTTTGAAGTTTCTATATTTGACTTCTTTTAAAATGGCCTTCTAAGAGATTCCAAAGCTTCATTCTTGTCCTCGAATAAAGTTGATCTTCCTAGGATGCTATCAAGAATTCACCTAGTTGTGTCGTTAGAGGCTATTGCTGTGTGCCCTGTTTGTTTTGGGTTTATATTTAACTTATGATGGCATTTGAATGTTTTCCATTAACTGTGTTCCCCTGGTACATCTTTTCTTCCCTCCACATGAATTGGAGTTCATTTATTTATGAGTTTGTGAATAGGCATAAAGTTAGTGTATGACTTAATGGTAATTAGGATGTAGAGTAAATACTCATGAGGAAGTTGAGGGCATAGTTACTTCTTTTATATTTTCTTATCCTCTGATCATCAAATGATGGAGAAGGCAGTTTCACTAACCTGAAGCACAAAAAAGAAGACATGTAGGGGGAACACATCTGGAAGTATAAGTTGAACATCCATCGAAGAAATATAATGGATGCTTAGGATGCTATCTAAGTGTTTCTCTTTTGTCATTGAAGAGACAATGGCATAATATGATTCTCATGAATATTACTTCCTCTGTTTCAATTTGTCTATTTCAATTTGTCTATCCTACTTCCCTTTTTAGTCCGTTTAAAGACGAATGTCTCTTTACTTTTTTGGCAACTCTTTAATTCAACTTTATACATGGCATGCTCAAGACCACAATGTTAAATGACATTTTGGTACATTCTACATATCTTTAAATTAAGCCCACGAAATTCTAATGTCTTCTTTACTTTCTTAAGCTTTTTGCCAAGTCAAAACCAGTCAAACAAATTGAAATGGAGGGAGTATTTTTTCGTAATGGTGGCGTTTGGGTTAGCTTGTGCGCACACAAATAACTCCACTAGTACAAGTCTGGGTAACATTCCCACCAAATTTTAGGAAATGGGAATAAATCATCTAGCTTCTTTAAATCTGAACTTTGATTTTTCATTGCTTTCATCTACTTCATTGACCCTAAGTCACATTTTGGGTGCGATTCTTGTGATTATACCATGCACAGTATGGGCACCTGTTATGAATTTCCTAGAAAAGAAATTGGAGCTAATACCCATCTCCTCTTGATAAACACTTCAAGTTGCATTGCAAGAATGAGTACATTTGCTAATACGCTGATGCACTTAACAAAGAAAAATTGAATGACCATCTAATATCATTTAAACATGCAAAAAATCTGTTTCATGTTGCATTTTGTCAACTCTTTCATTTTAATTTTTTATTAATTTTGGCATGCGGAGTTATATTGCAAGTATGCTAAATTTCTTGTCTCTCATGTACATTCTTGACTTCAGAGCTTTTGTCTCATTTTGAGTTTGCCGTGATTATTCATATATTGAAGGTGTATGAGGAGTTTGCCATGATTTTTCTTTAAGGTTTGTAATCTATCTTCATGTACTATTTCCTATTTTAGGTGGAGTATGGGGTGGATGAAATAGCATACCAAATAGGTGAAACAACTGAGATCCTCTCAAGTGGTCAACTTTGTGCGACACCACACTGTGTTCAGGTAAAATTTTTTAAAAAAATATGTTTTTTTCTATTGAGCTGTTTGTTATTCTTGTTACATATGTGCTTTTATGAAAAATTAATTGCTGGGTTTTTGAGAGATGCTACTGAAATAGAGAATCCATGATTTTACTCACTTCCCAACTAGATCCTTTCTTATTCATTAAAATATTACAGTTGCTGTATTTCACTTGAAGCATGTGGTACGACCTCCTCATTGAATGCCTAATACCATAAGGATAAAGATGATAAGTAAAATTTCCCATGGAAGATCAGGGTCCTGACAATGATAAATGTTAATTTCCAGTAGGAATTCATCGGTCCTGTTACGATTCTGTCTTGGAATTGAAGAGCGTCTGTAACTCCCCAATCTATAACCTTTCTGCCTACCTCATGTAACCAAGTAATTTTGTTGGGAAGCTATGCGTTAAGTGGTTTACAACTGTAGAATGCTTGTTAGTTTCTCTTTTAGTGTAACTATAGAATAATAGGTGAAGGAATTGGTTTTTTGTCAGTGAAACATTTACAATAAAAGAAAACAGATATTACAAGTGCCGTTCTTTAGGAATCAACAAATATTGACTAGGAAAGATGATCTTGGAGCCCATAATTCTGACATGGGGCCTCGGTGGACACCAGAAACATGAGAAGATGACCCAGGTAGTTAACAGATTATGAGAAGGATGTATGGCTAAGGACTGAGAGTTTACAGGAGAAATTCCCTGACAACTACAATCTTGTACTTCATCAACATAATACAGTGGCAGAACAGTGGTCAAACCAAGGTTGGGATAGTACCTTCAGAAGAATGCCTAATGACTGGGAGGTGAGTCCGTGATTGCTTTCTTCAATCTGCTGGGAACTTTTGGAGATTTACAAGAAGGGGCTGACAGATTATGGTGGAATGGACACAACAGTGGTGCTTACAAAGTGAAAGCAGCTTACAAACATATGAACCAAACCAATCATCAAATGGTAGGATGGCCTTGGAAGCACATTTGGAAGGCTAAGATACCATATAAGGTTTCATGTTTTGTCTGGCTTTTGGCAAGAGAAGCAGTTCTTACTCAAGATAATTTGATGAAAAGAGGGATTACTATCTGTCCCAGATGCTGCCTATGTGGGGAAACTACAGAAACAGTTAATCACCTTTTCCTCCACTGCAAAATAACTGGTCAAGTATGGAGGATGTTCCTGGCACTCAGAAGTATCACATGGATAATGCCTGGAAAGATTTCTGAAACTCTAGCATGTTGGGAAGAAGCAGGTTTGGAGGTCAGAGATAGAGGAAGATGGAGAATGGCTCCAGCTTGTATATGGTGGACAATAGGGAAAGAGAGGAATTCTAGATGTTTTGAAAATAGAAGCAACTCTATCCAACAGATGAAGATGAATTGTATTTTGCTCTTCAGTTTTTGGTGTAGACAGTCTCACTCAGTAGAAACTGTGGAAATTGTTGATGTATAAAGCTCCCTATAGAAGACTAGAATAGCTCCAGTTTCTTAAGAGTCTTTTGATGTAAATATGGTGCAAGTACAACCAATGTACTGAATGATCTTAATTATTGATAGAAATACACAAAGTTACCAGTTTCAAAAAAAATAAAAAATGAGAGCAATTGACCAGTAAAATTGCAGATAATGTGAAATCTGGCCAATTGCTCAAGACATGATATAAGCTTCTATCTTGCTGCTTTCTTTCTATAATATTCATTTGGCTTAGACATGGAAGGCTGTCACTCAAATTAGGCCAGTCAAGTGCTTGTGCGTTCTGTATGTATTTATATTTGGGTGGACAGAGTAATTCGTCTTTCCCAGTTCTTGAATAATTAGAGGTTTTATTTCCCATAGAAGACAGTTCTTGAAATGTTTGGTGTTGTAACTTCTATCTGTTCATACTTTTTAACAGGCACCAAGGGGTGATGCAGCATCTGGTGTTGATCGCACAACATTTGCATTATTCATGCAACCTGATTGGTATGGAATTTTCAATTAAAAATGGCTGACCCTATGTCTTGGTTCATGCTCATAGTGTTCCATGGTTCCCTCTATCTCCTGCCACTTATACATAAATCTAATCAAGTTCAAAGGACGTTCCTAGTTTATTTCTTTCTCCTGGGGTAGAATATTTTTACACTAGTCCGTCCCTAGCATTAGACCATAGAAGAGACATTTGTCCACCTAAATTTCAATTTTGAGAAGTGCCACTGGAGAAAGAGAAGTAGTTTAAATAGAAAAGAAAATTTAATAAGCACTTTTGAAAAATCTGATTTCTGAAAGTCTTTCAACCGTTCTTCTCTGAGGCATGCTTGAAAAATAATTTACTTTTAGAGTTCTAGGAAATTCTATTTTCTAATTTGGAGTCCTATTAAAATTATGGGGCATAATTTTTTCCTTAAAATTCACTTTTCTCATCGTGTATGTCAATGACATAATAATATATATTTATTTATTTTTGATAACCGAGAAATCCGTCCGTGACCCGCCCTTTGGACCAATCACAGCCTTCTAAACTCGGTGGATAATGGGCCCGCCCCTCTACCCTTCTCCACTTAAATATCGGGCTTCGCTTTGCATGGTGTGGGGCTTGAACCTGCGACCTAAGCCA
The DNA here is from genome assembly GCF_900185275.1 of Solanum verrucosum. Classification (NCBI taxonomy): domain Eukaryota; kingdom Viridiplantae; phylum Streptophyta; class Magnoliopsida; order Solanales; family Solanaceae; genus Solanum; species Solanum verrucosum. The sequence goes on from NW_026020164.1 coordinate 248,567, forward strand.
CAAATCCTCCACCTTTTGCCACTTGAGCTAGGCCTTGGGGGCACAATGACATAATAATATTGGAGATAACAAAGAGGAGATGACCCGATTGAAGAATTTGTTAGCACAAAAATTTGAGATCAAAGATCTAGGGAAGTTGCATTATTTTGGGGGATTGAGGTTGCTAGATCAAAAGATGAATCTTTATTTCTCGAAGGAAGTATATTCAAATCTCTTGAAAGAAAGTGGTATGACAAGTTGCAAGCTAGCAGAATCGCCTGTTGAAAGCAATCAAAAGTTGCAAATGGGGGTTGAAGGGTCAATTCATATTCATAAAAGGTTGTTCGGAAGACTCATTTATCTCTCTAGCACTAGACCAGGCATAGCCTTTCAGTGAACTTAGTGAGTCGGTCATGCATGATCCCTGAGATCCTCGTATGCAAGCTGTCATTCAGTTTTTATGGTATTTGAAGTCACTAGGTAAAAGTTTGCTTTTCTCTAAACATGGTCACCTCCAGATAGAAGGTTTTACAGATACGGATTAAAATGGATCTTTAGATGATAGAAGATCTACATCCGATTACTGTACAATCATAGGAGGGAACCTAATTACTTGGAGAAGTTAGAAGCACAATGTAGTTGCACCATCAAGCATGAATATAGGAATACAATATTTCCTTTTATCGTAATGATGGTCTCTCCTTAATTAGTTAGGATTAACTTGTATAAATTCCAATTCTCATGGAATGTAAAAATATATGCAAATACAAGAAGTCTTTCTTCTAGTAAAATCTTTAGAGAGAACAAGACAAAAAGAAGAAGAAAAAAAGAAAAAATTTCAAAAACTCTGTTATTAGTAATAACATAAAAGAGGACCCAGTTATTTGTTTATTCATTTATTTTTGATGAGTATAAAGGACTCATTGTTAATAAAGAAGTGAAAATAGACGACTCATTTAAATGAACTCCAAACTACATAAATTGAGGAAAGTTTCTCTTAATTCTTGGACTTCTGAATTGTGTAATATAGAGTTCATATATTCTACACAACACCCTTTAACAATTTATGTGCCAACACAACCATTTACTATATTTATTCAATATTTTTATGATTCTCTTGACTTTAAACACCTATGTCACTACAAGTATTTTCTTTTGCATGCTTAATCCAATTATGCATGTAAATATAACTGATACTTGACTTGTTCTATGATCTTTATAGGGACCAAAAGCTTTATTTTCCAGGGGAGGTGCATATTCATCGGGAGGTATGCATGTGACTTGTATATTACTATATATAACAGATATCTTGCTTGGATAAGTGGAAACCGCATTCTAATTTAAGTAAAAAAAAAGAGAAGCCATTACTTGTGAGAATTTTTGTTGAATTTCCATCTCTTCACATAAATAGTTGTGATGATGTCCCACCAGCCCTATGACCATGGAAGTCCTCAATTCTTTGCTGAAATTGTTTGTAGACAGTAGACTACTCCCCCCCCCCCCCCCCTTTTTCATCCTCCACCCCCTGCCAGAGAATATATAGCTACAGTTGGCAGGTCTACAAAAAGTATAAGCAATTTGATTTTTTGCCTTGGTTAACTGTGATGTCTGTTCTATTTATCAGTTGATTCAATCCAATGAGTCGCTTACTTTTGGAGAATACACCGAGAAGCTCCTTGACAAGTATTACCACCTCAAGATGTAAAGCTGATATAGTTGTTACCACAGTAGATTTGAAAAGCTCCTTCATTCCTCTGTTTGAGGATACACGTAACAGTACAAAAACAGTTACTTATAATTGCAATAGTGATATTATGAAATGGGACATTCTAATAAAGACAAGCTCTTGTCCTTACAAAATCTAGTGATTAGGTTTTGGTAAATAATGCTTTCAGTGTTGAACAATTATAATAATGCCTTACATCTTCATGTACTTGGAAGAAGCCAATTTTGATTTATCTCATTACCATATGTGATTTGTCCTTTGTTGATTTTGTAATTCCCATGTATAAATACAATTAAGGAGTTTCATCTTCCATTGATGTGATCTTGTCATTGTTTAGCGGTGGTCCTCTCTCCAACCTGCTTAGCAACCTAGCTAAGATAACTGAAATTTGTGACTACAACTTCGAAGCTATGTTGCTCGGTCTCTTCAAAAATGTCAACGTGTGCATGTTGGATTCGCCAAAAGTAGTGTATTTTTGGAGAATCAAACATGGATGCGGCATCAAAAGTGAAGATTCCGCACAACTAAGACTTGAAGTACTGAATTTCAAGTTAATCTATATAGAATATCTCTTTTGATTCATTTGTGAATAGCTTTTATCGTTTTTTTTTAAAACTGGTAAATGTGTATTCCTCAGCATTAAGGACATGCTGGACACCATCAAAAAGTGTTGGATAAAAAAAAAATAACTAAAAAACAAGATACTTACAGAGATCTTAATAAATCTACAAACTGATCTATATCCTCTAAACCTACTTCTTTACACCAAAAGTAGAAAGATATTATACAATTCCATTTAACTTTCTGGATGGAATTGGATCTATCTTCATAACACCTCCCATTTCTCTCTCTCCAAACTGTCCACCAGATGCATTGTGGGATGATCCTCCACCACTTCTTTTGACTTTTGCTGCCTCCTCTTTTCATCCAGCAACTAAGCAAATCTGCAGTATGCTCCGGCATAGTCCAGCTTGTCTTTGTTATGTTGAGAAATAGAGACCAAAGTTGTGCTGTAAAGGTGCAGTGCAAAAATAGATGACTATTTGTTTCATTTGTCTCATTGCATAAGAAGCACCTGGAAACTATGATGGCCCCTTTCTTCTTCAAAACTTCATAGTCCAGCTTTTATCGTTTGTACATGTGTATGTTATCTAGAAACACAATTACACTGATAAAGTAAACAGAAGATTTCTCAAGAAATAAAGAAACAAATGTATTAAACTCAACAGAAATGGCTTTCACCAATACAAGCAACCCCTCTCAGGATAACTGCATTTTCTTCCTTTTCTTTTCCCCTCAAGTTTATTTATTTATTTACTAGATAACTTATATTCGCTTTGCGCAGTAATCTATGACCTCATTTAGATTATGAGTGATCATTTTTTAATGTTCGAATATTAAAAAATTGGTATTGTCACATATATTAAGAACTTGAAAGATTGTAAAATTCTTACTCAATGAATTTTATCTTCTACATATTTTCAATTATAATATTTGTTCTTTGATATAACTCACTTTTCAATATTGAATGATTTTTCATAGACTAGTCAATTATCACTTTCTCTATTGTTTTGTACATGTGCATCCAAAGTATAAGATACTCAATTAGATGGCCTATTATTCATTCTTTAGCCAGTAACATCTAGTTTTCCTTGCTCTTCCATGTCATTGTCCATAAACATTCCTAAATATGTCATAACAAATTTATCATGTGAAAGATATTAGTCCTCGTATTCTCAAATGTGAAATGTGTGTTTCTTGATTATTCTAGAGCTAGTAAACCATTAAAGGATCTCATTAAGTGTTTTTTTTTTAAAAAAAATTAATCATATTTAAAAAACTGAAAATATTTTGAAATACATTATTTTTGACAAAAAAAAAACAACTAAAGAATTATGAAGAAACTAAGTCACATGTTTGTTATTTTGGAGGGCATGAGGTGGGCAAAAATATAGGAAATAAAAACAATTACAAGTAATTAGGAGAATAAAGAAAGGTTACAAGTAATAGTAGTTATAATAGTTGAGACTCTCCAACTTTTTCTTGCATTAGCCATAAACAAAGAATAAAAAAGAAGTTATTGAAACATTTAAACTTTTTTGAATAAACAATGTAAAAGGTTAAGAAGCAATATGTGAAATACGTGACAACTCTTAAGTAGCCTTTTTCTTACGTTTGGATGTTTGTTATATTTAGCTAAATATTTTTCGTGTATCCTAAGCTAATCGCATGTCGTGTTATTTCATTTTGTTACGTCCAACACATAAAGTCAATTCATATAGTACTAGTATATATTTCCTATATTTTGACATTAAGTCAAACAAGAGATGCAAATATAAAAACTTGTTATGACTTATGGGTAGGGGTGTTCACGGTTTGGATAAAAATCGATTCAAACCGAATAATCGAATCAAATCGATAAAATAAAATTGATTTTATTTGAGTTCGGTTTGGTTTGGTTTTAGAATTTTGAAAATCAATAGTATTTGGTTTGGTTATGGTTTTATTCGAAAAAATTGAAGAAATAACCAAACCAAACCGATGAATTATATATATATATATATATATATATATATATATATATATTTTATTAATATACATACTTAATATATTATTTTTATAAACAACTTTAAAGATCTTATATATATTTTTATTAAAATTTCTTTATAATTTAATTATTAAAAGTAAAAATGCCCAAGATGAAAACATTTATCTTATTGATTTCATGTATATGAGTATCTATGACAATTCTTTGTGGGACTGAAAATGTTATTGGTTGTTCCTTCTAGGCCAATATAGTGAATTTTAAAGCTTTATTGATAATAAATTTAGTGATCGAAAGTTCAGTAATTTAAGTCATTCTAACTATTTTTCGTTTTAAATGGATTGTTGTCACTTTTTTCACATTTTGAATGAATTGTTTCTTTTATTTTTGTGTATGGTTAATAACCAAACCAAACCAAATCGAAACTGATAACCACCAAACCGATAAATGTATATTATATTTGGTTTGGTTTGATTTTGATAATTTTAAAACCAATTAAGTTGGTTTGGTTTTGGTTTTGACCAATAACCGATCCAAACCGACCCGTGCACACCCCTACTTATGGGTAGTGAGAAAAAAAATAGTTGTCGGATGTTTATAAGGATAATAAATTATATATAAAATAGTTGATAAAATATAAATATTAAGCGGGGATAGCTCAGTTGGGAGAGCGTCAGACTGAAGATCTGAAGGTCACGTGTTCGATCCACGTTCACCGCATTATTTTATTTTATTTTATGTTTTCCTTTGATTTGGTTTTATTTTATAGTTTGTGATTTAACAATTTTTAACATAACAATTTCTTTATTGTATTTCTTTTTCTTACCTTATTTAATATATATGTTTATATTCAACCCTCTCTAAACTCCATTTATGGGATCACATTGATATGTTGTTGATTCATTGTGTGGTCAAACATCAAAACTTGTTAAACTTGCACTTTTTCTATAGGTGAGCTAGATCAAAAGTTCAAGATCATCGGCGAAAATATATCGAATGACCTTGGAAATGGGTGAATTCAAACTTTTGACCCCTATTTATATATAGTATCTCAAAAGATCACTCAACTTTAAGAATTTGTATCAATAAAATCACTCAACATACACATATGTATCAATAAAATCACTTCACTAAATTTATCATTAAAATAAATTTGAAAATGACCAGAAGGGAAAACCCCACAAAAAGTAGGAAGAAACCAAAAAATTGTGATGGTTGTGATTAGTTATCAAGAATTGAGCAGTTGAAATAGTTTTTCTTTTGACATGTTGAATGGAGGAAAAAACTATGAGGAAATTATAGTTTTGTTTCATTATTTATTTTGTGAAGATCCAAAGAAGACTTCCAAGGAATTGACGAAGTTCTACAGATATTAGGGATGCAATTTGTCACGAAGAAGAGGACATACAACAAGTATGATTTGCCTAGTTTTTATAGGTAGTTTTTGAAGAGGCACAACCGAAGGGATAGAACAGTTTGAAAGGACGCAAGAGCTGAAGAAACCAGTTTAAAGGTAAAAATAAAATAGGAGTAAAAAACCTAAAAGTATGAAGAAAACCATAAAAGTAAATTCCTGAATTTTAAGGATGTGGGCCTAGGATTCTCTTTTATGTATATACTAGTTCTCGAACACGTGTGTTGCACGTGTATTCCACGCTTAATAGTATAATTTTTAAAAGTTAAAGTACTTCAATTAAATTATTGGCCTAACCCATCGGTGGCCTCCTAAAGTTGACATCAATTTTCACTTGGACACCTCAACTAAGCTTTGTTCGTTTTAGACACCTCATGTCATGTTGTATTGTATCATTTTGACACTTTTTTCACAATCAACAAAAAATTTAAAGGGAGTGTAACTCACTCGCCGATGATGTGTCAAAGTACCAAATTAAATGAAGACATTTGTCATTGACACCAAAACAATTCTTTAACAATGAATTTTGAATAAAACTAAAAATTAGCCAATGAATCAACGACACTTGGCATTTTCCCCCAAATAATTATTAAAGAGGATTAAATCATTTTAAAATTACTTTGCAGAACTCCCCCCACCCACCCACCCCCGACCCTAGTCGTCTTCTCCAGCAAATTAAACCCGACCCCTTCGTCTTCTTCGCCGACCGTCGTATCTCAATGCTTTTTAGTTTTATTAGTAGGAGGATTCCATTATATGCACTAACAAAATGGTCATTTTCTCAACTTCTAAACTAAGGACTGCCATTTTAATGAAGAATTGAGATAGTAATTAAGGCCAAATATCACACAATCAATGGTCAAATCTACAACTGCACTTTTTAGAAGCTATGAAAAGTGATAAGCTGAGAAGAATATCAGTAGAAAAAATTGTTAGTGAAGTCGTAATGACGACTTTCAACCACATAATTTGAATTGTCATGATTTAACAATAAAATTCTTCACCAATTTGATCATCAAATCTAATCCACATAGAGATGTGAATTCAACTCTAAAATCACTCTCCACACTTTTCACCATTGAAGGACCTTAAGGTAGGGAAAATGGTGGCCAAAAAATAGAAAAGAAGAAGAAAAAAAATAAATAAAAATTGGCTAAAGATGCCTTTCACACGCTTTTTATAAGTGTATTACACTCACCATATCATGTCAGCAAAAAGTGTCAAAATGACACAACAGGACCTGACATAAGGTGTCTAAAATGAACAAAGTCTAGTCAAAGTGTCTAAGTGAAAATTTGTGCCAACTTTAAGGGGTCACCTATGGGTTCAGCCTAAATTATTTATATGTCATATGAACATGTGAAGAAAATAACTACATTTATTTTTTAGAGCTATTTTTCCGTACATTGATTTTTATTTTATAAGGTACATAATAGATGATGTTCTTGTTTTTTGTTTTCATAGTTGACTTCTCGATTGAATGTTTATATAAATTAAACATTGTTATTTGACTTTTCATTTCTTTTTCCCCATTGATAAACTAAAAATTAAACATATAAAAAATATATTCAATATGTGAAATCATATATATATATTCACTTGTTTACCTTAAACTCAACAATGATATTGTTCATATCTTTGTACATGGTTTTTAATTTATTCAACCACACATGATTCGTTCAAGGGTCAATAAGTGTGTTGCACGTTTATTCCATATTACTTAATAAAATTTATTTTGCAAATGATAAATTTTAAATGATTCACATATTTTCCTATTTGCTATGCTTGATGATACTTTCATGATATATATATATATATATATATTTTAATGTAAATACAAACCCAAATATATATCTATATTAAATAAAAATATTTATCTCATAAAAGTTAGCAATTAAAGAAAAATAAAAATTAATTAATACACCCTTCAACCCAGCGTCATTATAAATCATATGAATTTTCCTTCGACTAAAATACATAAATATTTTTCTTTAAAAAAGTGAATAAATAAAATAAAAGGGAAATGTTTAAATAGTAACAACTATTTTGAAACAAACTTCTTGACAGTCTCAATCACATAAATAACATTGTAAGTAAAATCATTCTTATGCCTTGAGCATCAATAAAATAACTCGTGACAATTCTCTGACTCATGAGAGGCTCAACAATTTTTGAAAAAGATATTCAAAAGCATATGTCTGCATCACATGAGAAATTGTTAAGAGAAACAAATAAATTTAGACTACTTCACGTTACCTTCATATATTGGAACATTACATGCTATTGTATATATTAAGCAAAAATAGAAAAACGATTATTATATCACCAAAAAAAAAATTCTTTGAGTACTCGAAGTTCTGGAATATATGCTCTTAGGATAGAATGATTTACTTCATCAGAATAGTAGTACCTCAAATTCCACCTAATCTTCAAACTCACTAAACTACAATAAATCACATGAAAAAATTTAAGTATAAGAAGAAAAAGAGTAGAAGATTAAAAAAAAAATTGGTTTAAAAATGAGAGAAAATCCCTCTATTTATAGTCAACAAATGGGTTGTATGAACATGCACTTATTGTGCCTTATCTAAAAAGTCATGACCCTTCGGAAATGTATCCTTTGAAAAAGTCACAACTCATCTAAAAAGTCACAATCTTTTGTAAAAGTCACAACTTATCGAAAACGTCACAACTCATCAGAAAAGTCACAACCCTTTGAAAAAGTCACAACCCTTCGAAAACGTCACAACTCATCGAAAAAGTTACAACCTTTCAAGAAAACTTATGCTATTCAAATAGATATAGATGGGTGTTTTAAGTAGGGGTACACTACTAAAAAACTGTCAAAGAGAGACGAAAAAAAGCGACGGACTGCGTCGCTTTTATTTTTTAAAAAACATATTTTTTTGAAGAATGTGACGCTGTCCGTCGCTTTTTTTATTTTTTTTATTTTAAAAAAGAGACGAAGTCCGTCACTTTAATTAATTTTTAATTTTTTTAGAATCTTGAAAAGTGACAGACAATGAGACGTCGTCCGTCGCTTTTTGGAAATAAAATTTGAAAAATCCAGAAAAGCGACGAACTAAAGGACCCTGTCCGTCGCTTTTCTGGGTTTTAAAAAAAGTGACGGACTAAAGGACTCTGTCCGTCGCTTTTCTGGATTCCGTCGCTTTTTCTGTAATTTTTTTGACAGCAGAAACTGTCATTTCTACTGCCCACCTGCAAATTCAATTCAGCCTCAATCAAACACAAAACATTATAAAGAAGCTACACAAAATATAAAACAACAAACTAAAATTAACATTCAAAAATATCTAAATCACAATTTAAAGACTTATAAAGTCTTTCAAAATTTGTTTTAAAATTACACAAAAGTCGTTTCAAAATTACAAATAGTTCATAAAGACTATATTTTATCAAGATTTCTAAAGTTCAACGTATTAATTAGTTCATAAAATCTATGAATCAAGATTTCTAAAGTTCACAACCTAAAGTTTAAAATCCTACAATAATTCAAGATTTCTAAAGTTCACAACTTAAAGTTCTAAAATCCCACAATAATTCAAGATTTCTAAAGTTCACAACCTAAAGTTCTAAAATCCTACAATAATTCAAGATTTCTAAAGTTCACAACCTAAAGTTCTAACCCTACAAAAATTCAAGTTCTCTAAAGTTCACAACCTAAAGTTCTAAAATCCTACAAAAAATCAAGTTCTCTAAAGTTCACAATTTAAAGTTCTAAAATCCTACAAAAATTCAAGTTCTCTAAAAGTCACAACTTAAAGTTCTAAAATCCTACAAATTTCAAGTTCTCTAAAAGTCACAACTTAAAGTTCTAAAATTCTAGAATAATTCAAGATTTCTAACGTTTCACAACCTAAAGTTCTAAAATTCTAGAATAATTCAAGATTTCTAACGTTTCACAACCTAAAGTTCTAAAATTCTACAAAAATCATGTTCTCTAAGGTTCACAACTTAAAGTTCTAAAATCCTATATAAATTCAAGTTCATATGACTTATCTAATTTCTAGAATTTCTAAGTTGAAGAATTTCCAAGTTCAAGAATTTCTAAGTTCAAGAATATAATTCAAGTAACCCAATTTTCAACAACAATATAATACATATAAGCACAAATACAATAGCAAATTGAAAAATTCAACTAATCTCTAACTTCTAGCTTCTAATTATTTGTTAGTTCTAACTTCTAATACTTAATTTGCAATCATATCTTAAAATCCCCAATTTTTCTAACTTCAACTTTCAAACTTACTAAATTCAAGAACTTCTAAGTTGGAAAATTCAACTAATCTAATTTCAACTTTCATATACTATCCAATATTTTCAAACTTCAAAGTAATCTAACTTTCATATACAATTCAATGTTTTTCTAACTTCAACCATCAAACAGACTAAATTCAAGAATTTCAAAGTTGGAAAATGCAACTAATCTAAATGCTAACTTTATAACTTCGAACTTCTAATTATTTGTTAGTTCTAACTTCTAATAATCAATTCACAATCATATTTTAAAAAATCCCAATTTAGAAGAAAACCCTAAAATCAAAAATCTCCAATCATCTCCCTAACTAACAATAATCAAATATACAAATTAACAATTGAATAACATAATTCATCAAACTAAAACAATATACCATAAAAAATCAAATATTACTAGAATTGAAAAAAACTAAAATTAAACCCTAACCTTAACAAGCTAAGGAAAAGAGGCAGTGGGGCCGACAGGTGGCGGCGCCGACGGGGTGGCGGCGCCGACGGGGTGGCGGCGCCGACGGGGCAAGGTGCCGACGGGACTAATGCTCAAGGAGAGAAGGGCGATGACGGCGTGGGGTGGCGGCGGCGGCACAACAGTTTGATTTTAGAGAGAAGGGAGAGAAGAGAGAGAAAGAGAGATGAGAAAATGGAGGGAAAACCTGCTTTTTGGTTCAACATAATTTAAAAAAAGCGACAGACAGCGTCTCCTTGTCCGTCGCTTTTTTAAAAATATTTGACCAAAAAGTGATGGACTAAGAGACGCTGTCCGTCGCTTTTGACTAGTCATTTTGACCAAAGAGCGACGGACTTAGAGATGCCGTCCGTTGCTCTTTTAAAAAAATAATTAATCAATTAAAATTAATTAAAAGCAACGGACGGCGTAGTTAGTTTTTAATTTATAAATAATTCTTTTAAATAAAAAGCGATGGACTGCGTCGCTACCTATATAAAATAATTAATTATTGATTATATATATATTTGGCGCAAAAATTCGCGAAAAAAAGTGACGGACTAAGAGATGCCGTCCGTCGCTTTTTGTAAAATAATTTTAAAAATAACTTTTTTTATTTAAAAGAGACGGACGGTGTGGCAATTGGCGTCGCTTTTTGGAGCAACGCCGTCCGTCGCTTTTTTGTCCGTTGCTTTTTGGCAGTTTTTTAATAGTGATATTATAGTAATTTAACATTCAAGTTAGGGAGTTCATGTTTTTAATAGATACATAAATATAGATATAGATAGTTTATTTCTTTTTTATCATTTTATTGTCATATAAAATAAGTCAGCTTGTGTTAAGTGCTTTGTTGATCTTAGTAGAGGGGTTGGTGGAAGAAGAAAGAAAAGGTATTACGTGAGTGTATAATTGGAGGATTCAAATTTCATTAAGTCACGATGACACTGCAAACCATACATCATGAACATACCCAAAATGGAAAACAATAAAATACATAAAAGAGTAAAATACCCCAACAAGTGATATGAATTACAAGTTAGATATGCCAAAAAAAATACAAGTTAGATATGCCATCTTTTGAATACAAAGATGAATAAAAGTGAAAAACTCTAAGATACTATGATGAATTAACAGTGGTAGATTTTCAAAGCTCTCTTATGAAGTTGTAAACACTTCAAAGTTCAAATATTAGTTTTGTAAATACTTCAAATATTAGTTTAGCTATGTTAAATACAAATGATCGATAAGCTTCGGGTAACAGTGAAGAGCATAATGTGAATTTATAAAATACTAACATCGCATTCAAACATGCCAATAATATACACTATTATTTATATTTATTGATAATACAAATATATGATTCAGTGTTTTAAAAGACTCTGTTAGGACTCGGCCCTGGGCACGCCCTAGGGTGGGGCTCTAGTAAAACGCCCCGAGACTCAAGTGTGGGGCTTAGTTCTATAAGACTTACTCTCTAGGCACCCAACTGTACGCCCCAAGCAAGCCCAACGCCCAACGCTCGGGGCTCGCACAACAGATCTTACATAAATTATGGGTTAAAATCTTTAGTTAACTTTATTGACCCTAATAATTCTTGAATAAATGAATGATACTTAATAATTTTTAAATCTATAGAGATAAGAATATTGAGTGTAACTCAAATAACAAGTTGTAGTATCGCATTTTTACTATTAACACTATGACAATGATTATATATTACATAATATTTCTTTCAAAAATCGTAGCGAAATTTTATTTTTTCACTTATCACAGGTCTTTATGGTTTTGTCATATGTCTCAAAATTATCATATTTTATTTAACTATTTGAAAGTAATTTTATTTTTATTCGATGTTTTTCTTATAATACTAGTAAGTTTTATTGATTATTTTTTAGAAATAATGTTTCTTTTATTATTAGAAAGTTAAGATATTAGATTAATTATACTTGAATAATCATGTTAGAAGTTTTATTTTTTCTCTAAGTTATTTTAGTCATGTTTATAATTATTTCAAACTATTGATATATTTTTGTAATTGTGTTATTATAATATTATAAATAAAAATTTTAAAGATCCATAAGACTTACGCCCCACGTCTCGAGGCTTACGCTTCACCCTATACTAAGTAAAACGCACTGCCTCACGCCCCGCCTTTTAAAACAATACGCAAAAGTTATTGGGTTTGTCGTAGTTTTGCCCTTGCCGACCCCTGATCTCTTCTTTTTATTGTAAATGCATATGCACCAGGACATAGCTTTTCAACTCATTTATCTAAAGTTATGTCTCATTTATAATTTGTGTATTTTTTATGTGCGCAAATATCACAGACCCATTTTGTACTACTAGTACTACCTTCATCACTGAACCAAAAGCAACTATTTCTAATTATTTTATATTAATAAAAAGTTACAACTAAATAAGCTATAAGATATCAATTAGATATTTTATAAATGAACATTTCTAGGAGTTGGTCATGGACTAATGACTAAAGGTTGGTGAGCCTCAAGTGCAACCGCATTACAAATCTAGAGATGTAGAAACTACAGTTTCTTTCTCAAGGCTTTAGACTAACTGGTATCACTTCTTTCTTTTTTTTCAAAAATTTCTTAAGGTACTCAAGCTATTAGAAGAACTCGATCATTAAGAAACTTGTCCACACTTTCTCCAGTTTAAAGTTTTAAAAAAGGAGGTTTCTAGTATTATATCTTCTTAACTAATTTAATGAGATTTATCTTTCGTCTTCATTTTCACATGGTATCAGAGCCTAAAGAGAAGCAGAATTACTCAGCAGAGAGAAAATACATCCGGCATTGCACAACCCAAGGGAGAGAGTTCCAAATTCCTCTCCCTTAAGGCTTATTTTCCTGATTTAGCAATCTGTAATACACTTCCAAGAACAAACTCCATGTGTTCCATGAACTCTATGTTCTTTCTCTGATCATTAAATCTTGATGATATTATAACAATATGTTTCTCCACATATTCCCCAGAAGCATTGCCTATTTACCCCTCCAGAAAATTAGGTCATCTTGTTGCTTCTTTCTCTCCTATCATCAAAACTTTCCTACTTATGGCAAACAAGTATTGAACAACTCTATCATGACGAAGAGCATCCGGTGGTTGTATACCTCAGTCAAAATTATCAATTTTGACGGGGGTAACTTCATCAGCCACTTCAAAATGTCCCACCAAACGCGCAAAGAACACCATCTGTTGTTCAAGGGTGAATTTAATGTTTTCAGCCTGCATATGGCCAAAAAAAAAATCAGCTAATTTCCTCCAAGGCTGACAGGTTATAAGTTATCCTCAAAGTCTGGAATACATACCTTACGGAAACCATGCTGCTCTCCTTCATATTCAACGAGTGCAACAGGCAACCCTTTTTCCTTCAACGCTTGGTAGATTTTGCGTGATTGATCAGGTGAAACTACCTGTAAAAAGGGATGGAAAGCTCAATTCTACCAACAAGCAACAACAATTAAAAACAGAGGTAGATTGCTTCATTTCTCCCATTTCCATTATCATGTTGTTTAAGGTAGAGGCCATAACAAACCATATGAAATTGACTTGAACTGTTTTAAAGATCCAAAAGTTATACTAGCTAAATATCCAACACTTATGATGAGCAAGGAAAAAGACCATGCACTTCGGTGCAAGCTGCATTTATCAATTGAATGTATTTGCATCAAAACAATTTTCCAGAAAGATGGTACTTAGTCACAGGATGAACATGAATAGAAGGTTTAAGAACTTACTATTTCTGACAAGTTCAGCAGATCAACCTATTGCATAAAATACAAAAGGCCATTTAACTGGGCCTCATCTGGCACCTATGCCCTCCAACTTTGGTGTGCACAAGTAGGCATTTAGACGTGTATAAAGTTGAACAAATAGACACACGTGCCTTACGTGGCATACTATAAATCAGCTCGAGTGTATCTCACGCAAATTACCATGTAAGACGTGTGTGTCTACGTGTTCAACTTTATACAAGTTTAAGTGTTTACTTGTGCACACCCAAAGTTTGAGGGCATAGATGCCAACTGAGGCCAAGTTAAAGGACACGATTATGTATTATGCCAATACAAAAATATATCCAAAGAAAGAGGAAATATGAAAGACTGAGCTTGCCAAAGACTAAATGAGGTTGTCAAATATTTATGGGGAAGAGAGTTGAGGGAAAAGATCAATGTAGGCAATTCTTCTATAAAAGAATGACATGTGCACGAGATTATGAGGTAAACTCACATATGGTCACATAACTATCACTTGTTTTTACAAAAGTCACTTAACTATTTTTTCCAACACAAAAATCATCATACTTTTTGATACTAACTAAAAAGTCACAAAGCCGGAAAATGCAAAACTTTCCAATGCTAACTCTTTTATAAAAATCTAATAAATAAAATGGACCCAAAATCCAAACTCATATGAAGAAAGTAAATATCAAAAGAATAGAACCAAAAAAATTTGAGGGGGGTTGATCGAAGTTGTGAAGGATATGTACCCTAATGATGATCATAAGAATTGTGTTAGACAAGTATCAAAATTTCAGACAAAAACATAAAGCCAAGACTTTGAAAGACTAAATTTGGAATGGAACAAGAGCGAGTAATGAGCGTTGTTTAAGAGATTTATGGACGAATGCAAAAATGAGGATAAGGACCGTCATATCATATTATCATATATACATATATATAAAAAACAAAACCCTAGGCCCGCCTACGTGGCGCCACCACAAACCAGGATTTCCTTTTAATTTATTTATTTCCAAAACTAGCCTTCCCCTTTCATGAAAAGTTGTGACTTTTATTAAAGGTTGTGACCTTTCCGAAGGGTTGTAACTTTTCCAAAGAGTTGTGACCTTTCCGATAAGGCACAATAAGCATTTGTTGACACTACTCATTGTTGTCTATAAATAGAGAGATTTTTGAACTTTTTCTTCTTCGTGTACTTTGCTCCTGTTGAGTGGCTCACTGACACAACTGTTTTAGTATTAATACACTGGTGAATAGAATTGCTCCATCCTGAGAGGATCTATTCTTTTAAACCTCGGGTACTAGAGGAGAATAATTTCCTTAAGGGGACATTGTGCATTTAGTGGGCTCAATTTTTTCCTTACTATTTCATTCTATTGTTACAGATCATGGTATGTTTTTTTACCGTCATTAATTTATGCTTATGATATTAATTGTTGTTTTTGAGACATGTTTCAAACTTTGTTGTTATGTTTATGCAAAGTTATTGTTATAAGTATTTGTTAGTACAGATTAAATAACACACGTTAATTGAGTATTCTTGCAAGTTTTCTCTACTGAAATTGTTGAAGGTACAAAAAAAATCCTTAAAGATCTATACTACCATCTCTTGAAGACAAAATTCAAATTTGGTATGCCATTGTAAGGACATAAAGACCTTAAAAACTTTATCGCACCTTGATGTGCGAAGTGAACCAGGAAAAGAAAACAAGAATTAATAAACTTTTGACATGGGTTCAAAGATATGCCAGATGACCTATAGAGGAATATGACTAGACTGGAGCCTCTTTTAATTCCAAATACATAGATACACAATAAACTAATTGCTCATATTCAATATGAAGTATGGACAGATTCTCAAGTTTACTGCAAATTGTAAATACTTTTCTTGAAGTAATAAATGTGTTTCTCGACACTGCGATTGGAATAGAAGTGTAGTTTCAAATTGAACTTCATCACTCTTGTATGTTGATTTTTAAAAAACACCCAAACAAACTGAATAGTTTTGTGTAATATTTTTCCCTTTCAAGTATATATAATAAGTTGAATTGTTGTCCAATATGATACATTCTCCCTTTCATTTTCCATTTTAATAATTACTTATGATACATTTAAATGGGAAACTTTAAAATGATATATGTAAAGCAAAAGGTAGGGCTGAACTTTCTACACGTTAGAATTAGAATATTTGTTCACTTTTTCAGCCTTTTAAAATCTATTTATCCCTTCACCAATGATTATTTATTTATTAGAAAATTTAATATCTTAGGTTGATGTTCATTTGATACCCCAAAAATATCAAATAGTAACAGTTCCTGGAAGCAAAAGGATAAATTATAAAATCAAATTAAAGATGATTGATTGAAGAATAAATGATAAGATATTATAATTATCATTTTTCTTTACATTATTAATGTCCGTTACTACGTAATCTTGTATGTAAGATAATATAGTGTTTTAGTTTTAATGACTGATAGGTTTTAAGTATTAGTTTATAAATTCTGTGATATTAAATTCCGGCGCGAGGCGCACGTAATTTTACTAGTTCTTTTGATATTTTACTTTCTTCATATGGGTTTGATTTTTGGATTTTGGGTCAAGTCAGGTCAAAGCTTTAACTGAATTTCAATTTGTATTTTTTTTTTTTAAAAGTAAAAAGGAGTTCGCATTGGAAAGTTTAGCATTTTCGGGCTATGTGACTTTTTAGTTAGTATCTTAAGTTTAATGACTTGTGTTAGAAAAGATAGTTAAGTGACTTTTGTGAAAACAAGAAATAGTTATATAACCATATGTAAAATACCCGAAGATTATGACATTAAAAGGGACATGTTGTGCTTGCCTTGTCCTCCAATCCTTGAAATAAAATAATGGGGCAGGAAAAGTGGTCTACAAAATTGATAGGCGACCTCTCAAAATATGCCTTCTCGTCCCCTGCAATTATTCAAAAGGCCTCAACACATACTGATAAACATCAATCAGCAGAAAGACTTAAAGCAAATAGATTGTTAACGTTAATTGATTAGATAATTACCAACTAGATTGTCAGTATAGTGAGATTCGAACTTGTGAGTTTCTGCTCTCAGCAATTGCAGATCACCAATCTGTTCAATGAAAGATGATGGCATAAAGCATTGAAACTAAAAATTGGTTGATAAATGATACATAAGACGCTTTGAGTAAACTTATGAACCAAACTGATGCTGTTCTACATTAAAGATGATCATCTAAGATAACATTATGCCCATATATATAGGCACCAGCCTTAACTACAAAATTTTCTATCATATATTATTTTTTTGATGACCGTGGTGCCTGGCCTAGCTTGTGCGCACCTCGACTAATTCTAGGGGATACCTGCCACCTCCCACCAACAACAGGTACCATATCACTATGTCCACCAATTCTATAACAAATGGAAAGAAATCAACCAGTGTTTTTGTCAAAACTAGAACCTGAGACCTCATGGTGCTCAACCCACTTCATTGACCACAAGGTCACACCCTTGGGTGTATTTTCCATATTTTTATGATCAGTTTCTGGTTGCACACGCGAGATCAGGTAGGATATGGAAATGCGATATTACTTATCACAAACAAATTTCATGATTCACTCACACCATACAAGGAAGCTCCAGCCTTGAAAACATCTTTAAATGCGAGTGCAGCTAATGTTGTATAACCACCAGCTGAACTCCCTGTAATACAAAGTCTTTCACCGTCAACCCTTCCACTGTCAACCTGGATGAACAGACTAATTTACCATGACTTACAAAATTATTAGCAGCATTAAAGGAATATATGAGTGAACTCAATTTTTTGATGTTACCAAAAATTTGGCACAATTGCAGCAGTCGTTAACATCCACAATTCCCCAACTTCCCAATAGCCTTTCTCTATATTCTCTGCCATAACCTTCATATGAGCCAAAAACAAAATGATGTTAACAAACTTAACAGCAGCTAACTAATCTACCAATGTGCCATACGCCATCTTGATTCCTTGGTCGCCTCTGCTTTTTCTACCAATATAAAGTAATTTCGTACATTTCCTTTTTATAAATATCAAAGGTTCTGACAATCAGTCAATAAATGCAGGAAATGATGTTCCCTCAAAAAACTTAAAACTCTCAAAATAGTCCCCTAATCAAGAAACAATATAGAAAGAATAACAAGCCAACAATGGAAGGAATAAAAAGGCCATGTGTGTACCAGTGCTTCCACCATAATTCACATCCACATAGGCCCAACCACGACTGGTCCAATATTGAATGCTAAGATTTAAACATCCCCGTGCTTCAGCTGTAGGACCTCCTGGATCATCATAAACTATACATTAACATCTCATACAGAAACCAATTAGTCCAGCGTTTTAACTAAGAAAATAAGACAGGAAGAAGCAGTTCTAATGAAGGAAGCAATAACCATGACTTCGCAAGAGCAATGGAGGTGTTTCTCCATGACTAGCTTGAAAGTCGGTGTTTGTTGGTGGATAAAAGTATGCATATGCACATTGACCGGGCACATCTGTTGGGAACTTTATCAACTCTGGCCGACTGTAATAGGAGTTATACATCTCACTAACAGATGACGACGACCACATAATCTTGAAATCAATTACTTTTGTTCTCTGATCATCCAAAGTAACCTGCAGAAATAACAGAAAAAATGCTAAAAGAATGATCTAGAATAGTTTTATAAGTACTGTTTTCAAAATTTCAAGCAACTAGAAAGTTTGTCTAAAGAACCTTAGCTATTGACGATGGATGAACAGAAGATGCTCCTTCAACATACAAGCTATGAACCCCAGAAGTCTGTTTAGGTGATAAGGTATTTATCAAGACCAGCACAATGATAAAAACTCATAAAGGACACTAAGAGCCTGTTTGGATTGGCTTAAAAGTTGGTCAAATCTACTTTTCATTTTTAGCTTTTGAGAGTGTTTGACAAAGTTAAAAATAACTAAAAATAAGTTAAAAATTACTTTAAAAAAGTTAAAAACCAAAAGTAGGAGTTTATCTACTTTTTATTTTGACTTAAAAGTCATTTAAGTTTGACTTTAAAAAGTTAATTTTTGAAAGCTGCTTTTTTCAGCCAACCCAAACGGGTTCTTAAGTACAGCTTGTGCTACCAAGAACTTACTATGTTGTTTATATCTGTGAAAGGAATATCAAGCACTGATATTTTGCCTAGGTTAACATCCAAAACTCCAAGATATGACTTCCCATTCTCCCTGCACATATTTTTCAATTTAGATTAGATGAACTACATCAATTTTCCTCCCAGAATGATTCCCTTCCCCTGAGCGAGAGGAAGAGGAAAGTGAGAAACCAGATAAAGAACTTCTTTGTTACCAAAACAATCAGAATAAAAGCACTATGATTTCAAATATCATGATACACACAAAAATATTAAATAGCAAACTACTTATCAGCTTGACCTGTAACTGCAGGCAATTAAAGTATCTTGGTCGTGGTTCTTAAGAAAGTCATAAGACTTCATCCCAAATACCCATAAGGGTCTTGTAAACTCAGCATCGAGGGAGTAAACTGGTAGCACCTCGTTAGAAGACTCTACCTGTCAACAATAAATAAAACAGGCCAATCAAGTTTACACTGTCTCACTTAATGTATGAGTTCAGTGCCAGCAACAATAACAAGGATGTGTTACTGGTAGATATTTCATTATTTTTCCACATAGATGCTGAATCTTTGATGCATATTCCAGGCCCAATATCCAGCACCATAAATAACACGAAAAATGGAAGTCTGCTTGTGCAGAAACTGAAATAAGCACAAAAGCTTGTTTTTCTTTTTCACTTTCCCTCTGTACCTCATTACTGGGTCAGGGGAAGGGGCCGTGGCAGAACTTCAGATTAGCTTTTTGGCATATAGTATCCATAAAGTTGGATTATGGTTAGCGTGGGAAGGGTAAGGTAAATTCTCTCTTTTATTATGCAAAAGTTCATGTAAAAGTTAAATGTTTTGCATTTTCCATCCAAATAGTGTTTCAGCGGAGGACTGAAAGTGTAATGCTTATGTGCATAGGAGTTGTTTGGCCATGAGAATTATTCACATTTATTCTGGAATACTTTTTCACTTTATTTCAAAATCAGTGTTAAGTTATAAAATTTCCAAATCCAACTTGGAGCTGGATTCTAAATTAGGAAAAGTGCTCCAAACCTATATTCCAAGTTCCAACTCCATCTCTATAAATTCCAAACAAAATGTTCTCTTCCCTTCTTTGCAAAAAGTACAACCAAATCCATCTTCAATTTCACTTGATAAATTCCAAATAAAGTGAAAAATATTTGAAATAAATGGTCAAACGCTTAATAAGGTAGTGTCTGTTAAACACTAAATAATACGACTAAGTTAGAGTTGGAGGCCACTATAGCAATAATTTTTTTCATATTCTTATAATTGCAGTATCTAGCGAATTGAAATTTAAAGCCTCGACTCCAAAATATCAGAGTTTTAACCACTTCATTTCTTATTAATGCAACTTCACATCTTCTATAACAAGAATGTGGTTAATAAAGGGCCAGACTGAAGGTTCCCCATATTTGTAATGCAATAGAATTTAAGCTAATGCAACATCTACCAAGTATCCACAACTTTAAGTCTTAAGCAAGTCAAAAACACAAGGGTCAAATTCGTAAAGAGCAAAAGAACGCAAGTTTAGGCTAGAACTCAAAGAAGATGAGATGGTTATTAAGAAAACTTTTAAGCAACTATATGCAATCATACCCTAGAAGAGAAGTTCAAGTTAAGCCAGTAGGCTAGACAGAAGATAGACATAAGAAGTTCAAGTTTAGACATTAGGCACGATAAAAGATTATACAACAGATGGCAGAGATTTAATCAGTATGACACTATGACATCACACGGATGAGGACTTACCCATTTGTAGATATTCCAAAACCCACTTTTCCTGTCAGTTACAAAGTACAGCTCCCCTGCACCCGAAAAGAATAGCAACTAAATGCAATGAACAAGAGAAATCAGTCTTGGCATATTGCAAGTATAGAGCTAATCATGAAACAAGATCTAACATGATCAAATCACAACACAGGATATAGAATCTTACAGTTGAATACTAAGGCATATATGAACTCAATATTACCAGTCAAAGTATATCCTTTTTTGTTGATAATTCAATAAGCTTGATTCAAGAAGATTTTATCCCCTAGCTTAATTATAGATACTATTTTATTTGATTAATTATCATCCCTAAATTAGAGATAGGACTAATTTACAAATACTCAAGCTCATATGTTGTACAAATATAATGGAATACAATAAAACTTTCTAATTCTCGAAATCTACATGGTATTAGAGCCATTGTTGTCTTTTTTAGGTGAGTTTTCTCCCTCACAACACTAGGGTTCGAAGAGGTTTGAGTTTTTCTCTCTTTTACTGCTCCACTTTGTTTCCAAAGGTTGTGCATGTCGGAGTTGCTTTCTGACAGTGGTGTCCAAAAACCAACACCACCACAAGCTTCCCCTTGCACCGACGACCAAAACCCAGCAAGAATCTCTGCTAAAAAACACTACACCCGCTATTGACAACACTGCCAATCACAACGTGTCAATAACACGCACCAGAGAGTAGGACCTTGTCCAACGACTTACTCAGGGAGATCTTTCCTCTGGTGGTTGCTGGCCTATTCCAAGCCTACCCATCCAGGTCCCACTATTTTCAAAATATCGGATCTAAGTTTTCCTGCATACCAGAGCACTGAAATGCTGGGAATCCTTATTTGATTTTTTTGAAAGTTTTCCTTCCTTGGATTAGTATTGGGAAGCATATATAAGAGAGTCAACGAGGGTTCATGCTGTACTCAGCACCAACCGAGAAGTCTGGGCTAACTGTCTCATGAGCAACCAAGGGCATCCAATTCCAATAATGACCACCTTCACTATGATTATTGCGGAAAGCCAAAACATACAAAGGACACATACTTAAAACTACATGGTATTACTAGAAACTCTTATCCTTTGAGTGATAATAAAAGTACAACTCCTTTTGCGACTATACATGATGTATAAAGTCCTACTCAAACAATTTCTTTGTCTGGTACTTGATGGTTTGTTACTTAAATTGACTGTTGCACTAGGATGAATTAGGTGTATATTTGTTAGAGGCCAAATTTGAGGTTTTTTCGTGCTTTAAGTCCTTTCATAAGATGATTTGTACTTAATTAGTGGCTAAGATAAAAATCTTGCGAACTGATTATGGCATAGAGTACTTGATTAAGGATTTGGTGCTTATCTGGAGTTCAATGAGATAATCCATCAACCTAGGTGTCCCTATACTAGTGCACAAAACGTGGTTGCTGAAAAGGAAAAATAGGCATTTGTTAGAAGTGGCAAGATCTCTTATGTTAAACATGAATCTACCAAAAACCTATTGGGGGTGTCATTCTAGTTGTTATCTTATCAATAGAATGCCACTTAAAACCCTCAATTTTCAAATTTCTCTAGAAACTTGAAAGGGTGAGAATAAATATATTGTTCCTATGGAGGTGTTTGGCCGTGTGTACTATGTTCACACCATGATCTAGGAAACTTGATAATAGAGTCCTTAAGTTTGTCTTTACTAGGTATTCTCCTACATATATATAAAAGATACACATGCTATCACCCTCCCTCCAGGAGATCCTTTGTCCGCATGATACCTTTAGAGAGTATGAGCCCTATTTTAGTATTACATTGTCACCTCTTTAGGGGGAGAGCAATAGAGTTCTCCTTATTTCCATTATTGAAACCAATACCGAGGGAAAGTGAAATTGGAGAAAGAATTCAAGGGGAGACTATTGGGCATTTGAGTAGACCTAATTTGATAACATGCACAAGGAGAAACAGTGCAGAAAAAGAAATCATGCAATTTGCCGAAGTTAAATCCTCTTCTACTTGCGAGTTATCTGCATTCCTTAATGAATTAGATTTGCCAATTTCTCATAGAAAAAGAGTCATATCTTGCACCAAATATCCTTTATCTAATCTTCTCCTATAATTCTCTGTCTCCCTCCTATAGATCCCTTGGCATTGTCTATTTCTTTTATGTCTATTTTCTAGATTTGTAGGGAAGCTTTGGAAATCCTAAATGGAAGCAGGCTATAATTGAAAAACTTAAGGCCTTGTCAAAAAATGAGACTTGGGAACATGTCACCTTACCACGTGACAATGAGTTGGTTGGATATGAATAGGTTTATACCGTAAAGACAAAGTTGATAGTTTGATTGAAAGATTCAAAGCAAGATTGACGGCAAAGGGATTGACTCAGACTTATGGAGTGGATTATCAAGAGACATTTGTCCATGTTGCTAAAGTGAACACCATTAGAATTCTTTTGTGTTGTGTAGCTAAGCTTGATTGGGACTTGCAACAATTTAGAGAAAAATGCATTTCTTCATGGAAACTTAAAAAAAGAGGTGTATATATAGATCCCTATAGAAAGTTTCACTGTGTACTTGGTGTGTATTGGGTAATGCCAAGGACTACTAAGGACGTATTATACAGCTGGGAGGAGATAGGAAGAAGAGGTTCTGGTGAAGATTGGTGGGAGTTAATCCCAGCTTGCATCTGGTGGACTCTGTGGAAAGAAAGAAATGCAAGATGCTTTGAGGATAAGAGAAACAACACCCAGGAGATTAGAATGAATTGCCTTAGCCTTTTGTATTTTTGGTGTAAGCAAAATATGGTGGGGAATATAGAACTTTTTGTTGATTTCATAGGAAATTTGTGATCTCCCATAGGATAGTTTTGACATGCTCTGATGAGATTGTAAGTGACCTATGCTCTGTTTGATGATGAACCTATTGTGAATACACAATTACCTTTATCTCAAAAAAATTATAAAGATCCCTATTGGATTTGATACTGAACTAAGTAAAGGTAAGGTGTACAGATTGCAGAAAACTTTATACGGTCTTATGCAATTCCCTAGAGCTGGTTTGATAGATCTTGCAAAGCAACGATCTTTTATGGCTACCAACAAATCAATGTTGACCATACCCTCTTCGTGACAACAAAAGAGTAAACTCACTCTTCTCATAGTTTATGTTAATGACATAATAGGAGATGAGAAAGAGGAGGTAATTCGGTTGAAAAGTTGTTGGCACAAGAATTGGAAATCAATGATCCAGGAAAATTACATTTATTGGGAATTGAAGTTTCTATGTCAAAAAGAGGGTTCTATCTCTCAAAAGGAAGTAAATTCTAGATTGCCAAGAGACTGGTATGATAGGTTGCTAACCAGCAAATTTGCCCATCGAAAGTAATCACAAGTTTCAAACAGGAGTCGGAGAACAAGTTGATAAGGAGAGATATTAGAGATTGATTGGAAGAATCATTGCTCACACACTAGAGTCTAGACCAACATAAACTATTCAGTCAACCTGATGAGTCAGTTTATGCATGACCACAAAATATCACTATATCATCAGCATACTGTAAATGGCATACCTCCATTGTCGCCCTACTGTCTTCTATCTCAAAACCTTTAACCCACCTATTCTGCAATGTTATCCTCATCATGCTATCAAATCCTTCCATTGCTAGTATAAACAGGAAAGGAGACAAGGGGTCACCTTGCCTAAGGCCCCTTTCAGAAGCAAAACACCCACAGCTTCTAGTTTCTCCATTCACCAGAAAAGAGAACCTATCAGTTTAAATGCAAAATTCTATCCATTTCAACCATTTCTCAGCCCATTTGTCTAAGAATATTCAGCAAGAATTTCAAGTTGACATGATCATAAGTTTTTTCTATGTCTAGCTTGCACATGACACCTGCTTTTGCACCTTTAAGTCTAGAGTCAATAAATCATCGGCAATTAGAGTTGCATCCATGATCTGCCTCCCTCTTATAAATGTCATCTTATGCTTGTTAACCAAATTGTTAACTACCTTGTTAAGTCTTTCAGCTAGTAACTTTGCCACAATCTTGTACATTCCACCTATGAAACTTGTAGGTCTACAGATTTTCAACTCTGAAGCTCCTAACTTTTTCTGGAATCAAAGGTATGATGGTTGCATTGAAGCTTTTCTCAAACTTCTGATTTTCATGAATGTATCAGAGTGTCTTCAAAATGTCCTCTTTCATGAGCTAGAAAAAAGGACATATGAAATCCATCAAGCCCAGGTGCCTTCTCCATTGCAGACAATTTATTGCTTCCTAGGATTTCTGCCTCATCAAATTGTCCGTGTAAACCCTCTTGTCCTTTGACAGAGATCTCTGTAACTTCATGTAGCACTAATTCTGGACTTCACTCTTCTGTCTCCATGTTAATGTTCTTGTACAAATTTTGAATAGCTTCTTTGATCCCCTCAAGATTTGTCACCTCAACACCCTCCCACACCTTCAGGTTATCTATGGAATATGCCCTTTTATGAGCAGTAGATATCCTACGGAAATATTTTTTATTTTTGTCTCCTTGTTTCAACAATTGTATCCTTGATTTTTGTTTCCATACTATCTCCTCGTTTCTTGCTACATCTTCAAACTCCATAGCTGAATTTGACTTTCTGCATTATCTAATCATTTGTGAGACTTTGTTCTTGGATAACCTCCAAGTTTGTCAATTGGTTGACAATGTCTTCCTTTCTCTGTTTTCAGTTGCCCTGTTATAACTGTACTTCACAGCGTAAACAAAAGAAATTGTTCCAACTCAGTGCAGTCATTGGCTTACTTTGCTCTCTCAAGCTAAAATACAAGCTTATTCTAAGTGCTCATCTACAGCAAAAAGAATAGTGGCTCAATTATCAAACTGCTGAAATGCTTTTTGCAGGCAGATTAGAAATACCATAGAATACTAGCTCTGAATGTAAGTGGATCAAGAGTACACTCCATATCTTCTACGACATTTCATAGAGAAGTGAGGCATATCGAAGAGATAGTTACAGGCAAAATAACATTTCCAGATTGTACAAGAAATCAACAGCCAGTCCAGTGTTTGCTGAAGAAGAACTTAGTTAGTCCAAATTGCAGAGTGTACATAACAGGCACCTCCCAAATGGTTGTCTCTTTGTTTTGCAATGAGAAGTTATGCTTCAGTTCCAAGAGTTGACACGTAATATCTTCCACAACAAAAGGCCTGACCTTCCGAACCCCATTTTCAGATATAAAGATCTTGAATTCCAATTTATGCTACCAAAAGCCAATAATATTCACTAAAGCACAGGACTAATTTTTAATATTTCTCTACCGAGACTAATCTTAGAAACAGAGAAGAACAATTAAAGTTTATACGATGCACATGCTGGCATTTAGTCAAGAGTACCTTGAGAAGACCATAGGGGTTCAGTAGGAGATTCCACAAGACTAGGATCACCACCAGCAACACAAATGCGGTTTTGCACATCCCTAGGGGAAAGACAAAGAACGGCAAAGAGCAAATCAACAAGTAGATGGTTATGTTCCTCATATACCAGGACTCATAATTTAATTATTTATTTGGAAAGTGGTGATAACTTATGCAGGCCTAAACAAAATGTGATCTCTCGGTGGATGTGCCTCCTCTTGTTGGAAGGAGCGTAAGTGTGTCTTATAGTTGCACATGTATGTGTGTTTGTGACTGTGCGCACATGTGGGAGAGAGGGAGGGAGGGAGGGAGAGGGAGAGAGGGAGGGAGGGAGGGAGAGGGAGGGAGAGCGAAGGGGGAGGGGGAGGGAGAGGGGGAGGGGGAGGGGGAGGGGGAGGGCGAGGGCAAGGGCGAGGGCGAGGGCGAGGGGGGTGGGGGGAGTGAGGGAGGGAGAGGGAGAGGGAGAGAGAGAGAGAGGGAGAGCGAGAGAGAGAGAGAGACAGAGACAGAGACAGAGACAGAGAGAGATTTATTATGGCCGTACCCATTTTCTGATATATAACCAACCCAAAGCTCTGATCTGTCCCATGGCATATTTGGGTGACCCCATTCAATCCATGCCATACGGTCCCCTTTGGGGTCAATCCGAGGAGAAGCATAAAAGTCATTGCCCCCAACTAACAGCCTTGGTTCTGCATTTATGTGCCAAACAAGCAAAAAAAAAATTAAGATCAGAAATTCACTCATTGTACAGTCCACCAAATATTGCTTAGGAAGGGGAGGGGCAATACGAAAACAATTGAATAGCCCTTCATAATGTACAAACATTTTTTGACAGTTTTCTAGCCCATCACCGAGAAACAGATGTAAAAGCAAAGAAAATTCACATTGAATCATGGTAAACCAATACTGACAGATTCTCACCTTGATCGCTGTTACTGCTCAGATCGATAGACACAATTGTGGTAATCGCATTTATACCACTTTCACGTTGATCTACAGAAGGAGCAAGGAATAGGATAAAATTTCTCAGAGAATCAAGCTAAAATTTTGAAGGATAATGAATATAGAGAACTTACCTTCTCTCACTGTCACATAACGGTTAAAGCGAGAGTCAAACACTCCATCAGCATAGCATACACTTCGTCCGCCATAATCTGGAGTGAGGGGCAACGGAGCAGAATCTAGTACCAAAATAACAAGGATCAATTGGAAAGAAACATCTCAAAAATATTGATAATAAATATGATGAAACAACAACAACAACATACCGGGTGTAATCCCATGGGTGGGGTCTGGGGAGGGTAGAATGTACGCGACCTTACCCCAACCTTACAAGGTAGGGAGGCTGCTTACGAAAAAAACTCTCGGCTCAAGTAACACATATCAAAGCAGTTTAAAGTTTTTTGAAAAATTTATAGAAGTAAAGCAGACATAGAAAATAATAGAGAAATCATCACATGGCATTCAGATAAAGGAACAGCAACAACAAAATAATGCCATAACCAAAGCAAAGAAACAATAGGCTGCAATATAAGGACAAGAAACTACGAGACTGGTACTAATGCTATTGGTATGCAAATAGTATATGATGAACTATATGCTAAAATGAAAGAGCTTCAAACTTCCAAAATTAATATGAACCAACTTGCTACCTGCGAGACAGTTTCTTTTTTCTTTTCTGGTTATTTCAATTCAACAATAACCATAAAAACGGACAGATCAAATATGGCACATTTGTAAACGAGCGGCTGCTAATAAACCCAAATATGTACATAAACAAAATTGTCTCCATCGAAGCTTATATTAAATATACTACAAAATAGTAAAACTGGAAGCAATTATATTCAACTGCATTCAATGACATAGAAAACAAAGGAAAATGAAGACCTATGGACAAAATGGACTGTTTATAAAGTCTCTGATCCTTGTAATTAGAGAAGATCAAAATGTCTCCTTGTATACAAAAATCACCACCACCATACTCCTGAGCCAACGTCCTCACAGCAAAATCTTTAGGAGTTACATCTATAGGGTCTTCCCCTGGTTTCCCTGGTTCCTTCACAATAACCGCTCGTCTGAATCCATAACAATAAAAAAAACTCAAACTTCACACAGAATCCACAAAAATATATCACAAACTTTATGGGTTTTGGGGCATAAACACGAAGACAGTAAACGTGAGTTTACATGCAAACTATGATAGTGGAACAATCAAAAATTCAAACTTTACATGAAATCCAGAAGGAGAATATCACAATCTTTATGGGTTTTGGGGTTTACACATGACGACAGTAAACATGTGTTTCAAATGCAACTTATGAAGGCATATGAATAAGCTTTCAAACTCAACATAAAACCTCCTCAAGAAAATATCAAAATGTCTATGTGTTTTTGGATTTAAGAGCAAAGACAGGAAACATGAGTTTCAAATGCAAATCAAGAATGCATAACAATAAATATTCAAACACGACAGTAAAATCCATGAGAAAATTTTACAATCTTTTTGGTTTGAACACAAATCCATAAACATGAGTTTCATAGGCAAACTAACTTTTTTTTTATGACCGTGGTGTCCGGGCCAGCTTTCGTGCAACTCAACTAATTCCATGGGATACCTGTCACCTCCCACCAACAATAGGTACCAGGTAACGTTGTCCACCAAGGCTAGGATAGATGGTAAGAATAACCTAGTGTTTTTTTGTCTCCGTAGAGTTCTAAACCTGAGACCTCAGGATTCTCAACCACTTCATTGACCACTAGGTCTGGGTGACACCCTTAGGTGCAAAAACTATATTTTTTTTGGTTTAACCATCAATTTACATAACCCACTGGTCTGATTAATCTGTATTCATGATTGGTCCATTAAAGGGGAAGCATGTGCCACTCCTCACCCATGATTACCCCATTCTCAAGGCTCGAATTGCTCGAACCCCAGACCCAGACCTCTGATTAAGGGTGGAGGAATCTCCTCTATGGCTCTATCTCACCACACCTCTTGGTGGAGCTAGTGTGGTGTTCAATAGGCAAATTAGGAATGCATATGAATCAGAAAATCAAACTAAACATAATCCTCAAAAAATATCACAATCATTATGAGCTTTGGGGTTTAAACACTAAGACAGTAAACACAGCTTTCATAGGAAAATTATGAATACACAAGATATCAAAACGCAAATTACAAAAAACAAACAAAGAAACATCACAATATTTATGGGGTTTGGGGTTTAAATATGAAGTTAGTAAACATGATTTCATATGAATGCACAAGAATTAATAATTTAAACTTTTAGATAAAACCCACTAAAGGATATGACAATGATTAGGGGTTTTGAGGCTTCATATGTACTGTACCCGGACTCTGTAGGTCGAGATTCTAGCCAGAAAAGATGACCAAGTGAATCAACCGAAAAGCCACCGAGGCGTTTAGTGGATCCAGAAACGATATCAGCGGTGATGGGAGACTTCCAAGAACCATAGGGTGAAATGTGTTTCTTGACATTGGGATTTGTAGAAGACATTCTGATGGGAAGAGAGAGTTTTCTGGTGAGTAGCTTTGTTGAAGGAGTAATGTGAATGAGTGAAGATGAGAATGATGATACTGATACAGAGTAGCAGAAAGCATAGTGACGAGTGAGAGTGGCTATGCCTGAAAAACCCATTCACTGACCCTTGAGCAGGCCCGAATCTACATGGACTATTCTTTTGCCTCTATTCACACAGATTTTTCAAGAAAGGTATATTTTGTCAAATTAACTTTATTTTCAAATTTTCAATTTGATTACTATTACTAGTTTATTTAGTTATCTAATACTATGGATATTGTAAGGGGGAATTTTGATTTGCCTAAATCATATATTTATATAAAAGAGAACTTTAGGCCCGCCTACGTGGCGCCACCACAAATTAAAATTCTCTTTTAACTAGTAAATGGGCCCGCGCTTTGCGCAGTTAGATTATTTTTCTTTAAAATTTATTAGAATAGAACTTTTCTTGTATTTTGATGTTATAGCATTTTTATATAAATATATTTTCAAGAGTATAGAGGTTATTCAATTGTAGTTTACCATTTGTTTTATTAAAAGAAAAGGGAAAATTACAAATCATAACATTATTTTCTCCTAGTTTACATAATTTCATTTTACAGATTCATTAATTTGCTTTTGAAATTTTACAATGGTTAGTTTAGTTTTACCATCTATATGCATGGATACATAGTGTCTTTAATTAGAGAGTCAAATAAATATTTTTCTCAATTTTCTTCTTTGCAAATTTCGTTAGTATAACACTATCAATTACTTTCAAAATTAAATATTTATATAACTAATGTGTTTATCAAGAGCAAAGGTTCCATAATTATATGATATATTAATAAGTAATATGTAGTCATTATGTGTTTTAAAATTAAAATGCAATCTTCCAAAATCCAAATTTCATATGTAATAATATAGTTATGATGGTGTTT
The DNA here is from genome assembly GCF_900185275.1 of Solanum verrucosum. Classification (NCBI taxonomy): domain Eukaryota; kingdom Viridiplantae; phylum Streptophyta; class Magnoliopsida; order Solanales; family Solanaceae; genus Solanum; species Solanum verrucosum. The sequence goes on from NW_026020164.1 coordinate 279,475, forward strand.
GGGAATTGAAGGTGTTCACGAACAAAATATTAAGGATCCTTGAAAAGGGTGAAAGAGAAGTAAGAGATAATGGAAAAAAAGTTCAAAAGAGTACTTTGGTGCAAGAGAATAGTCATTATTGCGTATCATACAATTGTAATTAATTGCTAGTTTTAGTTCTATCATTTGAGTTTCTATTTATTTATTTTTACTCTTGTTAATATTAACATTATTATGGCAACAACAAAAAATCATATAAATTTCTAGGCTTGATCTTTTGGAGAAGCATGGATATCTTTGGAGAATGTTTAAAGAAATGTATTCTGTAAAAAGATATTTGTGAATCTGCAGTAGTTGGATTTACATAGAGTATGTACTAACAAATACTTATAACAATAATTTTACAGAAACATAAACAACAAAGTTTAAAACATATATTAAAAAACAACAATTAATATCATAAGCATAAAATAATGACTGTAAAAAAAACATATCAGGATCTGTAACAATAGAATGAAACAGAAAGGAAAAATCGAGCTCATTGAATGCACAATGTTTTCTTAAGGAAATCATTCCCCTCTAGTACCTGAGGTTTAAAGAAATAGATCCTCTCATGATGAAACGATTTTATTCACCAATGTAATGATACAAAAACAATAGTGTCAGTGAGTCACTCAACATGAACAAAGTACATAATATTTAATTGTGCAGAAGAAGAAGAAAAAGAAGAAGTTCAGAATCAAATATTTAATTGTGCAGAAGAATAAGAAGAAGTTTAGAATTTTCGTTGTTTTAAAATGAGAGGGAACCCCTCTATTTATATATAACAAAGGGTAGTGTGAGCAAATTTTTATTGTACCTTATCGGAAAGGTCACAATTCTTTGGAGAAGTCACAACTCTTCGGAAAGGTCACAACCTTTCATAAATATTATAACATTTCATAAAAGTCGCAACTCTTCATAAAAGTCGCAACTCTTCATAAAAGTCATAACTTTTCATAAAAGTCTCAACTTTTCATAAAAGTCACAACTTTTAATAAAAGTCAACATTTCATAAAAGTCGCAACTTTTCATAAAAGTCACAACTTTTAATAAAAGTCAACATTTCATAAAAGCGCAACTCTTCATAAAAGTCACAACTTTTAATAAAAGTCAACATTTCATAAAAGTCGCAACTCTTCATAAAAGTCGCAACTCTTTATAAAAGTCACAACTTTTCATAAAAGTCACAACTTTTAATAACAACCACAATTTTTCATGAAAGGGAAGGCTAATTTTGGAAATAAATAAATTAAAAAGGAATCCTTATTTGTGATGGCGCCACGTAGGCGGGCCTAGGGTTATCTTTATATATATATATATATATATATATGATATATGATATGATTTATTTATTTCCAAAACTAGTCTTCCTTTTTAATGAAAAGTTGTGACATTTATGAAATGTTGCAACTTTAATGAAAAATTGTGACTTTAATGAAGAGTTGCGACTTTTATAACGAGTTGTTACTTTATGAAAAATTGTGACTTTAATGAAAAGTTGCAACTTTAATGAAGAGTTGCGACTTTTATGAAAAGTTGTGACTTTTATGAAAGGTTGTGACATTTTCGAAGGGTTGCAACTTTTCCAAATAGTTGTAACATTTCCGATAAGGCACAATAAATATTTGTTCCCACAACCCTTTATTTTCTATAAATAGAAGGATTTCCTCTCATTTTAGAACAAAAAAAATTTTGAACCTCTTCTTCTTCTTCACAATTAAATATTTGTGTACTTAGCTCCTATTGAGTGGCTCACTAACACCATTGCTTATGTTACAGATCCTGGTATGTATTTTTACAGTCATTAATTTATGTTAATGTTATTAAAGATAAATGATAAGATGTAATAATTTTCATTTTTCTTTACATTATTAATGTTTGTTACTACATAATCTTGTATGTGAGATAATATAATGTTTTAGTTTTACTGATCGATAGATTTTAAGTATTATTTTAAAATTCTGTAATATTAAATTCCCGCGCGAAGCGCGGGTAATTTTTACTAGTGAATAAATAAAATAAAAATATTTATTTTCAATATAAGAATCAAATAAAATGAAACAAAGGAAATCTCCCTCTCTCCAACAATATTTGTCCACCGTTTAAGAAACTATAAATAGAAGGGTAATTTTACTATATCACACTTTGAATATAATAAATATAATGTCTTAAAAAATGTAATAGGGAAATGACTCTAATTAATTATAAGGGTAAATTAAGGACTAAGTGTAAAAACTATTCATTGACTTTATAAAGTGGACAAGTATTGTTGGATATTTAAAAATAGTATAGTGGACAACTATTATTGGACGAATGAGGAAGTACTTGTTTTCCTTTTTTTGGGAAAACTACATAAATGAGCCATAAAACCTAAACTAATTACATGTTCATACTCAAACCCAAGGTAATTCTTGATATACCCACTCTCTCATAAATAATTACAACCCATACCTCCCCCCCCCCCTTATTTCGGGTCACTTTCTTATTCAAACCCACCTAGTTTATAACCCAACCGTTCGACCCACTTTCTTATTCAAGCCCATCCGATTTATTGTCCAACCGTCATACCCACGTTAAACTATGTGGAGCAACATACGACGATTTTAACTACAAGCAGTTCTACCGTCATTTGCAGTTTCTTTCTTCATCTTGGTGATTCTATTCCGTCATTATCAGTCCAATTTACTCAGCTTTGTGTGTGGTAGTTTTTCCTTTATTCCACTTATATTCAATTTTGTTTTTCAATAAACTTAATTTTGAATCAATTTTTGTTTCTCTGTCGTTTTTTGCTTGATTTTTCAAATTGTTTTCAGTGGATCGTAAAAATGTAGCAACTAGTTGTTGGTGGGGTCATCGTTCTAATTATGCAAATTTTGTTGACAATGCTAGTGATAATGATAATATAGGTGACCAAGAGTCGAAAGTTTCTAGCATGTTTGGGTCAAGTTTTTCTCTTGATTTGGAGGATGAAAACAGAGAAGATAATGTCGGCTTAAATGACAGATTCGATCATGGAGATGTTAATGCTTGAACTAACCACAATTCAATTGTGGGTGTTGACAGGCCTGATCAAAATTCTGATGTTACGGGTGATGAAATCGGGGATTATTTGAAGAGGAAAGGGAAGACACACATGGTTTGTGATGAACAATTGCATAAAAACAAGGTACTCCTTGCAATCCTTCTGAGTCGTTTTCCCAAACTGAAACTGAAAATATCGATGGAACCCTTGAAGAAGAAATTGATCAGTATTCTCGTTTGAAGGTATCATTCTTATATCATGCTATTATTTTGAAAAATTGACTTGTTAGATGTTGATATTATTAGTGTATCATATATTGTTTAGGTATCATGTGTTGGTACTATTTGATCATACTATTACAGTACCAGATGTTATGTTGGTATCATGCATGCGTAATGGTATCATATATTATGTTTATACCAAGCATTAGTTTTTGTATCATGCCATAACATTATATGAAGATATTGTTATGATATCATTGATTATTTTTGCACACGGTATGCTTATCCTCTTTCGATTAGTTGATCTTTTGTGGATTTGAACATTTTAGTGTTTGTTGTTTTTGTTACTTTATTATATTATTCAAATATCATATGTTATTTGTATATCAGGTATTTGTTAATGTCTTTATATACTTTATTATATGATACTATTATTGTATCATATATTGTTTGGGTGTCACACCCCTTTTTCGTGCACAGTGGATGTAGGTTTTTTCCAATTTAAGTGACGTTATTGATTAAGAATTATTTTATTTTTCATAGTAGCCACTTGGAATTGAGTTATGGTGTTCCAAGTCACCTTTTTGTTTAATCCCTAATCAAAAGGAAATGACTCTTTATATGGTCTGCGAACTAGAAATTCAGGTAAGGAATTTTGTTGATCGAGGGAAAGGTATTAGGCATCCCTTGAGTCCCGTGGTTCTAGCACGGTCGCTTTTATTAACTTATACTTATTTTAACTATCTTTTGGATATATTTTTGTAGGCCATGATTTGCTCACATTTTTTATTTGTTTAACTTTTACTTGGTCTCAACCTAGAAGCGCAACCGCATTCTTGGTCTTGACATTTAGAAGCATAACTGCATTTTCCTCTCGAGTACCTCACACCTAATAATTCCTATTTACACCTCTTGATTTGAATTAATGGAAGTTTAATTATTAAAATAATTTGGCTAAGGTGTGAAACCGCATCCTTAAATTTGGCCAAGGTGTGTAACCGCATCCTTGAATTTGGCCAAGGTGCATAACCGCATCCTTGAGTTTCTTAAATATCTCAAAAAGATGTGGAACCACATTCTTAATTGAGATGAAATTTAATTATTATTGTTACATGAACTAACAAAAATTAAAAAAAAAAAATTTCTAATACATAATGAGTTATTCTTATAATAGTTGTCAATATACTACATTAAAAATATTTCCTTAAATATTAGAATAAATAGTTTCAACATTCTAAAGATCTTCATTGTTTAGTGATATGTAAGATTTAAACAATTATATTTCAACATTATAATATCAAAATTAAACACACATAAATTTTGAGCAATTTCATAATATTGGAATCAAGTCTTATATAATCATGAAATAAAATTATACTATGAACATTTATTACGTAGGAAACATCCTTATTCTTAAGGAGTTGGACATATACAATAAACACTAGTACCCTATTTAGATTATTATTTTTTATGAACAAATTCACTATTAAAATAAAACCAAATTAAATCAATATAGTATATCATTGTGCCCAACAAAATAACATAAGTCAAACTACAATTAATACAAGTTGATGTCAATTATACCACCTACTAATAATCATTATTATACCAGAAAATGATCCATAATAATCCACATAAACAAACTAATAAGCATACGTACAAGAGAACAATTAACACAAAATTTTGATATGTATCTTATCAAAACCTCAACTATTTTATAAAAGTAGAATATAGCATCCACACGCCCAATAAAAATAAGTAAATATCATACCCCTTTTTTAGCATACAATGAATAATTATCATATTATACATATTTTATTCTAAACTTAAGGATATAACAGGTTCACATATATTTAAATATTATAACATTAAAGAATATTAACAGATTAAACACATACAAAATCTGAACAACTTTAATATATTGAAATCAATTCTTGTACAATCATGGCATAACATCATACAAAAATAGAATATAAATAAGTGTTACCTCTTGTGAAAATTAGTTCACGAGAAGAAAGGACTAACAATCAGGAGCCACGAACTTGAAACCGCGAAAATAAACCTCGAATTCAACCTTTATTTTTGAGTGGAAAGAAAAAAAAAAGTAATACGAAGAGAAATATGTATGTTGTATGTGTGGGAGGATAAGTATGTTGCTGAATTTTTCTTCTTCTGTTTTCTTGTACGTTTTAGTGTGTGATGTGTTGTGTCTGTAGTGTGGGAGAGTTGTAGTATATTTTTTTTGGTTGAATGTAGTGTTGTTTTTCTTTGGTTTCTCTTGCTCGTCTATATGTGTGTTTTTTCTTTCTTTCTTTTTTCTGTACGTTTTCTGTAGTGTTTTTCTTTTTTTGATGGTTGTGTTTTTGGTGTATAAATATGTATAGTGTGTAGTAGTGTATGTGTGTGTTGTGTTGCTGATGGATTAGGTGTAGTACGTGTGGTGGGGGTGTGTAGTGGTGTAGGGGTTGAGGGAAGTGTAGTGTAGTGTAGGTGGATTGTGGGTGAGTGGGTAGTGGGGTTGAAAGAGTTGGGGAGTTAAAGTTATTATTATTTTTTAATAATTAATATAATAAGAATATTTTTTAATTTTTTTTTAAACTAACAAAAATTGAGTAGCTAATAATAAATTATAATTAAGAAATACTAGCATATTTATTAAACTAAAATTAAATTAAAACATGTATTTTTTGTTATTTACAAATCTTTTAAAATAAAACTTACTAAAATAAGATAAAATTCAAAATATTTAATTTAGATTTTTATAAAATATCGGAGCTCTAAAAATGGTGTTAAACTTAAGTTCGGTAAAAATTACGTGTCTACAGTTTACCCCTCTTTGACTGGAAAGACGAAGAGTTTTCAGACAAAGAAGTAGACAATGCGACAAATTTTGACCGGACTCTTATTTGAAATAAGAAATATGTGCGACCGAGTCTTGGTTTTGGACATCCTACATATCCCGGGTTATAAGGGAATCAGGTCACATGTAGTTCAAGAAGATGATGTGATGAGTTGGAAGTTAAGTGAGGTTCCATCGAGGCTCTAGGTCACGGCTCTTATCCTTAATTACAAAAAAAATGAAAACTAATAGTCAAAAGGAAAATAAAAGTGCAAGCTCCTATCTATGCAGCTTCTCTTGAGTATTCACTTGAGTCTTGACTTTCAGATATCACTTGATTTTTTGGGTGAGTATGTTGATCTTGAATTGAATTCGATGCTTAACTTGCCACTTAGAGTGAGTTTTTGGCACTCTTCAAAATGACAATTTGAATATGTTCTTGAATGACTGCATGTCTTCTTGATCAAAAGCTGAATAGAAATAGATGTCAGGAAGTCAGACTGCTATATGCATTGAAGAAGCTAATTCTGGCTATCATGGAATTGATCATTCTGAAGATAGTTGAAACTTTGTTCCTGAATTTTAAATCCATGTTTCGCTTGAAGAAACCTGAAAATCATCACAAACAAAAGAAATAAACAAAAATTTTGCCTCAGTTTTCACTGAATTTTTTTTGTGAGTTATTAGCAAATGTGAATTAAAGAAAAACAAACTCAGACTAGGAAGTGTTTATCCTAGGAGAAAATAAAAAATAATAATCTCAGACTAGGAAGTGTTTATCCTAGGAGAAAATAACTAAATCTCATTATGTAGGAGGGTCCTGCTAATCTCATTGTCTAGGAGGGTCCTGCTAATCCCATTATGTAGGAGGGTCCTGCTAATCTAATTCTCATTGTCCAGGAGGGTCCTGCTAAACTAAATCTCATTATGTAGGAGGGTCCTGCTAATCTAATCCCATTATGTAGGAGGGTCATGCAAATCTAAATCTCATTATGTAGGAGAGTTCTGCTAATCCCATTATGTAGGAGGGTCCTGCTAATCGAACTCTCATTATGTAGGAGGGCCCTGCTAAATTAAATCTCATTATGTAGGAGGGTCTTGCTAATCTCATTATGTAGGAGGGTCCTACTAATCTAAATCTCATTATGTAGGAGGGTTCTGCTAATCCCGTTATGTAGGAGGGTCATGCTAATCTAAATCTCATTATGTAGGAGGGTCCTGCTAATTTCATTATGAGGAGGGTCCTGCTAATCTAAATCCTATTATGTAGGAGGGTCCTGCTAAATTAAATCTCATTATGTAGGAGGGTCCTGCTAATCTAAATCTCATTATGTAGGAGGGTCCTGCTAAACTAAATCATCAAATATAATCACCACAACATTTTTTTTTGCCCCAGTTTGCACCAGAAAAATATCATTTAAGCTATTAGCATAACCGAGAAATACTTATACCAAAAGAAAAATGCAATACATCGATGCAATTATGGTGTTTGTTCCCTAGAAATGAAAGATGGTATTTCTAGGGTGTTTGCTCCTGATATACCGTGAGTTTACGGTATTTCTAATACATTTCACTTACAAGTTGTGTGTGTCTAGGGCCTTTTTATATTGGTTTTTATGTATTTTATCATGTTTTGCAGGAAAGGTGTTCAGGCGCGGAAGTTTAGAGACAGCTGAAGGAAATGCAGAGAATGGCATCCACGGAGGTAATCTACGAACCGTAGGTCCATTCACGGTCCGTAAGTGATGACCGTAGATCAGCAGGAATGTGTTGAGGACAAATCAGGGAAATCTGACCAAATGTGGAACCACGGTGCCCATTGACGGTCCGTAGATTGATCTACGGACCATACTGTTGATCCGTAGAGTGAGACTGCGAGGGTTCCAGTACCTGATTTTTGAAGATGCTAAGTATGGAGCTACGGAAGGGATTGACGGACCGTAGGTCGATCTACGGTCCGTGCTGCTGGTCCATCGTTTGCTTCAGAGAAGCTGATTTTTGGATGCTGAAATATTTTCTAAGTCCCGAGTGACGGAAGGGACTTATGGACCGTAGATCAATCGACGGTCCGTAAGTCAGTCTCGTGGATCGAAGACGCGTACCTGAACAAAACTTTCCTTAATTTGTTTCCTTTTTTATTTAGGATTTGTTTTCTATAAATAGGACATGTAAACCTCGTTTTTGGGGGTTAACACTATTATTCTATTTTTGCTTTGTAACTTTGGAGATTAATTTGCAACCCTAGCAATTATTGATTTCCCAAGTTCGTTTTTGGAGATTTTGGCTTTGCAATTCAAGTTGATTCTCTGGGTTTATTATTCTCTTTACGTAAGTTCATGATTTCTCCATCTACAATTATGAATTGTGTTCTTGCTAATATGAGTAACTAAATCCACAACTAGGGTTGTGGGAACCATGATCGATTAACAAAGTATGAATAGTAAATAAGCAATTCTTGACTAGTATTTTGCATGCATTGATAATTCTTTCGTTTAGAAATCTTTTTAACGGTGGCCAACGTTAGAACTTGCCTTGTTACTACTTGCCGGACCAAGGAGGTAATTAACAAGAAAAGAATTATCAACATAGATTTAGTGTGATACTATCTAATAGGCTAGTGTCGATTGGTGCGAAGTAATAACTAAGCCAAACATCGATTATGATGTCTAATATGAGGTAAAGGTAAGGGTTAGTAAATTATACACACGTAGCTGGACCAAGGTGCGGGGTGAAATTCTCTAGATGCCGGACCAAGGATTTAGAGATACCTAACTTATCACTTTGCATGTAATACACTAGAAAAAGGATTGCTATTACTAGGATTACTGCGTTATGAGATTATGGGAAACACGTGTACCCTAGTTATTTCTCTTATCTTGATAACAACCAAAGTTGAATCTAATTACTGATTACAATATTAAGTCTTGCTATTCGTTTCACACAAGCACAACCCCCCTTTTTATTACCTATTTTTGGAAATAATTTGACTAATTGAATATAATTGTTGGTTAAAAGTAAAGTCTAAACCATTTTCCTCGTGGGATCAATCCCAACCTACAAGTTGGGTTCTTTACTTGATAACGATCGCTTATGCTTCTAAAAGGAGGTGTAATTTGAGCGTATCAGCTCCCTAAGGTCAAAATGCAACTAGAGTGTTTATTCCCTAGAAATGAAAGATGATTCATCTATGGTGTTTATTCCCTAAGGTCAGAATGCAAATAGAGTGTTTGTTCCCTAGTAATGAGAGTGATTTTTTTAACAAATAAAAATAGGCCCTAGTTTTTAAATTGAGGAACTTTGAAACTCTTTTTAATTTATCATTTTTTTATTATTTTTTTTTAAAGAAATGATCCAATTTTGTTCTTTCAAGGATATAAAATTTTATTTTGTGAGACCGAGCCCATTGTAGGACTGCCTACGTATCTTGTATAGCAAGAATCAGGTCAAACGTAGTTCATAAAAACCAAAAATTATTTTTCTTTTTCTTAATTTTTTTAAAGACATCTTTTGGGAAAAGACTCGTTTCATTTTTGATAATGTCTTGACTTTAGTTGGTACCAACAATTAGTATTATGCATATGAACCCCATTCAGCTATTTTCAGACAAATATGAGGTCAACTTTGAGTAATCCCTATAGTTTCAAATTGTATCTCAAACATACTTAAGTATTTACAAGATCAGTTCATCTTACCTAAATTAAGGGGTTAAAATTATTCATATCCTCATGTTTCATGTGCCCTAACAACAAATGAAGTCCTACTTCACACAATAGAAGTGATCTGATCTTAGGACGTTTTCGAGGTCACTCACACTCAAAAAGATGTTCAATGCATGAGATCGAGATACCACATGCTTGACCCTCATGTAAGAATCCACTAATGTGAGAACACAAAAAATGAGATCAAATAGGACTTGTCATTGTTCTTGTAATGTATGCTTAGGGAAAGGTGGGATATTCATTGGGGATAAAGTGACTATTTCTTCCTTAAATTTTGCACAATGGTCTCAATATTTTTCATTTTTACATTTGACCTTTGTTTTTTGAAAGTTTGTCCTTATTTTTTTTTTTTTTTTCTCATTCTCTCTTTTTTGTTGGAGATTTTTTCATTTTTTATTCTAATTTTTCTTTGTCATTTTTTTTTAACTTTCACATATTTGACCTTTTCACTTTGATACCCAACTTAGGTCTTTGGCGCTATGTGAATAATTGATAGTACGCTCAAGGAGGTAGGGCCAAGAAATAGTGCATTTATGCACTCAAAAGGATATATGCTTAGATATAATTATTCAAATAAAAAAAGGTTATGCTCAAAATGAGAGTTCCATAGATAACATGTCATTTGGTAAGCTTGAAAGGAACAATCAGATCAAAGAAAGTCTATAATCCTTTCCCAAGTTAAATGTTGCTCAAAATTTCGTCTCAACCAACATTCGGGCCAAGTTTTAGATCAACAAAGTCATGCCATTGAATTTTATATCTAAAGCTCACCACACAATGCATATGAAACATGAGTTCGAATTCGTTTTAGCCTTAACTTTAAGCACAACAGTTCTTAAGTATTACATAAATATATCAAGAGGTACTAAAAGAAGTCTATAGGTCACAACAAAGTTGGTCTGTCTTGCCAAATAGTTTAACACTTCATTAGTTTTTCTTATGCACACTCCTAAGTATGTTGGTACCAACCAAGTCAATTTTTTCTAAATAAAAAAAATCCTTTTGTTTTTGCCCCAATTTTTGTGACGAGAACTTTTTAGATTTTTCTTTGGTTAGATCGAACCTCAAAATAAGGCTATCTACGTATCTTGTCAAAACAAGAATCAGGTCAATCGTAGTTAAGAAAGATTATGAACACAACATTATTTTTAATAAGAAATACTTCTTTTTTTAAATTTTTTATTATGGATCACCGAACCCGAGGAGGGTTGCCTATGTATCTCATCAAGATGAGAATCAGGTGTGCATAGTTCAGGAATATGAGTAAAAACACTTTTGGTTTTTTTTTAGGGACAAATCCTGTTTTTTAGAATGGATAAACAATTTTTTTTTTGAATTTTTAAATAAGGATCACCGATCCCGAGGAAGGTTGCCTACGTATCTCATCAAGGTGAGAATCAGGTGTGCGTAGTTCGTTCAGTTTGGACAGTTAAAAACTTTAAGATATTAAATCTTTTTTTCTTTGACAAATGCATTATTATTCAAGACTTTCTAAACAAATACATTTTTCATGTAGCTCATAAAAAATTCTAAGTGGTCAAGTAAGAAATGAATACTTGTCCTAGATGGACTCAATTTTTATATCAAGTCACTAAGTCAAATACAAATTATGCAAATGAGTGGAGCCTACTAGTGTTAACCATGACCTTAAGGAGATAGGTGTCTAGACTGACTTACTCAAGTGGATAACTTGAGCCAGGGAGGGACAACTTATCGATAGTAGCGCTATTTCAACTTCATTACTGATTCAACCCCGCCTAAGATACGTGACTAAATATCCTTCATTGGGTCTCAAAACACTACAGCTTTATCTCAAGGGAAAATAGGATGAATAGCTGCATTCCTGTGAACGTGTGTTAAGTGTATTCAAAGACTTATAGGGTGTGCATAAGAGAAAAAAATTTAGTATAATTTAACAATATAAATATAAAAAGCAATAAATGAGCAGCAAGTAGCACATTAGTCTATCAAACACAATATATCCAACAAAATAAAATAATAAAATCAAGTAAAGTCTATGACAAAGCTCGAATTCTAGTTATTCCTCAGCGGAGTCGCCAGAGATGTCATACCCTTTTTTTGCGCACGGCGAAAGTAGGTTTTTTTCAATTTAAGTGATGTTACTGATTAAGAATTATTTTATTTTTCAGAGTCGTCACTTGGAATTGAGTTATGGTGTTTCAAGTCACATTTTTGTTTAATCCTTAATCAAAAGGAAATGACTCTTTATATGGTCTACGAACTAGAAATTCAGGTAAGGAATTTTGTTGATCGAGAGAAAGGTATTAGACATCCCTCGAGTCCTATGGTTCTAGTACGGTCACTTTTATTAACTTATACTTATTTTAACTATCTTTTTGAAATATTTTTATAGGCCATGATTTGCTCACATTTTTTATTTGTTGAACTTTTACTTGGTCTCAACCTAGATGTGTAACCGCATTCTTGGTCTTGACATTTAGAGACATAACTGCATTTTCCTCTCGAGTACCTCACACCTAATAATTCATATTTACACCTCTTGATTTGAATTAACGAAAGTTTAATTATTAAAATAATTTGGCTAATGTCACTCCCTGAGCCTACACCCTAGACGTGGCCGGCACTCGTAAACCATTGCTAGCCCAAGCGAACCCTTGGTCTGACTTACTTAACTCAGCAGAAGACTTAACTCAACAAAATAAACTCATGTAATAGTTTGAATGATAATCTCTTAGCCAAATTGGCAACTTCTGTCTCAAAACAAAGTAACTGCAAATACATGGATGAGAGACTCAATTACTATCTGACAGTCTATGAAGCCTCTATAATACTGAGATGAATGTTGGGACAGACCCCACAATATTCTAATAAAGAAAAACTAGGAAAGCGAATAAAGAAGTCCTCCGAAATGCAAGGAGGCTCACCACTGACTCTGGAGTGCTTGACTAGATCAACGGCATGCTGGATGTTGATCCTGGTTACCTGCGTCTGCATCATAATAAGATGCAGGCCAACTGACATCAGTACATTGAATGTACGAGTATGCGAGTTGGAATGCTAAACAACAACTTAAGTTGGAATGGAGTAAGAAGGAACACTTACCTTGGCTCTATACAACTCATGAATAACTGAACTCAATATAAAGCAATAAGACACATGCAATATATATATAAATCTTGTAAAACAGTGTAAACAACTTAGTTCGTTAAAGATAAAGCAATAACAAACTCAACTTTACTTATATAAAAAGTAATATAACTTTTGTGGGAGATTCTTTAACCGACCACCACCACAATGAGCCCTAGTGATGATACAACATTTTACCTTACGTTGCCCAAGAATCATCCTATACCTCGCCGTGATATAGGACCTTACTTAACTTAGTGGATCCACTAGCTTAACTTATGTGATCATCTAAAAAGTATGACCCATTAATATCTATGATGTCTACATGGTCCTTATGAAGAGTTGAGTTAATATGAACTCGCGTCCCCAATTCGGTGCTCAATACTATTCCCAAAATATACTTTAGCTCATATGTGTTTTAAACACCTCTTTCTTTAGTTTGAGATAATTTCTCAAAATTTTAGCCAAAGGCTCTCTTGGAATCGATGTTCCCTTTACTGAAAACTAGCTCAAAGGCTCTTTTGGAAATCATAGTTCCTTTCTTGCTCAAATGTGAAAACATTTATAAACTTTTTTGGGAATACTTAGTTCCCTAATAACTTTTGAGAAATGAACTCAACTCTTTACTTTACTTGTAACTTGAGCCTTAAAACAAAGTTTAAACGTTTAATAAAGACTCTGGAAAACTTTAAGAAACTTTGTTTTGACTTGCTTCTTAACTTTTAGACTTGACTCTTAACTTCTTTGACTTTGATCTTAACTTTCCTTGAATTGGATTATGAATTCAAGGTTCATGATCTCATGTTTATGGATGATTTCATGATGTTTAGATGTACCTTAGAGTGTTGGAATCAACTAGAAAATGTAGGTACATGGCTTAGGAACTAGTACGAAAAAATGGGGGAAGAATGGGGTGAACTGACGTCCTTGGCACTCTGAGAGGCGTGGGTCGCCAAGCCCCAAACTTCAGAGAAGTCTGTGGGGCGCACTGGCTGGTGCTGCGCCCCAAGGCCAAAACTAGAGAGGCTGCTTTGGGGTGCGTTGGCTGGCGCGGCGCCCCATCCCCGTTGCCCAGGTTTTCTCGATTTTTCTTTTCTGTTTTTCATCTCTAAACCCTCAAATCTTCCCTAGTTATTTCCCCAAACACTTAGGATCAATTGTACCCTCAATACACAACCAATCTAACTCGAAAAACAGCCCGGAACATGAATCAACTCAACCTCTAAGCATCAACAACTCAACCAACAAGAATTCAACAATGTTCTTCAAAAACTTTTCTTTCTTAACATTCAAACAACTCCAAATCGCTGAATTGAAACAAGTTGGTGTGTGGGTGAACTAAACCAACACGAAAAGATCTCACATACCTTAATATGGATCACCCCCGACGAATTCCACTTCAAACGCTTGACGTTTTTGGCGAAATCTTGGCTTTTCTCCCTTTCTTTCTTCTTTTCTCTTTTCTCCAAGCCCTAAGCGTATTCTAATTTTCCAAAACTGAATAAATTCTGTTTTACCCCAATAAATCCCTAAAAACGAATTAGGAAATTAATTAGAGAAAAGACTATTTTACCCTTCCCTAAATCCGGATTGGGACTTTCCTTAATCCAACAGCCCAACTTTCAAAAGGCATATCTCACTCATACGATGTCGAAATTGTACAATCTCAGTGGCGTTGGAAAGATCTCTCCAAGGGCTTTCCAACCATATCAAGAGCTTCTACTAACTCATCCTGAGCTAGGAGTTATAGCCATTTGAAAATGGCCAAAACTCACTTTCTTAACTTAGACAATTTCCAAATTTCCTTATTCTTTCCAATAATAAATATTTTCATATTTTAAACTCTTTATAGTCCTTTCTAGGTGCGAGATGTTACATCTAAGGTGCATAACCGCATCCTTGAATTTGGCCAAGGTGTGTGACCACATCCTTGAATTTGGCCAAGGTGCATAACCGCATCCTTGAGTTTCTTAAGTATCTCAAAAAGATGTGGAACCACATTCTTAATTGAGCTGAAATTTAATTATTATTGTTACATGAATTAACAAAAATTAAAAAAATAAATATTTTCTAATACATAATGAGTTATTCTTATAATAGTTGTCAATATACTACATTAAAAATATTTCCTTAAATATTATAATAAATAGTTTCAACATCCTAAAGATCTTCATTGTTTAGTGATGTGTAAGATTTAAACAATTATATTTCAACATTATAATATCAAAATTAAACACACATAAATTTTGAGCAATTTCATAATATTGGAATCAAGTCTTATATAATCATGAAATAAAATTATACTATGAACATTTATTACGTAGGAAACATCCTTATTCTTAAGGAGTTGGACATATACAATAAACACTAGTACCCTATTTAGATTATTATTTTTTATGAACAAATTCACTATTAAAACAAAACCAAATTAAATCAATATAGTATACCATTGTGCCCAGCAAAACAACATAATTCAAACTACAATTAATACAAGTTGATGTCAATTATACCACCTACTAATAATCATTATTATACCAGAAAATGATCCATAATAATCCACATAAACAAACTAATAAGCATACGTACAGGAGAACAATTAACACAAAAATTTGAAATGTATCTTATCAAACCTCAACTATTTTATAAAAGTAGAATATAGCATCCACACGCCCAATAAAAATAAGTAAATATCATAACCCTTTTTTAGCATACAATGAATAATTATCATATTATACATATTTTATTCTAAACTTAAGGATATAACAGGTTCACATATATTTAAATATTATAACATTAAAGAATATTAACAGATTAAACACATACGAAATCTGAACAACTTTAATATATTGAAATCAATTCTTGTACAATCATGGCATAACATCATACAAAAATAGAATATAAATAAGTGTTACCTCTTGTGAAAATTAGTTCACGAGAAGAAAGGACTAACAATCAGGAGCCACAAACTTGAAACCGCGAAAATAAACCTCGAATTCAACCTTTGTCTTTGAGTGGAAAGGGAAAAAATATATATAATACGAAGAGGAATATGCATGTTGTATGTGTGGGAGGATAAGTATGTATAGTGTGTAGTAGTGTATGTGTGTACGTTTTCTTTTTTCTGTACGTTTTCTGTAGTGTTTTTCTTTTTTTGATGGTTGTGTTTTTGGTGTATAAATATGTATAGTGTGTAGTAGTGTATGTGTGTTGTGTTGTTGATGGATTAGGTGTAGTACGTGTGGCGGGGTGTGTAGTGATGTAGGTGTTGAGGGGAGTGTAGTGTAGTGTAGGTGGATTGTGGGTGAGTGGGTAGTGGGGTTGAAAGAGTGGGGAGTTAAAGTTATTATTATTTTTTAATAATTAATATAATAAGAAATTTTTTTAATTATTTTTTAAATTAACAAAAATTGAGTAGCTAATAATAAATTATAATTAAGAAATACTAGCTTATTTATTAAACTATAATTAAATTAAAACATGTATTTTTTGTTATTTACAAATCTTTTAAAATAAAACTTACTAAAATAAGATAAAATTCAAAATATTTAATTTAGATTTTTATAAAATATCTGAGCTCTAAAAATGGTGTTAAACTTAAGTTCAGTAAAAAATTACGTGTCTACAGTGGGTATCATGTGTTTGTTCAATTTGATCATACTATTATAGTACCAGATGTTTTGTTGGCATTATGCATGCATAATGGTATCAAATGTTATGTTGGTGTCATGCATCAGTTTTTGCTTCATGCCATAACATTATATGAAGATATTGTTATGGTGTCATTGATTAATTTTGCACATGGTATGCTTATCCTTTTTCTGTTAGTTGATATTTTGTGGATTTGAACATTTTAGTGTTTGTTGTTTTTGTTACTTTATTATATTGTTCAAGTATCATATGTTGTTTAGGTATTAGATATTTGTTTATGTCTTTATATACTTTATTATATGATAATGTTATTATTTCATATATTAATTGGGTATCATGTATTTGTTCAATTTGATCATATTATTACAGTATCAGATGTTATGCTAGTATCATGCATGTTATATTTTTTATGCTTTTTTTAATTTTTAATTTTGTTTTTTATTTGCCTAGTGTAGTAATTTGCATGTTGTTATTTTATGCAAGAGGTCAATTTTTAATTTAAATGGATGTTGATTATAAAACAACGATTGACCATAGTTTTGATGCTTCTGTCATTGCGAACATAACTTCAAAGTTAACAAAAAAATAACTTTTTATGTTTACAAAAACACGTTTTGGGGTGTTTTTACATCTGCCTCCAATTGTGCTTCATGGACGTATTATACACAACGTTATGATGATGCGGAGAGTGTATCACATTGATTCTGACTATTTATATCTTGTTGTTAATAGGGTACAACTTCAATTTGAAATTGCTGAATTTGCTCTTGTTTTGAGCTATTATGTAACGGTAGTACAACAATTCAAATTCTCTCAAACAGAAATCGGTTGGTTCAAAGTTACTTTGACCGTCTAACGGTGACATGATTTGATCTTTATCATGTGTTTCGTGCTGAAAAGTTCAAGTCTGATGTTGATGCAGTGAAGCTGGCAGTTCTGGCTTTTGTCAATACATTCGTACTCTCCACGATTAAGACTAAAATTCTTGAAATGTCATTCTTTGATTTGGTCGAGAACGGGGGCTATAATTCATACACTTGAGAAATTAATGTATTCAATGTGATTGTTCAAACGTCTTTCAAAATGGTTTAGACAAAGCCTGAATATTATAGACTCGGAGAATTTTCTTTAGCTTTGCAAATTTGATTTTATGAGTGTTGCCCTGGTTTTGAATGATCTATTTGTTGAACATACACGGTCTGAAGTGCCTAGAATTTTAAATTAGACAGTGCACAAATAGTTGACACATGATTTTGTTTATTTGCGCATATTTGGCTTAGCACATAATGAGGTATCTGTATTTTTTTATTTATCAATTATAACTCATTTTTTCATCGAACTTTTTTGTAACCTGTTTATTCCTTTCAAATTTCTAGGTAAATAACTACCAACTGAAAATGAATTTTTTACTTGATTTGGGTGATTTTGTTTTTAGAAGTAGACCTGGTGCTGATCAAAGTGA
Organism: Solanum verrucosum; assembly: GCF_900185275.1. Taxonomy (NCBI): domain Eukaryota; kingdom Viridiplantae; phylum Streptophyta; class Magnoliopsida; order Solanales; family Solanaceae; genus Solanum; species Solanum verrucosum. Next base: position 297,515 of record NW_026020164.1, read on the forward strand.
GCATTTAAGTAATCAGTTTTTTTACATATAACTAGCAAAGCCTGATGTTGGCGATGAGAAATCACCTATTAGTGTTGATTTGAAGGAAGACATTGATGGGTTGAAAACACATGTTGATGAGAAGTTTAAAGAGATTCTTGAAGCTTTTAGTTCCTTGAAGAACAAGTTAAATGTAATATAGTTTTCAAGTTTTAGTGATATACTATATTTGTATCATATTCTGTATTTTGAACTTTTTTTTTGTGTTTTGTATGATTCTTCTTTTTTAAAATATTTTTTTATCTACATTGTTTGTTTTAATGTTTATGTTTTTAAAATTACATGTTGTCTATTTTTTTATCATTAGTATGCATTTTTAGTTACTTTTTGGTTGACATTTATGTAGGGGCAAAAAAAGGATGAATATGTTAATTTTAGGGATAATGTTGCTATAGATTTGAATAACGATGTTGTAGAATCTCCATTCAAGTCACTAAGTCACATGTATTAGAAGTTCATGATGATATTCAATCATTGAAGGCTGATATATGTATTGATGATGAGACATCAAAGAAGTTTAAAGGTGAGCTAAGTGTTGAACAAGATTCTGATGTTGGTTCTCTTTATCTTTCAATGCGTGTATCTGCTATTGATGCTATTGAAGAGGAACGTTATAGAAAAAAAACAAATGCTTTATCTGCAAAGATCAAGATTATGTTGATAGTTTGTTTGTGTCACGATCCAAAAATAGGCGTGATGGCACTCGTCTTATCCCACCAAGACAAGTCAGCCTAAAACTCAACCCTTACAAAAAAATCCAGAAATTTTACTAATCAACTCAACAATACCCCAAAAATCTGGTTGTCACGTGTACAATCCTCTAATGTGTTATAACAAAATTGAAGGAAAATACAAGTTTCATGACATTGTTTCTAGAATAGAACAAGATCATAATTAAGGAGAAAGAAGGTCCGCTGAAATGAAAAGCAATTACCTCACAAACCTCCACAAGAAGCCTCAGACGAGGAGAAGAGAAAAATATCACAAAAGTCCGGGCTAGTAACCTACAAAAAAATGTAGTAGCAAGGGGTGAGTACCAAACCACATGGTACTCAGCAAGTAAACTTCTAAACACAAGCTAAGAGGATAGAATACGGGTACTCCTTACACACCAACCGAACCTCCACAACTACAACCTGCATAAAACCAACCCAACCTAACAGTTCACAGTTACATAGCACCCAACTCAACAACAATCACTTTAACAAATTACATATCCTCAACAACAAACTCAATATTCATCAATCACAACTTCCACAAAAAAGCCACTCACAAATATCAGCAACACACAAGATCAAGTTCATCAAATAGAGGTAATCAAATATCAAGTACTTTTCAACCACAAATAAAACACATAATCATCAAGAATGAAGGATGTCATGGGATGCAATGCAATATGACACCATGAAATGATATGCCTCAAAATACCAAGTACTCTTTCAACCGTATATACATAATACTCCTCGGAAAATACATTGAGAGTTCATGATCCATAGGGGACTCGCGAGGTCCATAGACCGATACAGACGATCTCCACGTGTCTGTGCGGACGATCTCAACGCACTATCATAAATCAAACAATCCCCAGCACGGACGATCTCCACGTGCCCAACTTATAATCAAATTAATCACTCGCACAGACAATCTCCACGTGCCCAAATTATAATCATACTTGATCTCAACACGGACAATCTTCATGTGTTAGACCTTTACTCATAGTCAATCGCATGTCAATGCATGTGCACGATATGATATCAATAAAAGGGATATGTCTCTCAATCAAATATCAATATGATATGTAATCACCTCAACTATCACAAGTATACGGGTTCAATAAAGAACACAATCACACATAATAAATCAAGTCAGATAATCACATTGCTTTTTATTACCCCTTTTTCATCATTAGAATTAATCAATGTAGACAATTCAACCCATCACCAAATCTCATTACCCCCAAACACATATTACAAGGATATACAAGAATTTCATACACTTAACAAGGGTTTAGAAATCCACTTGCCTCAATCAATCAACAATTCACCCCGTGACTTGAGTCTTCCCCTTCCGTTGGGCTTCCAAATCAATGCAATCTATTCAAATAAATCACCACAATAAGATTTTGATAGTAACAACACCCACATTACTATATGTTTAGCCTTGACCTAAAAACTCACCTAACTCTATAACAAGTTTCTAAATCGTGATGCCAACCATAGGTCAAATCTCATATTTCCTAAATTTCAAGGCTCGGGTCAAATTCCAATATCTCCAAATATCATGTATATAATGATATTCATATGATGCAATACACCTACTTATTTAATTATATGCCTTAATGTATCAAAACTTGAATTATAATATGATAGTAAAATAAGAATTAATAAATCATAGAACCACTGGTTACGAACCCCATGAATCAGACCCCAATTTCAAAAATATGTAGCCAAGAATTAGTCAAATCTCATTCTTATTAGCCTTTAATAAATAACCTTAACTTTCCAATTCAAATCTAATATAATATTGTTATATAAATATATATGCAGAGCAATTAATGAAAGCATAAGCATATGAGAAATTGAAAATTTTGGTTGAATCTTCCTTGCGTGAAGCAGTTCCTCCATCTTTGGTCCGTGTTCATGCCACACGCACGCAGGTTAGTTTTCTACTCCACTTTATTTTATTTTCTGAATAAATCAGCTTCTAAAAGTGACAAACCCTAATAACCTATTTTAATATATGGGTAAAAACAAATTATAATTTGATCCATTAATCACCAATTAAATTAAAAGAGATTATTTAATAAATACCAGCCAATTAAGTAACTATAATTATCAAATAGTTCAAATTATCAAACCAACTTCACCGACTAATCATAAATGACTCGGGACAACTATCGGTAGAGATATAATAGTAATTTTGTATAAATTTCTAAAAATGACATTACAGTTTGGTGCCATTAGTGACACTCAATTAGCAACTATTACACAAGTTGTTGTTGACGTACTGGCAAGTAAATCTAATGCATATTTGAATGTTCCTGCTGGCCTGGTGTTAAAGATATTAATCATTAAGTTGATATTTCTTTGATAGGACATGTCATAGGTAAGTGTGAAGTTGATGGGACTTTGAAAGGAGATATTGTTGTTGTGATAGTGCATCTCCAACTGTAGAGATTATGATAGACCCTGTGTCTGATCATGATAGGATTTTGAAAGGTGATGTTGCGGTAGATAGATATATTGTTCTGAAAAATGAGCTGGTGGATTTCGAACTGCATTGATCATGACAGAATCTGTGTCTGATCACGGCAACACAGATGCTGAAATTGATTCTCGAGCTACTATTTTTACTGAGTCTGACTCTGTTGTTGCTAAGTGTTTTATACTTGAAGACACTAAAGTAGTGGGAGATCTTTGATTATGCAAAGACGCCAGTTGGGCCGTGATTATTCAGAAATAGGCGTCCTGGTCCAGCATAAATGTCACCATTTGTTGGTGGATCTAGAATTAGTAAGTTAGGCTCTGTTTTTGTGAAATGTGTGAAAGGCGGGTCACCATTAAGGTTGAGTATTACATTACATTACTTGCTTGTTGACCCTTTGATTGAATCATCTTTCTTCCAATTCATTGGCAAAGATATGATCACAAAAATGTATGTTTGATTATTTTTTTGTGTTGTCTATTTTGTAGACATAAAACGTGTATTTTTTTGTATATTTTTGCGTTACTATGAATTCAAAAGATAATGATGTTCTTGATTCATCCTTTGATTTTGAAGCGTCTTCTGTTGCATCAAAGACTTGGTTTCATACGCTGAATTATGCTAGAAAAATCGTTATTTGGTGATGTATGTATTCCTTTAATGTCTATGTTGTTACTTTTTATAAATTCATTTCGTGAGTAGTATATACTTTTGTGCCTGAATTTTCTTACATAAATGTATATTGAAAATATTAAATCTTAATTTTACAACTATAGAGTATATGTATATTGTATAGTATTACTCTTATAGTTAATGGACTATTTATGACATTTTTTCTTATAAGTAACATAGTCATATATAGAGGCTTAAACATGAGTTCAAGAAAGTTTGTGCGTCCACATAGATATATTACTAGATGGCATTAGCCCACACAACACAAGCATGGGTCTACACTTTATGTGTTATACAAAACTAGTATACGTACTCGCGCGATGCGCAGATAATATAAAAGAAAATAATTATGTTGGATATTATTCTCGAACATATATTATACATTTGTCTATATGAAAAAATTATTTTAAATTAGTATTTCTCAATATTATGCCTTGAAGAGGACTCGAATCTCTACGCTCTTTAATAAGTGGCACATTTTCATTCATGAGTTACTCTTGCGTAATTGTTATGGCGATTAACATAGGAAGTTTCTCATAACTTCTTAACACATTGAATACTTGAATGGTATATTTGTAATTTTCATGTCCATACAACAACAAAATAATTTTTTCATTGACAACCATAATGCTATGTAGCCGGAAAATTATGAACAAATTTGTTAAGAGCATCAAATGTTATATAAATTATTTAATACAGAATTAAATGAGTAATGGATACGAAATGCTAAAATACAATAATTAGATAGATTGTCTCAAAATGTATATTTTAGTCGTGTTATATATATATTAGAATAGAAGAACTAAATAAAAATATATGACTCAATTTTTATTATTATTATTATTATAGACGTACTTTAAAAATAAAGGAACAATAGAAAATCAATATTATTAATTACCTTGCTTTTGAAGGGAATCTAATAATAAATAATACGTTATGACGTGATTTAATTTGAGTAGTGTATAATTATTTTGGTAATATGCACGTTTTTATTAATTTCATCATTATCATTATCCTCGTAATTTCATTTTTCATCTTTTTAGTTTAATTTTGGCCCATAATATTGTATTCCCGTTTTTTCTTTCAAAACTGAAAATATTTTTAAAAATTTATCATTTAATTTTACCGCATATATAATCAGTTAAAAATAAAAATATAAATTAAAGATGACCGCTAAGTGTGATTATATATATATATATATATATGAATAAATCAAATATTTTAAAAAAAATATATTTATATCTTGATTTAAATGAATAAATCACTTTATAAAAAAATTATACAAATTAAGTGTTATAAGATTTATATAAATATTGTTGTTCTTCTTTCTTGTACTTTCACTTATTCCTTTGCAAATATATTCGATTTTTCTTCTGGCATCAAATAATATACATATTCGCCCCCAAAGTAAAAGATGAAGAAAAGAAGAATTGAAACACAAATAACATTACACATTTAAAGAATAGATCCATTAATTTTTTTAGTTGAATTTATTTATGTATATATTGAAAATCTAGATAATGGATAGAGCAGTTTTAGATAACCACTTTAAATTTAAATTCAAATTTAAAAAGTAACTATTCTATCGTAATTTTAAAAAAATAATATTACGTGGATCGGTTTGTTACTTTTTTTCAGTTTTATTTTTTCATTTTATATTTGTTTATATTATTATCATTATTATTATTATAAAAATCTAGATAACGGACAAAACAAATACCACTTAACTACTCTGCCATGTTTCTTTTAAAAGCTAGATTCTTAAGGCCCGTGATACGGGCCCAATATAATCAATTATTAATCATTATTTGACAAATATTAAAAGGTATTTCTATAGGATTCTGATCAACATTAATTAATATTGATCCTGGTAAAAAAATTAGTATTAAAAAATATCAAAAAATAACCATCAAAGAATATAGTGCATTGAATGGTGTTTCTCCTTCCTTAATTAAATATCTTAATTTTGAGTTTTGGATATGAAAAAAATTCTTAATAGAGAGCTCTATATCCGAATGGGCAACTCCAATATAAATATCGAATATTGAATAAAAATATTAAATTAAATTAACCCAATAATATTTTAAAGTATAATTGATATTAGCGATGGGTAGATTCATTTTTTAAGTTGTAAAACTCTGAAGTATAATATTCAATTTATTTATTTATTACTATAAGACACAAATTTAGTAGGATTCAGAGTTAATTTGTATGTTAGATTGGATTATATCTTATATAAAAATCATGAATCATTATGTATTATCATCTTGAAATCTATCCTATTCATTTCAATTAATCTGTCGAATTTTTCTTTATAATCTATTAAAAAGTAATGTCCCTTTTCTTTTCTTAGTTCCAACTCCACATAACATATTTAAGATCACAAGATTAAAAGACATTTACTATATTTCACATATTTAAAATTTAAAATCACAAGATTCAAAAATCTTCCTTAATTTCTTAAACTTCATGCCAAGTCAATATAGAACAAACACATTGAAACAGAGAGATTAATATTTTTTATTTATCACTCATACATAAAAATTAGAACTAAGAAGCATGTTTCACTATTACATGAAGTTCTATATATGCATAATTTGTCTTAATGAACATAATTTTTTTAGCATGATACAAATGTGTTTTTGGTTCTCTTTTTTCATGCACTATCTTATAGGAACAAGTATTTTTGTTATTTTTATCAGTTTAGTGAAAAAATTTCAAACAATCTGAAAACATAAATGCATTTTCTCTGTTTTAAAAAAATTTATTTAGAATTAAATGCTAAATTAGCATGATATTTTAATACATAGATCATTACATGTCGTGTTGATTTCCTCATCCAGATATTTTATCTTATTCCAAAATTTATTCATAATTTTTAAAATTACTATTAATCATTTACTAATTTTGTCATCTCTTTCTAAATATTAATCTACTTAAATTTATTTTACTTCTCTAATTAATGTATTGATTTTTCATGAGTTCCGATTCTTAACTTCTTATTTCAAACAAAAGAATAGCAATATTAAGTAAATAAAGTAAACAATCTGATTAATCTTAAAATTTAAAATATTCTATTATCAAAATATTCTTATCATTAATGTACGTAAATTGAACACGAAAAATACTTATTATTTCTCTTTAATATTTGCTTCGCAAAATTTTAAAACTATTTATTTAAAAATTTAGTTAGTTTCTTAGTTTACTTTAATTTCATTTAATTTATCTATCCATTTTATTTATTAATTTTTATTTTTATGTAAATATTTTTATTTTTTAATACATTTTAAATCATGTTTGTTTCTTTTTATATTTATTTTAGTGCAAAAAGTAAAGGTGTTAATGAAATATAAATTGATTTAATAAATGGGTCCCACCATTTTTAGATAGTACGGCTACTTATTTTTATTTTTTAATACATTTTAAATCATGTTTGTTTCTTTTTATATTTATTTTAGTGCAAAAAGTAAAGGTGTAATGAAATATAAATTGATTTAATAAATGGGTCCCACCATTTTTAGATAGTACGACCACTTATGATATTTTTTATGCTTTTCATGATAGAAAGTACACGTGGCCATCATAATAATAGCAACTTGGTTGGGTAATCTGGGAAATTCAATAATTTTGCAGCAGAAAGTACAATTGTTTTAAGCTGATAATTTTGGTAAAATGACAAAAGTGCCCCTGGTCGTCCTGGTCGTCTTCACTCTTCTATATAATAGAAAAATAGATAGAAATATAAAGTTGAACAAGTAGACAAACGTGTCCTACGAGACATAATTCACGTAAGACGCCACATAGAATGTCGCATAGGACATGAATTATATTGCCGCGTATGACGTCAAGTAGGACACATGTGTCTACTTGTTCATTTCTATACAAATTTTTGTATCTACTATGCACATCCAAAATTGGAGGACACTGATGTCAAATGAAACCAAATTAAATGACATATTTATGTATTATGCATTTTAGAAAAATATATTTATATTTTTATATAAAATTTAACCAAACACGACTTTAATTATACATTTTTTTAATAAAATAAAAACTATATTTTCATGACCGAATCAGATTAAGAAAGAAAATGATTAAAAGGACTCGAATTTAAATTTTGAATATGAAAAAAAATCTCATTAAAAGTAGTAAGTACATTCAAAAATAAATATGAACTCAAATTATTTATTTATTTATTTATTTTTAAAAATGTGTGGTCTTGAATGCATAGACTTTTGAAGTGAGTCAAAAATGGGGTCCATGTTTTAACTTTGCATTAATTTCTTTTACTCCTCCCAATTTGTTGTACACGTGTGACAATGAAAATCAACAACTTAATGGTGGATAAAGTGGGAATTACATAACTTTTGGCTGATTTTTTTGGAATGTTCAATACTCTCAATGCAAAATGTACAATTAAATTAAGCTTGAAATTTTATTAAATTGACAAAAGTACCCTTGGTCGTCCTGGTCGTCTTCACCTTTCTATATAATAGAAAAATAGAAATAATATATATAATAGATAGAAATAGAAATATTTATTTACTTTTCTAATTAATGTATTGATTTTCATGTGTTTCGATTCTTAACTTCTTATTTAAGAAAAAAGAATAGCAATATTAAGTAAATAAAGTAAACAATCTACTATAATAAATTAAATTTTAATCTGCTTAATCTTAAAATTTAAATTATTTTACTATCAGAATATTCTTTTCATCAATGTACGTAAATTTAGTGAGAGTCTTAGTTTAATTTTATTTATTAATTTTTATTTTTATGCTCCCTAATTAAAATATTTTTATTTTCAATTAATACATTTGTTTCTTTTTATATTTATTTTAGTGCAAAAAGTAAAGGTGTTAATATAATATAAATTGAATTAAAAATGGGTCCCACCATGTTTAGATAGTACGGCCACTTGTGATATTTTTTGTGCTTTTCATGATAGAAGTACACGTGGCCTTCTCTTTCTACTATTCCTATTTTTTTTTTAAATTTAATTTAAAACAAAAATTGATAATACCCTGGCAATTACTATTCTGCCCTTCAATCATATTAAATTTTTGAAATTGCCATTGGTCGTCCGGTCGTCTTCACCTTTCTATATAATAGAAATAGTACTACATGTTTTTTCAAATTTTTTTTCATTTTAAATTTTGTTATTTTTCTTTTTTTTTTATCGGATTTTAAACTATATTTAATAAATTTAATAATAATATTATTATTATTATTATTATTATTATTATTATTATGATTATTGCAGGATTTACCGGTCAACTAAGAGGATGGTGGGATAATTATATGCCCTCTGATGCCAGAGCAGCAGTAATTAATGCTAAGGCAGCAAATGAAGGTCATGACAATTTAGGCTTTGCCCTTGTTCAAAATAGAGAAGACGCTGTGTATACACTTATTTTGACTATTCTTGAACATTTTAGTGGTAGATTTACCAATCAATATGAAACCATTAGATCTCTTCTAAATGGTCTTAGATGTAGACATTTAGGTGAGTTTAGATGGTATAAAGACACTTATTTAAGTCGGGTAATGGAACTTCCCAAAAATGGTTTAGAATTCTGGAAAGCCAAAATTATTGATGGCTTACCATCTTTATTTGCAGAAAGAGTAAAAAAGACTCTTAGAAATTAACAAGGAATTATTCCCTATAGCGATTTCACTTATGGAAAGCTTATTGGGGCTTGTACGCAAGAAGGCATAAATTTGTGCAATGAGTTAAAAGGAGAAATTGAACATTTGAAGGAATAAATTAAATTTCTTAAACAAAATCATATTATTTATGATCACCGTCTTACTCAAATTGAGTCTGCTAATAGCAAAAGAAAAAATAAGGTTGATGATGAATCTACTACTAAAGAAAATATTCTTGCCAACACTTTGAATATTGATCCGAAACAAAATATGTTTTTAGGAATGATGCAAATTGTTACAGCTCATAAATGGTATGTTAAATGTACTATATTAATTGATAATACTTTTTCTATAACTAACATAACTATGATTGATAGTGGCGCTGATGTGAGTTGCATTCAAGAAGGTCTTGTACCTACTAAATATTTTGAAAAAACAACTCATATGGTTAAATCTGCATCTGGTCATGCTTTAGATATAAAGTATAAATTATCTAATACTCGTATTTGTCAGAATAAAGTTTGTATTCCTCACTTCTTTTTCTTAGTAAAAAATCAGTTATACCCTCCTATTATTCTAGGAACTCCTTTTATAATTGCAATTTATCCTAGTACAAAAATCTCCTAATTGAGTTTATATAACTTAAACTCTAGAGCACAAGAAAGAGCTTCATCATCAATACATCTGGAAGATATTCCAGAAAGTGATCCATTATATGCTAAACTACAGGAGTTTATAACTCAAAAGCAGGGTAATTCTTTTGCTTCAATCGCCAAAGAAGAAGTTGATGATATCAAAACATATGAAAAGGTAGAAAAAAGAGAAATGATACTTCTCTTAGAAAACTCTGACATACAGAGAAGAGAAGAACCTTGGAAGATATTCCAGAGGTATTTAGTTAATGGGCTTTATTTCCCGGGTGAGTCATACAAAACTCGGAAATATTATGAGACTCTGCTAATAAGCACAGGTGTTGAATTTCAACATTTTTCAGGATATAATACAAGTGAGAATGTTTATAACTTCTCTAAAATGATTATAAAACACATCATTCATATTGAAGATTGGGGTATTTCCTCAATGACTGAAAGACAATTCAATCTAAACAAAGTCCGGTAAGGTTACAATACTTGAAAATATATTACAAGTGGGGAGAGAGAAAGAAAGAAGGAAAGAGGGTTTCTAAAACCTGCTCTTCTTTAAAGAAAAACAAACCTATTTATAGAAAAAAGAAAGCATCTATGTACAGGATACTGGGCCCCTATCTGGGTCCTGGTAACAGTGTATTTACTGTTGGTGAACAGTGTTGCTACAGTAGTGCGGGCCCACTACCGACGCGCCTAAGCTTTACACTTTGTCTTTTAATTTTGCCAAAAAATCTTCGGCTTTCTTCAGTGCATCCACTGGACTTTCTTCTTCATATTGTTGGGCTTCGTGCATATCTTCACTTGTTTCACTACGCATTGAAGAATCTGATTTTGCGTAATGACTTGTATTTAGAAGAATCTTCTTCTTGACTTCTTCTAGATATCTCATAATCATTTCATTTTGCTCTCCTTCATCATGATTAGAAATTTTTCTAGCCATATGTTTTACGGAGGTCGAGTCATCAGTCATGATTCCTTTATTAGGAATTGATTTATAATCGTGTACGGTTTTCGTAATTAGATCCAGCAGTTCTTGTCCGTATATGGACTTTGTTTGAGGATCTTTTTTCATCAACTTGTCCCAAAAATTATTATAATAAGTTCTGTATAGACAAGGGATTTGTTCCTCAGTAAAATCTACTTTCGAAACCCATTTATGAATCCATGGAACAGAAAATTCTATAAAAAAGTATATATGTTCAATTTGTTGAAAATAACAAATATGTTCTTGATGATATAATTTGTTGAGATCTGGGGAAACCTTGACCCATTCTTTGTATAACTTGTGAAATGGTTCGGGCAATATTTTTATTGTTGGCCCGTGGTATGACCACCAGTTTAAAAACCAATTTGGTATAGGATTCGCAAATATCTTGGCACATACTTTTATAAACCAAGTATGTTTATGCCTCTCATTGTTATAACAGAGAACTTTATTAAATGCCTGAATATAATCCCAATAGGTAAAGCTTACCATGACTTTGTTTAGACTAGAGTCTATTATGAACTTCAGACAAAGAGTAAGGAGCAGAATAATTAAAATCATCTTTAACCTTTTGTATAATTGGAGTACTAGATGATGAAGATCCGTATGATGATCTCGATGAACTTGGGGATGATCTTCCCCTTCCGCGAGTATAACTGCCTTTTCCTCTAGCCTTGGTTATCCAAGGAGGATCCATCCTGCAAACATAGCATTTAGTTTTAATCATTCAAGAAGTTATATTTTTAATCATGTAAGAGGTTATAAACTTCATCACAATAAAATCTTTCATAAAGCTCTTGTTCAATCATGTAATTATTGACAATATCAATCACCACGTCTATAATTTTCCATAATATAAGTTCCTTTAAATCTCTAATAAGAGGAACTGCCTTCAAAATCGTAACCAAATCTTTATCAGGAAAGAAGTCAAGAAAACTCATCAGAAGAAAGATATTCCCTTGATAAGAAGTCTGGGAGGGAGTTATCACTTCCCTTTTTATACTGAATTTCGAAATCAAAAGGGGCTAATTGTGCCTGCCACCTAGCAAAAATTAACTTAGACGCATCATGTTTAAAATCTTTATCAAACATATACTTGACTGACTGAGCATCAGTTTTTATCAAAATTTTTTGATTATATAAATCATCTTGAAATTTTAAAATGCACTTAACGATAGTTAACATTTCATGGGCTACCGTCGCATATTTTTTCTGAGCATCGCTCCATTTTCCTGAATGAAATCGAATAAGATATTCATTTTTATCATGCGGATTAATTTGTTTTAATATACCTCCATACCCAATATTAGACGCATCCGTCTCTACAATCTTTGGCCAAACAGGATTAGCAAGGGTTAAACAAGGTAAAGATTTAACTCTTTCTTTAATAGTCTTTACAAGATCTGTGAGACTATTGGTCCAAGGCTTTTTATGATCCTTTTTTAGCCTATCATATAACGGAGCTAAATCTCGAGATAAATTCTTGTAGAATGGGGAAATGTAGTTTAAACTTCCCAGAAACCGCTGCAATTGCGTCTTATCTGTAATAATATCAGGGAATTTCGATGCAAATTCAATAGATCGCTGAATAGGAGTCATTTTTCCTTGACAAATCAAATGCCCCAAAAATCTAACTTCTGTTTGAAAAAGACTCATTTTAGGTTTAGATATGACCAAACCATTTTGAATAACTATTTTCTTAAAAATGTCTAAATGCTTAATATGCATTTCAAGAGTCTTTGAGTATACCAAAATATCATCAATATAAACTATGATGAAATCCAAATAGGGATTAAAATATCATTCATTATCTTTTGAAATTCTGAGGGAGCATTTTTTAACCCAAAAGGCATTACATTCCATTTGTACTGTCCAAACGGAACATTAAATGCCGTTCTATATGAATGATCTCTAAATATTTGGATTTGCCAATATCCAGATTTTAAATCAAATTTTGAAAAGATATTAGCATCATATAATCTGGTTAATAAATCTCTTTTATTAGGAATAGGATATCTAATCCATTTTAAAAATTTATTTAAAGGTTTATAATTTATAACTAACCTGGGAACACCTCGTTCTTTTTCTGTTGCGTTATTAACATAAAAAGCAGTACACGACCATGGTGATTTGGAAGGCTTTATCAATCCCTTTTGTAATAAATTATCAATTTCCTTTTTGCAGAATTCAACCAATTCGGTATTCATCTGACAAGGACGAGATTTGGTAGGAATATTTTCCTCAGAGAAATCATCTTTAACCTTTTTATCACTAGGAATACTAGTTGAAGAGCTAGTTTTACTAGCAGCCAATTGAATGATCTTTTCACGAAGAGTATTATCGGTAACTTCTTTTAGAAGTTCTATCACATTATCTGCAATGATAGTGAACATATTCATATCTTCAAACTGAGATTGCAATTTGTAAAATTCATCATGTTCGCAGTGACAAGTATCACCATGACATTTGCAAGCATCATTTGAATCTGGTTGAACCTTACTAGATGACTCAGGTTGCTCATCCTCCGTTGCATAACTTGCTTCAGAATCATCATAATCTGATTCGGAACCTGAAGTATATAGAAAACTATAAATCTTCTCTTGAATATCATCATCAAGTTCTAGAGTCTTAAGTTTTTCTAGCTTACAATTTGGAGCTATATGCCCAAATTTTCCACATTTATAACACTTAATCTTATCAAGATTTCGCTTGGACCTATTCCTAGTAAATCTATGAGATTTACGATGAGTCCTACGCTCATCTCTTTCTTCTCTAGTCCTTCTTCTGGATCTTCTTTTCCTATGATGAGATCTATGATATTCTGATTTAGAAGTTTCTCGGTGGGTGCTTTTTGAAGCATCCGGTAAACCGAATTGAGTACAAAAATCTCCTAATTGAGACCTTTCCTTAAGCTTATCCATCTTAAGTTGTCTTGAGAGTTTTAACTCATTACACAAATTTATGCCTTCTTGCGTACAAGCCCTAATAAGCTTTCCATAAGTGAAATCACTATAGGGAATAATTCTTTGTGAATTTCTAAGAGTCTTTTTTACTCTTTCTGCAAATAAAGATGGTAAGCCATCAATAAATTTGGCTTTCCAGAATTCTAAACCATTTTCGGGAAGTTCCATTACCCGACCTAAATAAGTGTCTTTATACCATCTAAACTCACCTAAATGTTTACATCTAAGACCATTTAGAAGAGATCTAATGGTTTCATATTGATTGGTAAATCTACCACTAAAATGTTCAAGAATAGTCAAAATAAGTGTATACATAGCGTCTTCTCTATTTTGAACAAGGGCAAAGCCTAAATTGTCATGACCTTCATTTATTATTATTATTATTATTATTATTATTATTATTATTATTATGCAGTGATCCTGTATCGTTGGTATCAGAGCCTTGGAACTTTCATGGTATATATATAATTGATGTGAAGAATTTCGGCATAGATATATTCAAACTTTTATGGATCAAGAAGATATTAAAAGCACTCGACTAGAAGAGGTAGATATACCTCAAAATCTTGATTTGTTAAACAAATAGACTATTCCGAAAGTTAATATAAAAACCATTTATGATTATGGTTGGTTTGATAAGATTTCTAATAAACAGTTGATTAAAACAACTGAACAATCCTTGGCGCTAAACTCATCCGAACAAACTATTCGTTTATTAAATAAGCGTGATATTGAATTATATAAATCTCAGTATAAATTTTTGCATATTGGCATGGTTCAAATTGCTTTTAAACCTTTAACTCTTAAAGGGTTACCAGAGACTTTCTTAGCTACTCTACGAGATGCGAGGAATTTAAATTTTCGTCAATCCTTGATGGGTTCGATAGAATCTACGGTGGCCTATGGTCCAGTTTATTTTAATGCTCAGCCCAATTTGCAGTTATCTTTGACTGATTCTAATATATTAGATGCTTTAACCTTAAATGTTAAAACACATGGTTATAATTATGCACCTGGATCTGAATTAATTTGCTTGTCGTATAGAATCTATTATAAATTACTTGCTACTTTGAATCCTAGATGTAAGTTATATGATACATCTGATCAAACTATTTTAGTAGAAACTAATTTCGCCAGATCTAAGGTTACTACTAGAAGACCTATAAGATGGGAAGAAATTAATTTTCCTACCACTTGGATTTTAGATTCGGTTATACCCCCTGAGCAAATGACCGATGCTGTCACT
This sequence comes from Solanum verrucosum, assembly GCF_900185275.1. Lineage (NCBI taxonomy): Eukaryota > Viridiplantae > Streptophyta > Magnoliopsida > Solanales > Solanaceae > Solanum > Solanum verrucosum. Next base: position 312,920 of record NW_026020164.1, read on the forward strand.
AATTCTGAATATTCTCATATTAGTCAAAATTTCGATGGAAAAATTTGTATGTAGTTTGATGAAAAAAGTATTCCTTATAGTAGACATTCTTTTGCTTCTGATAGAAGACTAGCTATTCAACATATTTCTCCGATAGAACCTTGTTATGGTCTAGCAAGAAATCGCGCTGCTTCTTTACATACTTTATCAACAGTTATATCTGCAGAAAAACAAAAAATTAAAATTGATCCTCGATTAAACATTGTCCAAACGAATGATAAAGCATCTGATATTTCTGATAAGGATATTCCTTCTGTATCCGAGATGGATTTTAATCTTAATGATACTTAATGATGAGTGAACATCAAATTGATTTTAGTCCAGGTTCACTGGCAAGAAAATATATTCAAAACGAATTTTTAAATGAAAAATGGAACCGGTTTAAAACTTGGTTTTTTGACACTTATAGTAAAGAAGATTTAAATAATATTTCTCAAGAGTTTTATGAAACTTGTGCATTACATAATCATATTATGTTTTTTGTGCCTTGGTTTATAACCACTTATTTGCCCCTGTTCATCAACATTCTTGAACGATCTTACAAAGATGAATCGGGTAATATTATTCAATCCATTTATCCTCCTCAAGCTCCGTTTATTTTACCCAATAATACTGGTATTTCTTTTACTGCTTTTCATAAATTTATTGATAATGATGTCGCCGCAGTAAGTATAAATGAAATTAATCGTCTTATTTCTCAAAATAATTATTTGGGCCTATATGTCAAAGTTATTGGTGAACATATATGTTCTCTAGACAAAAAATTAGATAACCTGTCTAATCTGATTGTTCAAATTGATAGTAAGCTAAAATCTGTAAAACAAGTTTCGGAACAGGCTTCTTCGTCAAAACAACCTGATGTCCATATTCAAAGGCCTCCTGAGATTCAGGATTTTATTCTTAGACCTTTGCACGACCTTGAAAATCTTCTTGATAAAAAGTTTTCACAATTTGGTGCAAGTGCGAAACCGATAAGTCTCGCGGAAGATTTTGCAGATGAGATGGAAGCCACTTTTGATTTCAAAACTCAAATGGAAATGGAAGTTAATAAACTTCATGGGTATCCAAAGAAGAATAGTGGTAATACTGCTTATGCTAGAAAACCTAGCATGCAAACTTATTACTATCCCAGGCCTACTCCTCAAGATGTTTTAATAGAGGAAAGAGATTGGAATCAAACTAACACTTCTTATAGTGGAAGTGAGATTTATGAATGGAATCTCGATGGGCTAACTGATAGGCAGTTGACGATTATGGTTCATATGATGCTTATGTATGCTATTATTTGCAAAAGTGTCAATAACACTGACAGGACCATCTGCAAGATGATTATTGCAGGATTTACCGGTCAACTAAGAGGATGGTGGGATAATTATATGCCCTTTGATGCCAGAGCAGCAGTAATTAATGCTAAGGCAGCAAATGAAGGTCATGACAATTTAGGCTTTGCCCTTGTTCAAAATAGAGAAGACGCTGTGTATACACTTATTTTGACTATTCTTGAACATTTTAGTGGTAGATTTACCAATCAATATGAAACCATTAGATCTCTTCTAAATGGTCTTAGATGTAGACATTTATGTGAGTTTAGATGGTATAAAGACACTTATTTAAGTCGGGTAATGGAACTTCCCGAAAATGGTTTAGAATTCTGGAAAGCCAAATTTATTGATGGCTTACCATCTTTATTTGCAGAAAGAGTAAAAAAGACTCTTAGAAATTCACAAAGAATTATTCCCTATAGTGATTTCACTTATGGAAAGCTTATTGGGGCTTGTACGCAAGAAGACATAAATTTGTGCAATAAGTTAAAACTCTCAAGACAGCTTAAGATGGATAAGCTTAAAGAAAGGTCTCAATTAGGAGATTTTTGTACTCAATTCGGTTTACCGGATGCTTCAAAAAGCACCCACCGAGAAACTTCTAAATCAGAATATCATAGATCTCATCATAAGAAAAGAAGATCTAGAAGAAGGACTAGAGAAGAAAGAGATGAGCGTAGGACTCATCGTAAATCTCATAGATTTACCAGGAATAGGTCCAAGCGAAATCTTGATAAGATTAAGTGTTATAAATGTGGAAAATTTGGGCATATAGCTCCAAATTGTAAGCTAGAAAAACTTAAGACTCTAGAACTTGATGATGATATTCAAGAGAAGATTTATAGTTTTCTATATACTTCAGGTTCCGAATCAGATTATGATGATTCTGAAGCAAGTTATGCAACGGAGGATGAGCAACCTGAGTCATCTAGTAAGGTTCAACCAGATTCAAATGATGCTTGCAAATGTCATGGTGATACTTGTCACTGCAAACATGATGAATTTTACAAATTGCAATCTCAGTTTGAAGATATGAATATGTTCACTATCACTGCAGACAATGTGATAGAACTTTTAAAAGAAGTTACCGATAATACTCTTCGTGAAAAGATCATTCAATTGGCTGCTAGTAAAACTAGCTCTTCAACTAGTATTCCTAGTGATAAAAAGGTTAATGATGATTTTAATTATTCTGCTCCTTACTCCTTGTCTGAAGTTCATAATAGACTCTCTTCTAAACAAACCATGGTTATTCGCGATACCTCTTTTGATGATTTAAAAGGAGAAATTGAACATTTGAAGGAAGAAATTAAATTTTTTAAACAAAATCATATTATTTATGATCACCGTCTTACTCAAATTGAGTCTGCTAATAGCAAAGGAAAAAATAAGGTTGATGATGAATCTATTGCTGAAGAAAATATTCTTGCCAACACTTTGAATATTGATCCAAAACAAAATATGTTTTTAGGAATGATGCAAATTGTTACAGCTCATAAATGGTATGTTAAATGTACTATATTAATTGATAATACTTTTTCTATAACTAACATAGCTATGATTGATAGTGGCGCTGATGTGAGTTGCATTCAAGAAGGTCTTGTACCTACTAAATATTTTGAAAAAAACAACTCATATGGTTAAATCTGCATCTGGTCATGCTTTAGATATAAAGTATAAATTATCTAATACTCGTATTTGCCAGAATAAAGTTTGTATTCCTCACTTCTTTTTCTTAGTAAAAAATCAGTTATACCCTCCTATTATTCTAGGAACTCCTTTTATAAATGCAATTTATCCTTTTACAAAAATAAATGCTAAAGGATTTTCTGCTACTTATAAAAATCAAGATATTAGTTATACTTTTATCACCGAGCCTATTTCTAGAGATATTAATGCTCTAATTGAAATGAAACAAAAGCATGTTGATTATTTACAACTTGAGATATTTAGTATGAATATATTCGATACTTTAAAATCTGCTAAAATACAGGAAAAAATTAAACTCATTTCTGAAAAAATGGCCATTGATATTTGTGTTGATCATCCTAGTGCCTTTTGAAATCGGAAACAGCATATTGTAACTCTTCCATATGAAGATGATTTCTCTGAGGAAAATATTCCTACCAAATCTCGTCCTTGTTAGATGAATACCGAATTGGTTGAATTCTGCAAAAAGGAAATTGATAATTTATTACAAAAGGGATTGATAAAGCCTTCCAAATCACCATGGTCGTGTACTGCTTTTTATGTTAATAACGCAGCAGAAAAAGAACGAGGTGTTCCCAGGTTAGTTATAAATTATAAACCTTTAAATAAATTTTTAAAATAGATTAAATATCCTATTCCTAATAAAAGAGATTTATTAACCAGATTATATGATGCTAATATCTTTTCAAAATTTGATTTAAAATCTGGATATTGGCAAATCCAAATATTTAGAGACCATTCATATAGAACGACATTTAATGTTCCGTTTGGACAGTACGAATGGAATGTAATGCCTTTTGGGTTAAAAAATACTCCCTCAGAATTTCAAAAGATAATGAATGATATTTTAATCCCTATTTGGATTTCATCATAGTTTATATTGATGATATTTTGGTATACTCAAAGACTCTTGAAATGCATATTAAACATTTAGACATTTTTAAGAAAATAGTTATTCAAAATGGTTTGGTCATATCTAAACCTAAAATGAGTCTTTTTCAAACAGAAGTTAGATTTTTGGGGCATTTGATTTGTCAAGGAAAAATGACTCCTATTCAGCGATCTATTGAATTTGCATCGAAATTCCCTGATATTATTACAGATAAGACGCAATTGCAGCGGTTTCTGGGAAGTTTAAACTACATTTCCCCATTCTACAAGAATTTATCTCGAGATTTAGCTCCGTTATATGATAGGCTAAAAAAGGATCATAAAAAGCCTTGGACCAATAGTCTCACAGATCTTGTAAAGACTATTAAAGAAAGAGTTAAATCTTTACCTTGTTTAACCCTTGCTAATCCTGTTTGGCCAAAGATTGTAGAGACGGATGCGTCTAATATTGGGTATGGAGGTATATTAAAACAAATTAATCCGCATGATAAAAATGAATATCTTATTCGATTTCATTCAGGAAAATGGAGCGATGCTCAGAAAAAATATGCGACGGTAGCCCATGAAATGTTAACTATCGTTAAGTGCATTTTAAAATTTCAAGATGATTTATATAATCAAAAAATTTTGATAAAAACTGATGCTCAGTCAGTCAAGTATATGTTTGATAAAGATTTTAAACATGATGCGTCTAAGTTAATTTTTGCTAGGTGGCAGGCACAATTAGCCCCTTTTGATTTCGAAATTCAGTATAAAAAGGGAAGTGATAACTCCCTCCCAGACTTCTTATCAAGGGAATATCTTTCTTCTGATGAGTTTTCTTGACTTCTTTCCTGATAAAGATTTGGTTACGATTTTGAAGGCAGTTCCTCTTATTAGAGATTTAAAGGAACTTATATTATGGAAAATTATAGACGTGGTGATTGATATTGTCAATAATTACATGATTGAACAAGAGCTTTATGAAAGATTTTATTGTGATGAAGTTTATAGCTTCTTACATGATTAAAAATATAACTTCTTGAATGATTAAAACTAAATGCTATGTTTGCAGGATGGATCCTCCTTGGATAACCAAGGCTAGAGGAAAAGGCAGTTATACTCGCGGAAGGGGAAGATCATCCCCAAGTTCATCAAGATCATCATACGGATCTTCATCATCTAGTACTCCAATTATACAAAAGGGAGGAATGAGTTTATATAACTTAAACTCTAGAGCACAAGAAAGAGCTTCATCATCAATACATCTGGAAGATATTCCAAAAAGTGATCCATTATATGCTAAACTACAGGAGTTTATAACTCAAAAGCAAGGTGATTCTTTTGCTTCAATCGCCAAAGAAGAAGTTGATGATATCAAAACATATGAAAAGGTAGAAAAAAGAGAAATGATATTTCTCTTAGAAAACTCTGACATACAGAGAAGAGAAGAACCTTGGAAGATATTCCAGAGGTATTTAGTTAATGGGCTTTATTTCCCGGGTGAGTCATACAAAACTCAGAAATATTATGAGACTCTGCTAATAAGCACAAGTGTTGAATTTCAACATTTTTCAGAATATAATACAAGTGAGAATATTTATAACTTCTCTAAAATGATTATAAAACACATCATTCATATTGAAGATTGGGGTATTTCCTTAATGACTGAAAGACAATTCAGTCTAAACAAAGTCATGGTAAGCTTTACCTATTGGGATTATATTCAGGCATTTAATAAAGTTCTCTGTTATAACAATGAGAGGCATAAACATACTTGGTTTATAAAAGTATGTGCCAAGATATTTGCGAATCCTATACCAAATTGGTTTTTAAACTGGTGGTCATACCACGGGCCAACAATAAAAATATTGCCCGAACCATTTCACAAGTTATACAAAGAATGGGTCAAGGTTTCCCCAAATCTCAACAAATTATATCATCAAGAACATATTTGTTATTTTCAACAAATTGAACAGATATATTTTTTTATAGAATTTTATGTTCCATGGATTCATAAATGGGTTCCGGAAGTAGATTTTACTGAGGAACAAATCCCTTGTCTATACATAACTTATTATAATAATTTTTGGGACAAGTTGATGAAAAAAGATCCTCAAACAAAGTCCATATACGGACAAGAACTGCTGGATCTAATTACGAAAACCGTACACGATTATAAATCAATTCTTAATAAAGGAATCATGACTGATGACTCGACCTCCGTAAAACATATGGCTAGAAAATTTTTTAATCATGATGAAGGAGAGCAAAATGAAATGATTATGAGATATCTAGAAGAAGTCAAGAAGAAGATTCTTCTAAATATAAGTCATTACGCAAAATCAGATTCTTCAATGCGTAGTGAAACAAGTGAAGATATGCACGAAGCCCAACAATATGAAGAAGAAAGTCCAGTGGATGCACTGAAGAAAGCCGAAGATTTTTTGGCAAAATTAAAAGACAAAGTGTAAAGCTTAGGCGCGTCGGTAGCGGGCCCGCACTACTGTAGCAACACTGTTCACCAACAGTAAATACACTGTTACCAGGACCCAGATAGGGGCCCAGTATCCTGTACATAGATGCTTTCTTTTTTCTATAAATAGGTTTGTTTTTCTTTAAAGAAGGGCAGGTTTTAGAAACCCTCTCTCCTTCTTTCTTTCTTTCTTTCTCTCCCCACTTGTAAAATATTTTCAAGTATTGTAACCTTACCGGACTTTGGTCGGAATAGTAAAGTGTGTTGTTTGCTACAAGGTACTTCCTTTTATTTTCAAGTTTTTATTTCTGAGTTAAGCCGTGACTATGTCCGGCTAAAAAATTATATCTATGCCGGATAACTAACTTCTCTTTTATATAGACCATGAATGGATCTAAGCTTTATTTAAATATAGAAGAATTTTAGTATGGCTTCTCGACTTGGTTCCGAGATTGAGGTACAGTCAGATCTAGTACTACTTTTATAGGCTTTGTCTTTATGACTCCGTCTGATGAGCCGTGGTTTTTAGCCTGAAATTGAGTTTGATAAGTAGGGCGCCTCATACCCGGTTAGAACTATCAGACAATAGGCTTAATAAAAGTATGTATTAGCTTCTTGACAGGCCCTTTGCTTGGGTAAAATAATTAAACCATGCAGTCTGAGAAACTACGTTAAAATTCTTGTGTATTTCGATTCTTATGTAGTTGGACTACCTCTAAGGATATTGACTTGCTTGATCTATGACCTGGCGGACTACCGCCAGATCAGTGATCCTATATCGTTGGTATATTATTATTATTATTATTTATTTTGCTATAAATAAGGAGGTTGTGGAAAGATAATTAAAAATATTTTTTCAAAAAAAAGTTGAGTTGGTTACTTTTATGGTTTAAAAAATAATTTTACGTGTTTTCAATTTTTTTTCCTTTTATATTTGTAATTTTTATTTTTTATTTTCGGGTTTTAAATTAATTTAGTTAATTTAATAATTAAGATAATTATTTTTATTATATTATAAATATTATTATTAATATTATCATTGTTTTACTATAAATAAAGAGGTTGTGGAAAGATAGTTAAAAATATTTTCCCAAAAAAAATATCACATACATTTAAATTTTAATGTTAGTATAGAAAGAAACAAAAGAAGTCATTACACTGTGTTTAAAATACGTCTCATAACACCAATATGTTCCAAATAGATTAGGATTTTTTCAAACTTGAATCTCCAAATAAGATGGTGAACAAAAATTACATGACGATCTAACAAACCACAATCAATATAGTTCTTTTACTACACATATGACACGACACGAAATTGTCAAGTTATTTGTTATTTTTTCTTTAAATTTATATGCATGATTTAATTGATATAACGATTTTTTTAAAAACAAAAAATTCCATTGATTAAGCTTTACTTAAATTGATTTACCAACATATAAGTATAGTGTTCAACATCCTTATATGTATCTTCTTCTTCTGGATTTGTTTTTAATTAGTGATAATATCCAATCACATATTTAAATTCTTATTTTGTCAAAAAAAATTTGAATCACTGGTATATAATAATCATGCAAGACCACAAAACAATATATTATATATATTTGTATTTGAATAAGGAAATCAGCAAACTTAAAAAAATTATCACAAGGTTGAGTATTACATTACATGATTTAAAATTTCAAACAATCTGATCTACGGTCATCACCTTGGCCCAAACATCCGTCTAACGTCTTTGAAAATTCTTTTACTACACATATGACACGACACGAAATTGTCAAGTTATTTGTTATTTTTTTCTTTAAATTTATGTGCATGATTTAATTGATATAACGATTTTTTTAAAAACAAAAAATTCCATTGATTAAGCTTTACTTAAATTGATTTACCAACATATAAGTATAGTGTTCAACATCCTTATATGTATCTTCTTCTTCTGGATTTGTTTTTAATTAGTGATAATATCCAATCACATATTTAACTTCTTATTTTGTCAAAAAAAATTTGAATCACTGGTATATAATAATCATGCAAGACCACAAAACAATATATTATATATATTTGTATTTGAATAAGGAAATCAGCAAACTTAAAAAATTATTTTTTGTAAAAAATAAAAACACAATAGATAATTAAAATTATTTTTAAACTTCTCGTACTCTATTCAAACATATTTTGTGGATATAATACTTTCAAACTTCTCATGAATTTCTTCTTCTAGTGAACTCTCATTTTAAATTAGTGATAACATTTTATCAAAATATATTAGTGGTACAGATCATATGAATGAATGTCTTAAACTTGTAAACTAATCAATAAAATTAATATGAAAAATTACAATGATTACATAATATATGTTGAGAAAGTGCAAGGAAAAAGAAATTTATCACACTGTAGAATCATACGCCGAATAAATTCTCGAAATCTAAAAAATAATGTTAAGTCTCAAGAAATCTGAAACAAAAATCAAACTAAATATAAAATCAGCAAATGGATAAAAGCAATATCCATAAATGTACCTTTATCCAATTGTGCCGAATTATCAATCTGCATATATTTCTGAAAACATTGATGGATTTGACTTTCTGAAATTTCTTAATTGTGTATATATAGAGAAAAAAGAGGTAATGGATAGAACAGTTTTAGATAACCACTTTAAATTCAAATACAAAAAAATACTAATTTTTCATTTAAAATAATAATAATTTAATAATATGTAAGTTGGTTACTTAATTTAAAGAATCAGTTATATTTTTTTTAAAATAAAATATATCTTTATAACCGTTTCTTTTAGTTAGTGGGCAGTTTTACTATTTATTTATTTAAAATGATTGATGCACAACGGTTTTTTTTAAAATAAAATTAATTGGAAAAATTTAGAGATATAATCAAAGTGACAATATTTTTTTTCTCCTTTTATACTGTTAATTTAAGTAAGTTTTAGAATGTGTTAATTTGATGTTTGGTCTTCCTGCACTTGGCAAACGTGGGTGGTAAATTTTTTTTTTTGAATTGGATGACATTTATCTAACTATACCACATTAATTTTAAAACCCCTTTTGTAGGTTTATTTTATTTCTAAAGATTATATATCTAAAAAAAGTACATATAATTAATTCCACAAAAAAAGAATTATGCATCTTATTTTTTCGAACTGTTTTAAAATTGTTTATCGTTTAGTTGTAAAAACTACTTTTAAATAATTTTAAAAAATAGTAAAAAGTTAAGGTAAATTTAAATTTTTGAATTTTAAAAAAAGCTGTAAAAACTGCTTGTTGATTTTTTCTTTATTTTTGTAGTGTTTGTAATTTTTCTTTTTTATTTTTAGATTTTAAATTAATTTAACAATTATTAAATTCTCTTTTTTTTAATCGCTGACACGTAGACGTTTTTTCTTCTCCTTTTATATATAGATAGATCATTATTATTTTTATAAAAATCTAGATAACGGACAAAACAAATACCACTTAACTACTCTGCCATGTTTCTTTTAAAAATAGTACTACGTGTTTTTCAGTTTTTTTTTTCATTTTAAATTTTGTTATTTTTCTATTTTTTATCGGATTTTAAACTTAATTTAATAAATTTAATAATAATAATAATAATAGTATTATTATTATTATTATTATATTATTATTATTATTATTATTATTATTATTATTATTATTATTATTATTATTTGTTTTGCTATAAATAAGGAGGTTGTGGAAAGATAGTTAGAAGTATTTTTCCAAAAAAAAAAAAGTTGGGTTGGTTACTTTTATGTTTTAAAAAAATAGTATTACGTTTTCTCCAATTATTTTTCCTTTTATATTTGTAATTTTTGTTTTTATTTTCGGATTTTAAAATTTGATAATTTAATTATTATTATTATTATTATTATTATTATTATTATTATTTATTTTGCTATAAATAAGGAGGTTGTGGAAAGATAATTAAAATTATTTTTTCAAAAAAAAGTTGAGTTGGTTACTTTTATGGTTTAAAAAATAATCTTACGTGTTTTCAATTTTTTTTCCTTTTATATTTGTAATTTTTATTTTTTATTTTCGGGTTTTAAATTAATTTAGTTAATTTAATAATTAAGATAATTATTTTTATTATATTATAAATATTATTATTAATATTATCATTGTTTTGCTATAAATAAGGAGGTTGTGGAAAGATAGTTAAAAATATTTTTTCAAAAAAAATATCACGCACGTTTAAATGTTAATGTTAGTATAGAAAGAAACAAAAGAAGTCATTACACTGTGTTTAAAATACGTCTCATAACACCAATATGTTCCAAATAGACTAGGATTTTTTCAAACTTGAATCTCCAAATAAGATGGTGAACAAAAATTACATGACGATCTAACAAACACAATCAATATAGTTCTTTTACTACACATATGACACGACACGAAATTGTCAAGTTATTTGTTATTTTTTCTTTAAATTTATATGCATGATTTAATTGATATAACGATTTTTTTAAAAACAAAAAATTCCATTGATTAAGCTTTACTTAAATTGATTTACCAACATATAAGTATAGTGTTCAACATCCTTATATGTATCTTCTTCTTCTGGATTTGTTTTTAATTAGTGATAATATCCAATCACATATTTAACTTCTTATTTTGTCAAAAAAAATTTGAATCACTGGTATATAATAATCATGCAAGACCACAAAACAATATATTATATATATTTGTATTTGAATAAGGAAATCAGCAAACTTAAAAAATTATTTTTTGTAAAAAATAAAAACACAATAGATAATTAAAATTATTTTTAAACTTCTCGTACTCTATTCAAACATATTTTGTGGATATAATACTTTCAAACTTCTCATGAGTTTCTTCTTCTAGTGAACTCTCATTTTAAATTAGTGATAACATTTCATCAAAATATATTAGTGGTACAGATCATATGAATGAATGCCTTAAACTTGCAAACTAATCAATAAAATTAATATGAAAAATTACAATGATTACATAATATATGTTGAGAAAGTGCAAGGAAAAAGAAATTTATCACACTGTAGAATCATACGCCGAATAATTGGGAAGCATGTAAGAAATCGTATTAGTTTGATTTAACCATTTTCATTACTACTTTAAATATTTTAGAAATTATCTTGATAAATAATGTTCTATAAAATTAAGTTTGAATCCGCATAAGATAACACAGACCCGCCCCCGCATTAGTTTTTAAAAAACACACTTCACCCACATGGCCTTAGAACCCCCCCCCCCCCCTCCCCCCGCCTTATTACCATTCCTATCCCCTATGTGCGTAGTAGAAGAAATTTTTTTCTATTTTGAGCCAAAGACTAGAATAGTAGAATGCTTTTATCAATTGTAGTTGGCCAAGGTAAGTTGAAGCCGCAAGGTAAGAAATTGATTATAAGATGGTGTGACATACGATTTGGTTGTGTAGTGAGTTGGCAAATCCCTTAATATTCTTCTTGCACAAATTAGCAAAATACACTAAAATAAGCAATATCAGTGTTTTTTCTCCTTTTTTATACAAGAAGAATATTATCATATGAGAGGACACTACAAACAAGTTTTCATCACTACTGTCCAACTGCCAATTGGCTCTCTAATTTACATAATCTACAAAGCAAAATGAGAAAAGGAAGTACCTAAAAGTAGGGTGTACAAAACCGAACCGAAAACCGAATCAAACCGCAAATCGAGTCAACCCAAAAAAAAAGTCCGACTAGTGGTTTGGTTTGACTTGGTTTGGTTTTGAAAAAAAGAACCCGACTATATTTGGGTTGATTTGGTTTTAACTAAAAAAAACCAACCCGAGACCAAACCAACCCGACGTTATATATATAATTTTAAAATTTTATTTTATACATAAAAATATTTACTTTGATATAATTTTTAAATATTTCTTATACTTTTTCATAGTTTTTATCTTTTAATATATTATTTCAAGTTTGAAACTTAGAATTATGAATGAGCCAATAAAGATTATAGTCTACACATGTTGGTAATTATAATAAAGCTTAAATCAAAATCAAATTAATACTAATGCAAAAAGAAAATCAATTCAACACTAAGAATGACAATAATATTGAATATTTGTTTTTTAGTTTTACATTGGTTGAGACAATTAAAATACATAAAATCTAATTTTAATTTCCTTTAATATTTAGTCATGTAACTAATACTTATTAAACTTAATTTTAGCATGATTTCGTACTTTTAAATTATGATCATTTTCATTATGACTTGTTAATTTGCAATATTTGTTTTACGCGATTTCATTATTATTATTTTTGTTGGATATTTTAGTGTCATTACTCATATCATATTGTGTTCTATTTTTAAGAAACATCTTAGATAGTTGTATTTTGGTAGGACTAAAGAAATATTTGAAGTACAAGTAAATTATATTTTTGTATGAATACTTTACCGGAAAAACCCAAAAAATCGAAAAAACCCGAGTTTTATTGGTTTGGTTTATAAATTTAAAAATCCGACACAAATGATTTGGTTTGATATTTGAAAAACCCGAACCAACCCGGCTATGAACACCCCTACCTAAAAGAATTCCCAAGAGAATACTAAAAGCAAAGTGGCATATTTTGCTGAGAACGACCATGTAGTTGTCAAATTCCAATGTCTGCTAAATTCTCATCCACTGTAACAATCATAAGTCCCTTCTTGTTCTCGGAGTTGACACACCTTTGGACTGGCTGAGTTCCAGAGTCGTACTTCCGTCTGCCATGAGAGGGCGCATGTTGGGCTGCTCCTGGACACACATTGCAGCTACTGCAAGAACTTGATACAAGCGTCTAACTGGATACTGACCTTGAATTGAAGCTCTGGATCAGCCATTTGTGAGAACTTTCTACGGTTTTTGAACAATGGTCGAGCCTGCAATTATTGAAGACCAACTAGAGGTCTAGCAGAGAGCAGCATTAAATGCACAGAACCCAAAGGACAACAAAATATATTCAAGTCCCAATGAGCATTTGAGTGGTTGATTCAGAAAGCAGGCACGGAAAATAATTGAGAAACCTTGTACCTAATAAAAACCGCAACAGATTGGTCGTGCAACATAATAAGCATGCACCAACTAGTTGAAGATTAAAGAAAAGACACATAAACTACACAGCTTAAGTTGTTCCACAACACTGTTAGAACAAGTGACACCATAAAACTAACACATTAACAGAAAAATCAATTTCTCTTACCCATGCAACCAGATTCTGCTCTCCAGCAGCTCTTGATGTGTCAATTGCACTTCTACCAGTAATAATTTCTAGAAGAACTACTCCAAAACTATAAACATCAGATTTAAGTGTAAGCTGCCCCATCATTGCATATTCTGGTGCACAATAACCATAGGTTCCCATGACTCTGGTGGAAACATGGGTCTTGTCGCCTACAAGTCCCAACTTGGTCAACCCAAAATCAGATAGCTTGGGATTATAGTCTTCATCAAGCAAAATATTAGAACATTTTAAATCTGTGTATATAACAGGGGGATTCGCTTTATCATGCAAGTACTCAAGGCCCTTGGTAGCACCGGCAGCTATTTTCATTCTTGTATTCCAGTCTAGTCGTGTTTTGTCGGGTGAAAGCTCTGGATTATTTAACCAAATACATGATAAATTAGATGCAACATCAAAGATACTTTGAATATAATGACACCAGTAAGGAGCAACAGAAAAGGAAAGATTTTATGAAAAATTTGATGAAAAACAAACTACCAATTTGGAATTTTTTGTCACAATTGAAATCACAAGTAATAATTTTCATTAGCTCAACAAGCATCTGCAAATTACTCAGGAATACAAAAGATTAGCTTTCAACTCCTGACAGATGGCAACAGGTGTGCTTTGCCCTTTATTTAATAAAATTCCACTATTTATTGAAAAAAAAGTCCCATCAGATACCGATTTGTATAGAAAGGAAGCTATGCAATATTTTTTTATGGTGCAGCAAGATTTGATATTAATCCCTTGGATTACTTAGTACTTCACAAACTAACCAAAATTCCTTCAAATAAATTCCGGATGAACTCCAGTATGGCTATTTTAATCTTAAGAACACATTTTTTTGTTAATAACAGCAAGATCCAGAATATGATAGCATTAATTAATTAGTCCTCTTATACATACCATGTAGATGGTCTTCCAGTGATCCTAACGGCATGAACTCGTAAACTAGAAATCTCTGATCTCCATCAGCACAATATCCAATCAAGTTGACAAGGTGTGGATGGTGAAGTAGGCTTAACATCAGGACCTCAACAAGAAATTCCCTATGTCCTTGCAATCCATTTTGGTCGAGTTGCTTGATGGCCACGACCTATATAAGAAATCATTTTCATGCCTCATAAGCAATCTAAAGAGTACGAGCAATATTCAAATGACAAAACAGAATTAATCTACTGTTGAGCACAGTAACAGTAAATGACCCCGTGGCACTTGGAACACATTAGGTGGATGAGCCTTGTTTTTCTCTCGAGGCTGGTAGCTCTAGTATCTATCCCTGCTAACAGTACAGAAGTATAGATAAAAGTTAGTTATGAACGGAGGAAAAATTCAAAGGTGGCAAAACTAATATGTCAGACCCAAGTTGTGCGTCTAAACTTCTCCGGTGGATAAAAGAATTCTCACTAACAGCATCATAAGAGCCAAAATGTTGCAGAATATAAAATGAGAAGACGACAATGCAGGTGATGAAGCTGTTCAATCATAGCACCATCAGCCGAGGAACATGGGGCGTTACGGCACAACACTATAAAGGTATAAACCTCAGGAAGCTAAATAATAAGATGCAAATCATTAAGGTTTCTCGTTCTCAAATTCATCGGAAATGGGATAGTGTACCTTTCACCATTACATTTCAGTGATGTTTGCAGTATCAGGTGTTGCAAGGACTTTTGATGCAAACAGGAAGCTCTTCAGCAATAATACTCATTTCCACCTCCACAAAATAGCTAGCTCAATTGAAAAGTGGAATCAATAATAAGAAATTTGTCAATTGTTGAACTTGGTCAAGATTTTAAAGGGCGAGGGCTGGTGGAGTTAGCACAGAAGGCAGACAAAAAAGGAAGCAGATTGGCCTGTATCATCTCTTTAGACTTAATCCTGGAAGCAGTTAAGGGGCTTTAGCAGACACAGCAGCATGGTGTTTGTTAGCATAAAGCCAGTAGGACACTGCTTTGAGTCAAGTCCATACTATGGTCTTCTTCATTGTCGCTGTGACCAAGCTGATTCTTATTTCTTCTTTAAAATTGCTTCTATTTAATGAACAAAAGGGTCTACACTGAAATGACTTCTCCTTAAGCTCAAGGACAATCAAATGATAACAAGAGACCGGGCAAAACCTTGAGGTGGAATTGCATTATGATCATTAAAATCTTCTATTTTTGCAGAGCTTTGATGAGGGTGTCTTGGTTTCTGTTTTACTAAAATTTCTTTGTAGTCTACCTATAAATGAGAAAAATTAGAAGGCTCTAGCTCTAAATCAATAACCTGAAAAGAGATTAGCTATCTTTAGATTGTCGGAGTGACTGATTCCACAATAGTTGAGCTAAACTGCGGTTGAAATCAGATTTTAAAGATAAAACCTTGCATCATCACCCCAAATTAAAAACAGAAGATCAAAACCGACTGTACATACAGTGAGATACATGCTTCAAATGAGTAATCAATGAATAACTGTCTTCTGAATTCTTTCACCATTTCAAAAGACTTTGCACTTTCCTCTTTGATAGGAAGAAACCAAGAAACAGTATAGCATGAAATGGAGAGAATGCCAACTCAAAATTAACTAATAAGAACAAAAAGTGTTTGAACACATTGATCATAAAAGGCAAATCACCATTTTATTTCCAATTTAAGAGTTAAATTTATGAGCTAGACCAACCTGATTAGTTCTCTCTAATCACCCTTTATATACTCTACCAAAGCCTCCCTCTCCCAAGAGACAATCTGCCCTAAAATATTTGGTTGCAGCAGCTAATTCACGAACTGTAAACGTATGTGCCGCTATGTGTCCAGATCCACCATTTCTGGAGCTGTTTTTTTTTTCATCCAGTGAAGTATTTACCTTAAATTTTTCTGAAACATGAAAGAAAAAATTGTTAGTTTTTCTGAACTTGGGAATGTATGGTAGGCCAATGTAACCTCCAAGCAACATCCCATGGGTGACAGAAATGCTAAGCTTTAGGAGATGAAAATAAAACAAATAGAGGTGGGGTGCTTTTGCATTCATGCATAAAAGTGAAATGTGTGTTAGCAGCAATAGAATGTTGTCCATCAACATGTGCAGACAGTAATAAGAACTTTTGAAGAAGTAAATATAGCAGATGCAATGGTACTAGAGTTCTCACTAATTTGACAAATGTAGCAAAGCAAAACAGAAAAATCCCAATGTTAACAGTATTTAAGAAACATGATTCACTTCATTATAGTAGAACTGGCACTAGTCTTGATATGTATTGAGAATACAATTAACTAATAAAAGTGTTCTCTCTGTACCAGTTTAAACTTTTAAATGAGATTGTTAATACTTCAATATAGTGTCAGAGTAGGCAGATGTTCTGAGATCGAATCTCACCACCACCCAAATGAAAAAAATAAAATACACATGCTTGGCCCATCAAAAAGAGTCAAGCCCGCACATGTGGGAGAGTGTTGAGAATACAATTGCCTAATAAAAGTGTACTCTCTATAACAACTTTAATCTTTTAAATGAGATGATTACACACTTCAACAATGTGCTATCCAATTTCATATGAGACAATAGCTCCAAACAATTTCTAATAACTTAACTTTTTAGATGAGATGATTACACACTTCAACAAAATGTTATCCAATTTCATAAGATAGGTCCAACACAATTTCACCTTGCATAGAAAACTTAAAAGGAAACCTTGAGCAACATCACTCAAGGGTTACAAATGCCATGCTGAGAAAGTTAACTGGACAACTACAACAATATACCAAAGTAATCTCACAAATGGGGTCTGGAGAGGGAATGCCTTACGACAGCAAAATAGTGGAGAAGCATCAAAAACTAGAGACACTTGAATTTAACTAAACATATTATTTATATGGAAGTATGTGAATAAGTTAAAAATAGGAGGTTGCCCAAAATCTATTGTTAAAAAAATGACTTAAAAGAAACAAGAAAGGCTCGGAGGAAGAAGTTTTCTGTTCTTTTCTTTTGGTCGCAAATCTTATATAGGATTTGCAAGAGTCAATTTGGAGAAACAAAACTCCTTTGCTTTTGGAACAGATATACCTTTCTCCTTTGAAATGGACTTGATTTGTATTGTTTGCATTACATTACACTTAACTAATAAAATAAAAGAGTAGAACTAAAACAAGTTTTACTATGTTCTGAATTTCTCACCAAAAATAAGCTAACAATTGTTTAATGTCCTTAGCACTAAGAGAGCTCAACTATGTCAACTCGATTTCGCTTCCTCTTCAATGCTTTCTTAGGAGAATCCTTTTCCATAAGCTTAGATTCTTTTCCTAGAGAAAAACCATCATCGTCATCACTTTTGCTGGTATCCTGAATGTCATCCTCATCGCTACTGTCTTCAGATTCTGTCGTATCATTGGTATCGAGATCGATTACTGGTTGGTAACTTGCTATTGCGGATTCAGCAGCTGATACAGCTTCCTGTGTGTGAAGTTCAGCAACACCCAACATTAAGTCCATCTCTATGTATTCAGATTCTTCACCAGTAAGAGCTTCAATGTCATATTTCTCAGGATTCTTCTTAGCTTCAAGCTCCACTTTTCTATTGTTTTCCAAAAATACTCCCAAAAAATCCTTGACCTTTGTTAGAACTTGGCTTTTGGGTACAGAAGAAATTTCAGGCTTCTTATCAGGAAGGTCAGGTTTCAAATTTAGGGATTGAGATCCGCCATCGTCACTAGTGCAAAAGAGAAGTTTTGATTCCAAAGACAAGCCGCCTTCAGTCTCCAAGTGAAGCAGATCTTTGCTGTTTGACTGCATATCAAGCAACTGATGATCTCCTATATGCTGCATGTTAACCTTTGAATTAGATTTCCGATATATCATAAATCAGAATGCAAGGCAACAAAAGTATATCAAGTGTGGACAAACAAATTCACAATCACAAATGCTTTTAAGAACAACTAATAACTTCTTCTATAGTTTAAGTTTTCATATTTTTTAATTACTTTGGGCTATTTACATGAATTTTCTATTCAGTAAGCTGTGACTTGTCAAAGTCAACAAGACCATAAAGGAAACTAGATGACACAAAAAGAATGAGCAAAGACCTTGTACACATTCTTCCACCAATTAGGTATGTCATTTTCTGAATAACTAAACAGCTTAATTTAATCTTTTTTGGGGGTAAATACAGATTTAATTTAACCAAGAAGCAACAATGTACATGTGTGGGATATGTATCAAATACAATCAATACCAAGCCATCAGTATCTAAGCTAAGCCTCCTTCCCCCTATTCTCTATCTGTACCTCCTGTTCTACGACACTTTTGAGAGAAAATCATTTCTGTAGTTTAAGGGTAAACATCGTGTTGCAGTAGGAAACTTGCTATCTTGTTTTGGCAGTAGCCTCAACAAAGCACCTCTTGTACTATCCTGCAGACTTCTTCAACAGTTCTCTTGTTCTGAAACACTCTTTGATTCCTTTCTAGCCAGATAGATAGAATAAACATACCCTACCAGTAACCTCAGGCACTGGCCATCTACCCATTAGCATGACTGATAGCCCATTCCAGTTCTTGTGTCCATCCCTGTGTATATTCATCCAGTGTAACAGCTTTACCCTTAAATTAGCTGAGTATGGGCATTTGAAAACAGGTGCTCTAGAGTTTTATCCTCTTACCACACATAGGGGGCACACAGTTGTAATAGAAACTCCCCATTTAAACAACCTATCTCTTGTATATATCCTGCCCTGTACCACCAAAGTAAATAGAAATAGCCACTTAGGACTACCTTCATTGTTGCATACCATTCTTTTCCAGCTTACATTGGGGAATAAGGCCTCCTAACTAGGGCTGGGCGTTCGGTCGGTTCGGTTTGCTGATTTTGGTTCAGTTTTTTGGTTTGGTAAAAATGTTAACGGAAACCGAACTATAATAAATTCGATTTTAACAATTTCGATTCGGATTGAATATAATCATATTGGGCCATTTTCTTATCACTAAACTTGTCTAAAGTTCAGGGGTCCTTTATATGTAGGCAAAGCCATAGCCAAATTTTCATTAAGCAAGGCGAAGGAAAAATATTCAGTTAAACTAATTAATTCCAACAAAACTAAGAACAATACATGACTATAAGCAACGAGACCATCATTTTAGACTCGGCTTAAACGAGCAGAAGAAAATCTAACTATGCTAACATATTACTACAAACTACTCTAAACAGAATTTATAAACACGCATAAAGAAAATTGTAGAAACAAAGAAATATTACCTGCGAACGGGAACGACTAGTTGAGAAGACGACTCCACAACGTGTTTCAACTCAAACAACCACAAAATTTTAAACTATTGGACCAAGAATTTCCAAACCTTATAGGGGTATTCTTAGATCTCCAAAAAACCGTCCCTTAACAGTGAATCTCTCAAATTCCTGATGAAGAATCGATGTGGGAGGAACTAATTTCAGAGAATCAGGCTCCAGTGAGCTGGAATCGTATGAATTTGAAACGAAATTAAAAAGAAAAAGGAAATTGGAATGGACCACATCAAGGTTGCCTCCGGAAGCTCCGCGCGTCTTTTGCCTCACGCAGAATGTACAAATACGAAGGAGAAAAGACAGATGAAATTGGGAGTTAGGGCTCGTTCGCCTCCTTCTTCGTTTGCTGGAGTTACATCCTGAAAGAGCAAGAGGGCTAAAAAGGGGGAGAAAAAAGGCTGGATCTTTGAAATGGACCAAGAAATTGGGCTCTGTTTGTTTGAATTGAAAAGCTGAGGTCCAATTTGATTTCAAAGGAAATAGGTCCCCGAGTCTTGAAAATAATACTTTAAGATGATAATATTTGAAATAAAATAAATTATGTATCTAATCAATTAATAAGCTTTTTCATTTTTACAAATGTGAAATAATGAACTAATTATAGAAAATACCACTAATTAAAATTTTGATTAATTTGATGATAAATAAGATAAGTATTAAGTTAATTATTCAAATAAGATATATATCCAAAGTCGTACACAAACTTATATAAATATAGAAATATATAATTGCTTCTCAAAACAATAACAAAACCAAGCCTTAAAACAATTTTTGGATTTTTCAAAAACAATTATTTCCAATTGTTTAAAATTTAAGAAGCTTAAAAATTAATCAAATCGTGGAGGGTCAAAATTGGGTGTCAATATATATATATATATGATATGATATGATACGATACTAATTACTATGGATATTGTAAGGGGGAATTTTTATTTGCTAAAATGAATAAATAAAATAAAATATTTATTTTCAGTATAGGAATCAAATAAGATTATAAAATGAAACAAAAGAAATCTCCCTCTCTCCAACAACACTTGTCCACTATTTAAGAAATTATAAATAGAAGGGTAATTTTACTATATCACCCTTTGAATATAATAAATGTAATGTCTTAAAAAATGTAATAGAGAAATAACTATAATTAATGATAAGGGTAAATTAGGAATTAAGTGTAAAAATTATCCATTGATTTTATAAAATGGACAAGTACAGTTGAATATTCCAAAATAGTATAATGGACAACTATTATTGGTCGGAGGGAGTACTTGTTTTCCTTTTTTTTTGGAAACTACATAAATGTGCCATAAAACCTAAACTAATTACAAGTTCATACCCAAACCCAAAGTAATTCCTAATATACCGATTCTCTCATAAATAATTACAGCTCATACCCCCCCACCCCCCCTCATTTCGGGCCACTTTCTTATTCAAACGCACCCAGTTTAAATCCCAACCGTTTGGCCCACTTTCTTATTCAAGCCCAACAGGTTTATCGTCCAGCTGTCATACCCAAGTTAAACTAAGTGGTGCAACATACATCGATTTTAACTAGAAGCAGTTCTACCATCATTTTCCTTCATCTTGGTGATTCTATTCCGTCATTGTCAGTCCAATTTACTCAACTTTGTGTGTGGTAGTTCTTCCTCTATTCCACTGATATTCAATTTTGTTTTTCAATACGCTTAATTTTGAATCAATTTCTATTTCTATGTGGTTTTTTGATCGAAATGTAGCAACTAGTTGTTGGTGGGGTCATTATTCTATTTATGCAAGTTTTGTTGACAATGCTAGTGATGATAATAATAATAATAATGTAGGTGACCAGAAGTCGAGAGTTTCTAGCATGTTTGGGCCAAGGTTTTCACTTAATTCGGAGGATGGCAACAAAGAAGATAATGTTGGCTTAAATGACG
The DNA here is from genome assembly GCF_900185275.1 of Solanum verrucosum. Lineage (NCBI taxonomy): Eukaryota > Viridiplantae > Streptophyta > Magnoliopsida > Solanales > Solanaceae > Solanum > Solanum verrucosum. Next base: position 334,744 of record NW_026020164.1, read on the forward strand.
AATTTGATCATGGAGATGTTAATGTTGGAACTAACCTCAATCCAGTTGTGAGTGTTAACAAGCCTGATCAAAACCCTGATATTACGAGTGACAAAATAGAGATTGATTTGAAGAGGAAAGGGAAGGCTTACATGTTTTGTGATGACCAATTGTATAAAAAACAACATATTGGTACTCCTTAGCTATTACAATTCGCAGCTACACTTTGTTTTGCTATGTATTTGTATTCGTTATAGTTTTTTGCGAATTTCGAAGAAAGATATACAAATACAAACTGATATGAATATATATTAGGAGGAGAGAGGATTTATGCATGTTGTTGTGAATACCAATATTGTTGATACAAAAAATATAAATATAATTTTTCGAATACAATTGATATAACATACAAAACTCTCACTTATATTTGATTAAATATAATAGATACATAATACATTTGAGTTGATTTCTTCTTATTGGCAGGGGCGAGAGATGGAGAGGGCAGTGGGAGGAGAGGCAAGGGAAAGGGAGAGAGGAGAGAGAAATTTGCTATAAAACCATACTTATAACTACAGATTGTACTTACTTAAATAACAGTGATTTATCGTAAATACATACTACATGTTTGCCTGTTTGTGTAATTTTTCCTACTTTTTTTTATTCTTCAAACCAAATGACGTGAAAAGGAATACTTGCTCAATCTTTCTATCTCATGATTGAGAAGGAATATGATCTCAGAAAAAGGAACCATAATATTTGTTAGAGCTTAATTGGGAAGCATGTAAAAAATTGTATTAGTTTGATTTAACCATTTTTATTACTATCTTGAATATTTTAGTGAAAAGAAATTATCATGATAAATAATACTCTATCACTCTTATAACCTATATAAAAAGTTAAAATTAAGTTTGAACCCGCATAAAACCGCATAAACCTGCAACTTGCCCCACTCCACATTAGTTTTTAACACACTTCAACACGCCCCCGCAGAACCTTAAAACCTCCCCCACCCCACATAGCCTTAGAACCGCCCGACATCCACTCCACCCTATTGCCATCCCTATGTGCGAAGTAGAAGAATTTTTTTCTATTTTGAGCCAAAGACTAGAATAGTAGATGCTTTTATCAATTGTAGTTGGCAAAGGTAAGTTGAGGCCTACAGGTAAGAAATTGATAATAAGATGGTGACATACGATTTGGTTGTGCAGTGAGTTGGCAAATCCCTTAATATTCCTCTTGCAGAAATTAGCAAGACACACTAAAATAAGCAATGCCAGTGTTTTTTCTACTTTTTTATACAACAATAATATTATCATATGAGAGGACACTACAAACAAGTTTTCATCACTACTGTCTAACTGCCAATTGGCTCTCTAATTTACATAATCTACAAAGTAAAATGAGAAAAAAGAATAGGAAGTACCTAAAAGAATTCCCAAGAGAAAACTAAAAGCGAAGTGACATATTTTGCTGAGAACAACCATATAGTTGTCAAGTTCCAATGTCTGCTAATTCTCATCCGCTGCAACAATCATAAGTCCCTTCTAGTTCTCGGAGTTGACGCACCTGAGTGATGCCTTTGGACTGGTTGAGTTCCAGAGTCGTACTTCTGTGAAGCAAGATAGTTAAGGGCTGTAACCACGTCTGCTATGAGAGGCACATGTTGGGCTGCTCCTGGACACACATTGCAGCTACTGCAAGAGCTTGATACAAGCCTCTAACTGGATACTGACCTTGAAGCTCTGGATCTGCCATTTGTGAGAACTTTATATGGTCTTTGAACAATGGTTGAGTCTGCAAATTTTGAAATGTAGCTCTAAGGTATAAATTTCTTACTCATAAGTAGCTTGACAAACCAAGAGCTATGAAACTCTTACTGATTAGGCAGCAAACTATATGACAGGATTTAGAGACAGTGAGCTAAATAATTTGCAATGTTAACAATCTGGAAGTGAAGCAAGGAACTGGATAAAACTAAGCAGGTAGGTGCAGGTTGGTATACAATAAACACACATGGGATTATCCCATAAGCAACTAACTGGACAAGGCACTCAAAAGCACAACTATTTGAATAAAGATATGGACTATGGTTGATGACTTGATACCAAATGACACTGACAACATTTCAGCCAAAAGGTTCTGATTTGTATAGAAGATTGGTTGTATTTCATAGAGAATCATATCTTTTGTAGATTCCCTAGTTTTAGGTATACTACTTGTACACTAGAGTTGTTCCCAACATTTAAAAAAAATATTTACCTTATCATGAGGAAAAAAAAGATATATACAAATGTGATGCAATAACTTGAAGACCAACTAGAGGTCTAGCATAGAGCAGCATTAAATGCCCAGAACCCAAAGGACAACAAAATATATTCAAGTCCCAATGAACATTTGAGTGGTTGATTCAGAAAGCAGGCACGGAAAATAATTGAGAAACCTTGAACATAATAAAACCTGCAACAAATTGGTCGTGCAACATATAATAAGCATGCACTAACTAGTTTAAGATTAAACAAAAGACACATAAACTACACAACTTAAGTTGTTCCACCACACTGTTAGAACAAGTGACACCATAAAGCTAACACATTAACAGAAAAATCAATTTCTCTTACCCATGCAACCAGATTCTGCTCTCCAGCAGCAGCAGCTCTTGAAGTGTCAATTTCCCTTCTACCAGTAATAATTTCTAGAAGAAGTACTCCAAAACTATAAACATCAGATTTAAGTGTAAGCTGCCCCGTCATTGCATATTCTGGTGCACAATAACCATAGGTTCCCATGACTATGGTGGAAACATGGGTCTTGTCGTCTACAGGTCCCAACTTGGCCAACCCAAAATCAGATAGCTTGGGATTGTAGTCTTCATCAAGAAACATATTAGAACATTTTAAATCTCTGTATATAACAGGGGGATTCACTTTATCATGCAAGTACTCAAGGCACTTGGCAGCACCAACAACTATTTTTATTCTTGTATTCCAGGCAAGTCGTTTTTTGTCGGGTGAAAGCTCTGGATTATTTAATCAAATACATGATAAATTATATGCAACATCAAAACACCTTGGATATAATGACACCAGTAAGGAGCAACAGAAAAGGAAAGATTTTATGAAAAATTTAATGATAAACAAACTACCAATTTGGAATTGTATGCCACAGTTGAAACCACAAGTAATAATTTTCATTAACTCAAAAAGCACCTGGAAATTACTCAGGAATACAAAAGATTAGCTTTCAACTCCTGTCAGATGGCAACAGGTGTGCTTTGCCTTTTATTTAATAAAATTCCACTATTTATTGAAAAAAAAGTCCCATCAATACCGATTTGAATAGAAAGGAAGCTATGCAATATTTTTTAGGGATTGTACGAATTTAGGGATTGAGATTCGCCATCACAAAGAATCAGGCTCCAGTGAGCTAGAAGTACGAATTTAGGGATTGAGATCCGCCATCACTAGTGCAAAAGAGAAGTTTTGATTCCAAAGACAAGCCGCCTTCAGTCTCCAAGTGAAGCAGATCTTTGCTGTTTGACTGCATATCAAGCAACTGATGATCTCCTATATGCTGCATGTTAACCTTTGAATTAGATTTCCGATATATCATAAATCAGAATGCAAGGCAACAAAAGTATATCAAGTGTGGACAAACAAATTCACAATCACAAATGCTTTTAAGAACAACTAATAACTTCTTCTATAGTTTAAGTTTTCATATTTTTTAATTACTTTGGGATATTTACATGAATTTTCTATTCAGTAAACTGTGACTTGTCAAAGTCAACAAGACCATAAAGGAAACTAGATGTCACACCTCGAGTATACACCCTGACGTGACCGGCACTCGAAAACCATTGCTGGCTTCAAGCGAACCCTTGACCTGGCTTACTTAACTCAGCGGAAGACTATAAGCATTAAAAAATAGATTCACATGCAAAATAACTCAACTGTCTCAAAAATGAACTTACTCAAATAACTTAGTCAAATAGATTAGAATGTTTAAAAGTCAACATTCAACTTGGCCAAAGTGGCAACTCAAGTCTTAACATATGAAATGATAATGTAAAGACATCCGACTACTAATTGTCTATAAAGCCTCTAAAACAAAGAGGGATGTCGGGACAGGATTCCCGATCATCCTAACATCTGAAAAACTAGAAAGCAAATAAAGGAGTCCTTCGGAATGCAAGGAGCCTCACTAATAGACTCTGAATGCTCAAGCTGGATCAACGAGGCGCTGGATGCTAATCCTGGTTACGTGTGTCTGCATCATAATACGATGCAGGCCAACTGGCATCAGTATATTGAATGTACGAGTATGCGGGTTCAAATGCTAAAACAAGATATATGCTTGAAAGGATTCTGAAAGGGAACACTTACCTGGCTCTTCTCAACTTCTGAATAACTTAAATTAAATATAAAGCAATGAAGCACATGCAATATATATAAAGCTTATAAAATAGTTGCAACCAACTTAGTTCGTTAAAGATAAAGCAATAACAAACTTAACTTTATTCATATAAGAAAATAATATGGTTTATGTGGGAGATTCTCTAACCGACAACCACCACTATGAGACTAAGTAGTGATACAACGTTCTTACCATCACGTTGCCAGACTGTCCTATACTTTGCCGTCATATAGAACTACTTAACTTAGTGGATCCACTAGCTTAACTTATGTGATCATCTAAAAATCATGACCCATTAATACCCATGATGGCTACATGGTTTATGGAGACTTGAGTTAATATGAACTCGCATCCCCATATCGGTGCTCAATACTACTCCCAAAAATATACTTAGCTCATATGTTTTAAAACAACTTGTTTCTTTGGTTTGAGATAATTACTCAAAACTTAACTTAAAAGCTCTCTTGGAATCGATGTTCCCTTTTCTTTCTCAAAATGTGAAAACATTTTCAAACTACTTAGGAATACTTTGCTCCCATATACTTCTTTGAAGAAATGAAACTTCAAATCTTTACTCTTTGCTTAACTTGAACTTACGCCTTAAAGCAAAGTTAAAACATTTAGAAAAGACTTCTTGAAAAGACTCTAACAACTTCCTAGACTTGGCTCTTGACTTTCCTTGAATTTGAATTTATGGATTCAAGGTTATGATTCATGTTTCTGGATGATTTCTAGATGTTTATAAGTCATTTAGAGTAGTTAGAATCAATATGAAGTGGTAACATACTTTAGAAAGGCTTAAACGAACTGAATGACAAATCTGGGTGAAAAATGACGATTTGGGCGCATCTCGGGTGCGCCGCGCCATACCCAACTTACTGGGGCTCTTGTCTGGCGCACTGTTGGCGCACCACCCCAGCGTTCGAGATTCTTGCATCTTGTTGCGGATTTTCACCATGGGTTTAATCCCTAAGAGGTATGCAAACTTCCATATTGCTGGGTTTGTTCACCCACACGCCAAATATATTATTTTCAGCGAAGTTTCATTCTCAAAAAGTTGAAGGATTTAAATTCTTGATAGGTGTTCTTGAAGTTATTTCTAAATTTTGTTGTGTTGGGTTTTTGATGATTTCTTGAGATTTAAGTGAGTGTTTTAAGGGCTGTATTGAGTAGATTAGAGTGTACTTATGTTAAGTAATTGATTCTAAGTGATTGGGGGAATAAACCGTTCGATTCTAGGCAAATTAGGGTGAGAAAACGAGCAAAGAATTTCGTCGAGTTTTCTGGGTTGGGGCCTGGCGTGATGCGTCAGCCAGAGAACCCCAAACCCTCCTCTGAAGTTTAGGGGCTAGCGCCCCGCGCCACTCAGAGCGCCAGGGTCGCCTGCCCCATCCAGTTTGTCTTCGGTTGCTCAGTTTGAGTTCGTTTAAAGTGCACCTTTACTCCCTTTCGATTCTAAATACTCTAAGCTACTTATAAACACCTAAAATCATTCCTAACAGGATCATAACCTTGAATTCATAATTCAAATTTAAGGTAGAGTTAAAAGTTAAGTTTTGAGAATTCTTTCAAACATTCTAAGAAAGTCCCTTTGAGTCCTTTTATGGAGTCTTCTACAACTTCTAGTAACTTGTTTCAAGACTCGAGTAAGTGACCATGAGAGTGAGGAGAATGTATTCATGAGTCTATTTTTTCATCATGAGATCTTTCATAGCATGAACCATAACTCTTGAATTTATAATTCACATTCAAGAGAGAGTTAAGAGTAGAGTTCAAGAAAAATTTGAGTTCAATTGTGAATCCTTTGAGATCCATCATCGATTTGAGTTAAGTTTTGAGGAAGTAAGTAAGAGAATGATAAGAGTAGTATACATGAGTTCCTTATTGATATTTTGACCCTTGAGTCGGGTCGTTCATGCCCATAACTTCCGCATGAACTCCATCAGTTGGGTACCTTTGAGATGAGTAGTATCTTTAAGTTCTAAGTCTTGAGTATTGAGTTCCTAATCACCTTTGAGATTATATTTCTAATCATGAGACTATTACATGTTATCCATGAAGTCTTTGAGTTGAATTGATCATGCCCATAATTCTGCATGAACATTATAAGTCGAATAATCTTGAGATGAGAAGTATCTTTGAGTCCTTGAGTTGAGTAGTTCATGCTCATAATTCCGCATGAACCCTCTGAGTTGAGCATTCTTGAAATGAGTAGTATCATTGAAGTTCTTGAGTTCCAAGTATCGAGTTCTATCTATGGTTATTGAAAACCTTGTATTGAGTCGTTCATGTCCATAATTTGGCGTGAACCATATTTTAAGAAGTCTTTTACAAATGTTTAAACTTTGTTTTAAGACTTAAGCTTTGAAGTTGAGTAAAGAATAAGAGTAAAGTTTATTTTCTTTAAAATGATATATGGGAACTAAGTATTCCCAAGAGTAAATGTTTTCACATTTAAGATGAGAGGAAACTGAGATTTCCAAAAGAGTTTTGAGCAAGAAAGGGAACATTGATTCCAAGAGAGCTTTTAAGCTAAATTTTGAGTAATTATCTCAAACCAAAGAAAGAAGTTGCTTTAAAACATATGAGCTAAGTATATTTTTGGGAGTAGTATTGAGCACCGATATGAGGATGCAAGTTCATATTAACTCAAGTCTCCATAAACTATGTAGCCATCATGGGTATTAATGGGTCATACTTTTTAGATAATCACATAAGTTAAGCTAGTGGGTCCACTAAGTTAAGCGTTCTATATGACGGCAAAATATAGGACAGTTCTGGCAGTGTGGGCAAGACGATGTATCACCACTTAGGCTCATGTGGTGGTTGTCGGTTAGAGAATCTCTCACCGAAACTATATTACTTTATTATATAAGTAAAGTTGAGTTTGTTATTGCATGTTCTTTAACGAACTAAGTTGTTTTTCTTGTTTTATAAAGCTTTCCATATATTGCATGTGTATTGTTGCTTTATATTGATTTGAGTATCCAACGTTGAGTACCTAGAGTCGAGTATCATATCTTTGAGTTCATTATCTAATCTTTTAGTGGAGTATCTAATCTCTGAGTTGAGTATCTTATCCTTGAGTACTTCTGAGTTGAGTAAGTTGAGTTGTTTTGAGTATCCTTGAGTATTCCTTGAGTTGAGTAAGTTTGAAAAGAGGTAAATATGTTTCCTTTTTATCAAGTTTCAAGCTTATGTTTATGCTTTAGAATTCCTCTTACATGCTCGTACATTCCACGTACTGAGCCATTTGACCTGCATCTTCTCATGATGTAGACACATGTATTCAAGATCATCAAAAGAAGATTCGTTGATACATTCGGGAGTTCGAGTTAGCTATGGTGAGCCTCCTTGTTTCCAGAGGATTTCATTTACTTTTCAGTTTAATCAGGATGTCGTGGGTCTTGTCCCGACTTCCATCTTTATCAGTTAGAGGCTTCATAGATAGTCAGTATAGTTGAAAAGTCTGTATTATTTATTTTATTAAATGTTTTAAAGACTTAAGGTGCCTATTTTATGTCGAGTTGAATAATATTTTTATATTCAGAGTTTTTCATTTGAGTTAAAGTTTTGTATTTCAGTTTCCTGAATTTTGTTCAATTTTTAAGCTTTTGCATGCTTGAGTTAGTCTTCTGCTTATAGTCAACTAGGATGAGGGTTCGCTTGGGGACCAACAATGGTCTTCGAGTGCCGGCCACGTCCAGGATGTAGGCTCGGGTCGTGACACTTAGACTCCCTAGGACTCTTGGACTCTATGCTCTTATACCAAGTTTGTCACGCCCTGAGCATACACTCTGGACGTGGCAGGCACTCGAAGACCATTGTTGGCCTCAAGCAAACCCTTGGCCTGACTTACTTAACTCAACGGAAGACTATAAGCATTAAGAAAGAGATTCACATGCTAAATAGCTCATCTGTCTCAAAATTGAACTTACTCAAATAACTTAGTCAAATAGATTAGAATGTTTAAAAGTCAACATTCAACTTGGCCAAAATGGCAACTCAAGTCTTAACATATGAAATGACAATGTAAAGACATCCGACTACTAATTGTCTATGAAGCCTCTAAAACAAAGAGGGATGTCGGGATAGAACCCCCGATCATCCTAACATCTGAAAGACTAGAAAGCAAATAAATGAGTCATTCGGAATGCAAAGAGCCTCACCAACGGACTCTGAATGCTCAAGTTGGATCAACGAGGTGCTGAATGCTGATCCTGGTTACCTGCATCTGCATCATAATACTATGCAGGCCAACTGACATCAGTACATTGAATGTATGAGTATGCGAGTTGGATTGCTAAAACAAGATATATGCTTGGAAGAACTCTGAAAGGAAACACTTACATGACTCTTCTCAACTTCTGAATAACTATATAAAGCAATGAAGCACATGCAATATATATAAATCTTATAAAACAGTTGCAACCAACTTAGTTCGTTAAAGACAAAGCGATAACAAAATCAACTTTACTCATATAAGAAAATAATATGGTTTATGTGGGAGATTCTCTAACCAACAACCACCACTATGAGCCTAAGCAGTGATGCAGCGTTCTTACCATGACGTTGCCAGACTGTCCTATACTTTGCCGTCATATAAAACTACTTAACTTAGTGGATCCACTAGCTTAACTTATGTGATCATCTAAAAAGCATGACCCATTAATACCTATGATGGCTACATGGCTTATGGAGACTTGAGTTAATATGAACTCGCATCCCCATATCGGTGCTCAATAGTACTCCCAAAAATATACTTAGCTCATATGTTCTAAAACAACTTGTTTCTTTGGTTTGAGATAATTACTCAAAACTTAGCTTAAAAGCTCTCTTGGAATCGATGTTTCCTTTTCTTTCTCAAAATGTGAAAACATTTTCAAACTTCTTGAGAATACTCAGTTCCCATATACTTCTTTGAAGAAATGAAACTTCAAATATTTACTCTTTGCTTAACTTGAACTTACGCCTTAAAACAAAGTTAAAACATTTGGAAAAGACTTCTTGAAAAGACTCTAACAACTTCCTAGACTTGGCTCTTGACTTTCCTTGAATTTGAATTTATGGATTCAAGGTTATGATTCATGTTTTTGGATGATTTCTAGATGTTTAGAAGTCATTTAGAGTAGTTAGAATGAATAGGAAGTGGTAGTACACTTTAGAAAGGCTTAAACGGACTGAATGACAAAAACTGGGTGAAAAATGACTATTTGGGCGCATCTCAGGCGCGCCGCGCCAGACTCAACTTACTGGGGCTCTAATTTGGTGCATTGCTGGCGCGCCGCCCCAGCATTCCTGGTGCTATGGGGGCGCGTCGCGCCACCTGTTCCTAGGCAAAAATCTGTCGAACATTTGGTCTCGTTTTCTGATCTTAAATCGATTTTAATCGATTCTTTTTCTCAAATTCACTTTAGAAATAGATACTCCAGGTATATACACATAATCTAACTCATATAACTCAAGGAATCAACACTTTAATATCAAGAAACTCCTTAATTTCAACTCATATTCAAGAGCGAAATCAATTCAAGAACAACTATCAAGAACATCAAATTCTCAATATATTTAGGACAAAAATACGCTGAATTAAACATGCTTGGCGCGTGGGTGAACTAACCCAATGCTATGTGATCTCACATACCTTGTAGGGATCACCCCCGACGAAATCCACAAGCTAAACTCGACGAACTTGACGATTTCCTTGCTTCTCCTTCTCTTTTCTCCTCTTCTTTCCTCTTCTCTAAAACCCTAACTCTTTTCCAAAAGCGTAAAACTGACCAAGTTCAGTTTAGACCCTTAATTAATTCACCAAAATGAATTTAATTAATTGGATAAGGAAAAGACTGAAATACCCTTCAAAATATGGATTGGACATTTCTTTATTTGAACAGCCCAACTTCCAATGGGCGTATTAACTCATATGAACTCGGATTTGCGCAATCTTGGTGGCGTTGGAAAGATCATTCTAAGAGATTTCCAACCATATCTAGAAGTACACCTAACTCATCCTGAGCTAGGAGTTATGACCGTTTGAAGTTGACCCAAAACTCACTTTTCCTAACTTAAACAAATTTCCAGATTTGTCACTATTTTGAAAAATGATTATTTCAAGTTCTTAGCTTCTTCCTAGTTATTTCAAATTGCGAGATGTTACACTAGATGACACAAAAAGAATGAGCAAAGACCTTGTACACATTCTTCCACCAATTAGGTATGTCATTTTCTGAATAACTAAACAACTAATTTAATCTTTTTTGGGGTAAATACAGATTTAATTTAACCAAGAAGCGACAATGTACATGTTTGGGATATGTATCAAATACAATCAATACCAAGCCATCAATATCTATGCTAAACCTCATTCCCCCTATTCTCTATCTGTACCTCCTGTTCTACGACACTTTTGAGAGAAAATCATTTCTGTAGTTTAAGGGTAAACATCGTGTTGCAGTAGGAAACTTGCTATCTTGTTTTGGCAGTAGCCTCAACAATGCATCTCTTGTACTATCCTGCAGACTTTTTCAACAGTTCTCTTGTTCCGAAACACTCTTTGATTCCTTTCTAGCCAGATAGATAGAATAAACATACCCTACTAGTAACCTCAGGCACTGGCCATCTACCCATTGGTATGACTGATAGGCCATTCCAGTTCTGGTGTCCATCTTTGTGTATATTCATCCAGTGTAACAGCTTTACCCATAAATTAATTGAGTATGGGGATTTGAAAACAGGTGCTCTGATTTTGGTTCAGTTTTTTGGTTTTCGGTTTGGTAAAAATGTTAACGAAAACCGAACTATAATAAATTTGATTCAATTAGATTTTAACAATTTCGATTCAGATTGAATATAGTTATATTGGGCCATTTTCTTATCACCATTCATCAATAAACTTCTCTAAATTGGATCAATTCTTTTTTTTTTAAGAAAGGGCTTTATTTCCGTATGCACAAAAAATATGTAAAGATAAGTTATTTGATACATGGAAAATTCAGCCAAACTATCAAACACTTTTGTCGAAACCCAGCAAACCTTTTAGAGTTCCTGACCTTTCCACAATCGAAACAGAGATTTGGAATACACCGCAATTGTGTGGTCTTGTGGTGTCGGCAATTGTGAAGCACCACAGTTGGCATCAGAGCGGCGTTGTCTTGTGGCATCGTCGATGGTGTCTTTGTTTTGCCTTTGAATATGTCGGCAATGATGGTTGGGATTTAAATTTTGAGATTGGAAATTTGTTGTTCATTGACTTTCTATTATTGTGCTTAAGTTTAGGGATTTTAGATTTGAGTTGGGCTTGTTTTTTATAGGCTGTGAATGTATGGAAAAAAGTCTAAAATATTTGACCAACAATAAAGTTTGGTTTTTCGGTTAATCGAATTTAATTATTTAAAACCAAAAACCGAATCGAAAAAATGAAAATTTAAAATTCTAAATGGAAATCGATCGAAAAAATTGAAAAACCGAAACCGAAATTGAAAAAAATTCAATTCGATCGATTTTTTTGGTTTTAACCAGAATATGCCCTGGCCTACTTCTAACTGCTTGTACACTCATTTGATAGTAAAATTCTGCAGATTCAGTATATCAACATATGTCATTCCTGCCTTCTCTAAAGTGTCTTCAGCTTACAATTACTTCTTACCATCCAAGCTGCCTGTTTAGGAAGGATGAACCTGATCAACTGCTCAACCCTTCATGTAGTATGTGTGGATCCACTTGTCTTTTTTTCTGACACAGGTTCCAATAAAGCTTACTAAGAAGCATTAATATTGTTCATCTTCACTTCCCTTTTTACCCTGGATCTTTCGCTTGGCCAATTTATTCTCAGTTTTGCTAAGGAAAAACCAAAGACATCTTGTTTTGCCTAGATATCCAAAGTCGGTGGAGGTAAGTTTGCATGACATCCACTCCTCAGTTCTTGATTTTGCTTTTATTTGTTTTTCTCCCAAGAAGTCTTTCAAATTTAAAGATAAAAAGTTGACCCAAAGAGTGTAAGAGCTCAGTGGCTACTCTTGATATTTTTGGACTTATATTACTGATTTTAATTTAAAATATTGAGATTGCAATTATTTGATTCCTGGGTTGATTGCATGTCTATGATATGTGAAAAATAAATTTATGAACAATGTCAACATCCTAGAACTCTAGCAAGACTGAAAACATGATTATTTCGCTATACTATTGCTGCTTTAGTACTAAAAGTTCTTTGATTTATGTAAGTTCAACAAACTTTTAGCACACTAATAAATATTTTTTGCTTAAATATTTGTGTATCCGAACACCGGATAAAAAAAGAGGATTAAAGAAACAAACCAGCATGCTTAGGAATGAGACGCCAATTACGAGTTCCATGTTGAGCTATTTCACTTTTGATAACACTTTATTATCCATTAAGGGTATTTGGATGTGAAAAAACAAGAGAGTTGCAAGATTTGTGGGAGAAACCGGATAAACTGTCACTCAAGAGGCAAGCAGTGGAAGTCATGATGCAAAAGAAAAGAAGGTATAAAGTGTAACCTCAGAAGGATTGCAATTATTTCAATTTAGGGTGATATGGTGATGTGCACGGTTACACAGAAAACTAATTGAGGGTGAGAACACAAAGAGACGGAGCTAAGTTGGTTGTTTTGGGCAGAAGACAAATTTATGCACTCTCTTTTGAAAAAGATAAAATTATGCACTCTCTTTATCTCAATTGTATGATACACCTGCCACTTGAAAAGTTAAACAAAATTTCCCTTGAATAACAATCTTTTAAAATATTTCAAATATTAATAGTTTAGTTTTTAATATGCAACTCCTTCTATCCAATTTTAATAACAAAAATGCTTTCTGAAAAAGACATAACATCATTAATTGCTCAGACATCAGTGGGTTTCATGTTTGCTCGATCCCATCTATCGGGACAAGGTTCAGGAAGAGAGATGGTGCAAAAAATGGAGAGTTGAGTAGAACTATATGGAGGAGAGTGATCAGTGGAAGAATATATTTATCAGTAACTATCACGTTTTGAATTGAATTTGTCATGCCCCGAAATAGGGGGCGTAACGGGAACTCGATACCTTAATACATCGAGTTACCCACTGAAACATACTAGCTAAACCAAACTTGTGAGGCAAAAAGATTAGGCAGTACAACCTCTAAAAAGTGAAGCCTGGACCCAAAGGTCATGACCTGAAAGAGAATAACCATACAAACAATGGTAGACAAACCGAAAAAAATAAAATAAAGATGTACTATCTAGCCGACGAGGCCATAACCGAAAACGTACCTACTTACACACACACCTATATATACATGCCAAGACTATTGGCTGGAGGTTGAAACATACAAAAAGAAAACCTAGAATATTGTGTCCACAATAGCCTCTATGAGTGACATAATCACTGTCAGGACAAGACCCCGACTATACCCAAACTGTATAACAAAAGTAAACATCCTCTGATAGTCCCAGAATAAGATGGAGTTTACCAACTCACAACTGAACCTGAATCTTAGCGGGTGGGTCAATTAGAGTCCTTGTCTGTACCTGCTCGCACAAAAGAAAAAGCAGCGTCCGCAGGCAAAGGGACGTCAGTGAGAATAAAAATGTACTGGTATGTAAAGCGAAAAGTAAAATCATAAACATTTACTGTAAAATGGTAATAGAGATACCACTTGAAACTGAAACCCAAATAATCTCCATGGCTGACCTTTAGCCCCATACTACTTAAATATGCATGGTATGCTTGTATAATCGTATGTCGTGAATATATATATATATATATATATATATATATATAGATGCAAATGCATGACATACCTAACCAAATGCTAGCAATGGTGGTGCTTTCTGGTAGCGAACCGGCATCATATTCGCCAACTTGTGGCCATCCGTGTCTCATACGTATAAATATAGGCAATAGGCCCCATACCTCCCGATTATACCTTGAGAGTAGAATGCATAGCATGTCATGTCATGGATTTATAATGCCTATGAGTTACTGTTGTCATGTTGCCAATCTTGGCCCGTTTGTAGTCTTGTTCTCATAACCCCATAATAACTTTCGTATAACATATAACAATCTCATGGAACTTGATATGTTCTTCCAAATAAGCTTGAAAAGTTAACTCGAATTTTAGAAGGATAACCTAACCATGTTGATATTCATAACAAGTTTAAGGTGACTTACTTAGTTCCTAACTTGGTTACTAGATAATTTATAAAAGAAATATTTCAAAAACCAAGTGTTCTAATAGTTTATATTTAAATTATATTTGAGAGTTTTGAAGGTCGTGAGATACTTTAAAGTTTTTCTTTAATAATAACCTTAGTGGAGAAAGAGGGCTGGTCACAAGTAGTAAGGGTCTCGCTTGACATTTTAATTCACATCACCCAAGGAAGAATACGAATTCATACGTGCGGACATATAATCAAGGAAACTGATAAAATGACGTGTAGATGTCGAACACTCTATTTATCCGAACGAGTGAAATATCAAAATAACATAATCATGAAAATAATTCAGCTGAGATCCCAATGCCTTTCACTGAAGGTGTTTCTAGCAAGAGAATAGCAAAATATCACATTCGGCGTTTTAGGAATTTCCGAGGAGTGGTGCTAAAATGAGGGACGTAGCTTCGCCTTAACTTACCTTTTCAATGAATGCTCGAATGGCCGTAGCTTCTTCATGAAAGTTGTTCCTTACGTCCTAAACTTCACAAACACTATATATACACAGTTGGTACACACCTATAAACAGTTCATAATTGTTCTTAAATCTGCAGATTTGCCAAATGGCCTCAACTTGACGAAATGTCTGTAGAACTTCATAAAAACAATCTTAAAAGAGTCCCGCAATGATTACCTTAGTTAACCAAGTGTAAACCTTGAAGAAACACCAATAACTACAAATTTCTATCTTTAAAAACTTCCTCCAAACGCAGCTAATATTAGGGGAAAATGATTACCACGTGTAAAGATCATGTTTCTAGGCACGGGGTGAATATTTAATGGTAGAAATCGTTGAAAACTGACCTTCATTATGCAAGTACTCTGTAGGAACCTTCTCTTAAGCTTTCTTTCTGGTTTGGAAGTAAAATGAAATGTTTTCATGGCTTAAAATGTTGAGTAAGCCGACATACCACATTTTTGACCCGACCTGGATCCGACCTGGATTCTGCCCCGGTAGTTCGTAGTAAAACCGTCATAAATTTTTACTTCGATGTCGGTTGGATACGAGATTTTGTGCGTTGCAAACTAGACTTGTAGGCCTTCAATTTAATGAGTGATAGGCCTTCTAAATCTTTGTATATTGGGAGAAAACATCCAACACATTTGACCCAAAGTTAAGAAAATATTATTAGAGAAACTTCGATAACTTTTGCCGACTTTAGTTTCACTAATTTTCTTGACTTCCAAACTTAACATACAACCCTTGTGCTATTATAATACCTCATAACACACTATTCTTAGCATGTTTTACACTCATAGTCTTATCCACAAGGTATGAGACAAGTTAAACCTTTCAAACGGGAGAAGTTCTACCCGAGCCATTTCTTTTATCATGAACTTTGTTTGAGGGGTCCCTTAGACCTAAAACTTTAGTTTAGTTCCTTGATATTGCCACCTACTTGCCATCTTAATCTCCAATGTATGATACAAAGTCATATACACCTCATATAACCATGCCATACTACGCCACATATATATGCACGATTAGAGATAAAGTACGGGATCTTACAGAATTACACCCCAATAGCATTGCCTGAATAAGGCAACCAAAACTAGCTTCAACCCTCAGAAGCCCTTTCATTGGGTTTTTGGGCGATTTATCTTTCATGCTTTTACTAGCAATTTTAGAATCCATTTATCAATTGCTAATATGTGTTGAGTGTCTTTACTCCTTTAAATTCAGTGTGAAATTCTCCAGCGCTACTTCTTTTTTGTAGCATTTAGTTTTACGTTTTGTACTGATTTTCTATATTTAAAGCAGTGTCAACATCAAATTTCCCTGCTCTAGCCATTAAAGTTAAGAGCACACCTACTAACATGTACAACTAAATAACCTTCGCAAAACCCCACTAGATTGCAATTATATCAGGATAATAAACAGGGACCTTTAAAATAGCCAAGCCCAAAAACAGATAAAAAAAAACACAAGAGGTACAAAATTGCTCAGAAAGAGAAGAGGTCCATGACTTGCCTGGACAGAGGTGTGCAGAAGAGCGTTGATAGTCCAACCTTAGTCTTTTACCTTTCAGTTTCAGAGAGCCGAGGGAGACACACGCTAACCCTAACAACAGGAGAAGTAACTAGCGAGATATTCTAGGGTTAGGCGTCAATTAGTTCATTATTTTCAGTTTTCAATTTGATCCATCAATAACTAAATCGACATTAGTTAGGTTTTTTCTAAATCGTTTTCGGTACGATTCAGTTGGTTTGGTCTTGTCAAATTGGACTTTAACTGACTTTTTTCTACAGAAAAATATGCTTTCGAATAGGTTTTTCTGGGTTAGTACTATTCAAAGTATAACATAAAGTGTCCTCCATTAGGCATTAGCGTTGTTGTCCATAATTTAATAATTTATTTGGTTTATGATTTTAGCATTGTGGGTTGACGTTGTTCATTTAAATCAGTGCCATCAGTTTCTCATAAGAGCTGATTTTGAATGGTAAAAGAACAATTTAACATAAAGCAGACTCTTTCCACATACTAGGCTTAGCATCAAACCTCTTTTCACATGTTTGCATCAAACCTCTTCTCAAAATCTCAAAAACTCAAACAGTTAAGTCACTTCACATAATAAATTAATAAGTCTAACAACAACAGTTAAAAAAGTTAAAAGGTAGTTCTTTTGTAATTATTATCTCAACTAAAGTCGCTCTAACTACTTCGAATTCATGGCTTCAACAAGCAGAAATATCATTTCGAATTAGACTCAGTTCAGTTATTGCGTGTATAATTGAGGTTCTTTTCAGAAGATTTCAGTTATTCCTTTTGAATTTTTTTTTGACAAAACTTACTTGACGACGAGGATGATGAACAAGCGGCAGCAGGCGGAGGACTACCCTCAGAGTAGCAGTGAGCAGAGACTCAACAAAAGCAAGATGGATATTTAAAAAATGAGAGTTATTTTTGGAACCCTAGTATAAAGTCTAACGAATCATTTGTTTGTTTGTTCCGTTGAGGAAATTATTTAGCTATTTAATGGGAAAAAAATTATACTATTTCTGTCCAACAATAAATTATTATATTTTTTTGTAATTTAATGTCTTGAAGTATTAATTTCATGGATTCCACTCTTATTATCCTACATAAATTTTTATTTTTTAATATCTTATAGATGGAATTTTTTTTGAAAAAAATTGATTGCATTATATATATAAAGAGTGATAACCAACCACCGAGAATAACAAATGAAATGAATACTAATAACAAACAGGTCGCAACCAAATAAACGACAATCACAAACATACAGATAAAACAAAATGATGCAATGCAATGTGGTTAATCCATAAAAGTAAAAATTTGGTAGAAATCTCGAGTCGCCCAAAATGCTACCTCAGACTTGTCAACAACTATAATGCAAGAGAAATGTAATCTGAAATTCAATCTATGCGCCACCTTGAAGTACCTCCTCTAACTTATCAGTAAAGGTAGATTTTCATTTTATCCATTTTTTTTTATAAAACTAAGTATTTGCCTTCAACTAGGACCTCAAATGTAAAACCAACAAGATTTAAAATATTCATCAATTTTAAGACATAACCCCCCCCCCCCCCCCCTCCCCAAATGGTGTATTTCCTCAAAATTCCAATATTTGACACCCAATTTTGTTCCTTCTTTCTTCTAATTTATTTCGTTGAACTTCTAAGTTAATAATAAGTCGAATACTTTATATTTCACTATTATTTTCGCTTATTACTATTGTGATCGTAACTATCTATGTTACTTTAACTTTTATTATTTTTATGATTATCATCTTTTTATTATCATTTTCACTATTTTAAAAGTATATTTTTTTATTAACATTATTATTATCACTTTATTGTCGTCTTCTTTAAATAGATTGTCGTTACTTTATTTCAAGTTTCTTTCTTGCTAAACTTTTTACATCATATATATTGCGCTAGTTATTTGAATGAGAAGCTCAAAAAGAATTAATTTAAGAAAGAAAAAGACCATAAAATTGGGCCTAATTGAATTTCCATTAGACCAAATATTCAGCCCATTTTCGATGTCAATTATATCCAAAAATAGGCCCAAACTCGTTGGCCCTTTTGAAACATATCAGATTTCTCAAAAGAAAACCTCCCATAAACCTAATCTTCTCAACCGCCACAACGTCATTTCTCCCTCTTCACGCAGCTCTCAACAATGGCATATTTTGGCCATTCCATTTTTGTGCAAACCTCGACAACCCTCTCACCTTCAAGGATTCGATCAACACATAAGGCCAAAGAACTTTTAGAGCTGGTCTGATTTCTCTACAGAAAAAGCTGATTTGAACAACTTTTTTTCAAATTTCAAACGCCTCTTTTGTTCTTCAGAAATTCCACTCAAATCTCTATCTCTAACTCTACCATTCTTCTCCTATAAATACTACCTTATATCTCTTCATCTGGGACGAGTGTTGACTTGTTAAAAGAATCACCCAATAAGCTTTTACACTCGCAAAACGCATCACAAAAATCTTAACGCTCTTGGTATATTTCATTCTTAGATACAACTTTGAACTTTGCATCTTTTAAGTGTTCATTCTGTTTCAGTTGTCTTGTAGCCATAAGAGAGACATTTGAATATGTTTGGTTCAAAAATTATTCTTTAGGTAGTAGATTTGAGACCTACAATAGCCATAATTTGCTGTCCCACAAATGGTAATTTCGATAGACTTTCTTTTATTACATCATTTCGTTAATCATGTTTATTTTGCTTAATAATCCATGCTAGTGTGTATATATATTGAAGCTTGTGGTTCTTACTTTGTCTATGATTTCAAGATGATTTTATGTATACAAATCTAACTTTTATTTTCTTGTTATATGTTAAATTTTGCTTCAATAACTCTATTTCTCTTGTATTGCGGAAAAGTATGGCCATGAGAATATGCAGTCCCATTTAATCTCTATTAATATGTGATCGTAATTGGAATCAAGAATTCTATTTCTTTGTTGACATTATGTTGTTAAAATATTATATATAATTTGAACCACTAATTATGATACTTTTCTTAGATATATATGTTTAGATCTACTATTTGTTTGAAAAGTTGTTTCTGGCAGCCTGAATTAAAGTAAGTTTGTAAACTACTACTATGTAATACTAAAGAAAAGAAGTGTCTGTTTGGTATAAGTTTATAAGTCTGTTAACGTTATGATTTATTTATCCATTTTTCTAATCATGTTTATCTTGTTTGTCAATTTTGCATGAACACCAGAGTTGAAAAGTCTTACTTTAAGACTCGACATCACCGTGAGACGACCTTGTGCATGTACATCTTTGTTCGTGGCTCTTACTCCCCTAGAAGCTCCATTTGAACAGAATTGAATGAGAGAACTGGGAGAAAAGGATAGACATTTCTTTCCCTATTCTTGCTAAATAGTTTTAAGTATCACTTATGTGTTTTTATCTACCCTTAACTCCCTACATGTTATTCACATTTATTACTTGTTGTATGTGACGCTTTATGTTTTGAGTATTCTAGTAACAATTAATTATATCAGATAGATTAGAGCTTATTAAATTTCCTAACATGAAAGTGTTCTAGTATAATAGTTTTTTAAACTTGACTGCCTTTTTCTTCAAATTAGTAATTAGCGTGTAGATATAATTTGTTAGCCCCTTTTCTTTTAATGGTAAAGAAGTATCTTTGAAATAAGTCAAGTTCACCATTTTTTAAAAAAAATAATATCTTTTGCTACTTCTCATGTTTTAGTTTTGAAAAAAGTTTCTCTTTTTAAGTTCTAATGGGTTTTCATTTGTTTCAAAAGTGTTACAAACACAAAGCCGTTTCAGTTTCATTATGTTTCCAATAATATAAATTATCATAAAAAATATCTTTTCAATTATTGACTCTAAAGTTTCTAAAAATTAGCATTTATATTGTAATTTTTACTTGCTTACCCTTAGCCTAATTAATTAATTAAGTTCGATCGGCTAACCATTTTTAATTGATGTTAAATGATGCCTCACCCCTTCCTTTTAGATGAGTTGAACTCTTACCTAGAATTTCATGTTGAGTAGACCTTTAAATGAAGTTAACTTTAGACATGACTTTAATTAATTTTAAGTGCTCTAATTCACCATAAATAATTAGGTGACGACTTCTTAAGTTAGTTAATAATTTAGGAATCACCAAAATGTTGTACACTATTTTGATCCGGTTAAAATGAAGTATAACAACTTAGCGACTCCGCTGGAGATTTAATAGGTTCTAACCACAACAGACTTAGTTTAATTAGACTTTATGTGCTTACTTTAATTACTTTACTTGTCATAATTTTTTTTACATGCTATCAATTATTTATATGCTCTAAGTTATTTTCACATGCTATCAATTATTTGTTAACTATAAATTATTTTTACATGCTATTAATTATTTGTTAGCTATAAATTGTTTATGTGTTACTGCTTTCCTTAACTGTCATTCCATTTATATTTCTCCACTTTTTGGAAATTCACACTATCACACGTACACGTGAGATGTGTTTTGCGCACCCATACTTTTAAAATCCCAAAATTTAGGAGAGTTGGTGTATGTGCGGGGTTTTTCGTGTGACCGCGTAGCCTTCTCACTCGAGTAGTCCACTCGAGAACCTTGTGTCTAGTAAATCCACTCCTAATTTACCTAGAATAGAGCTAAACCAACACACTTTATAAGGAACATACATAATTTCATGAACTAAGAGGCTTTATACCCTTGATGTATTAAGTCTAATAGTCGATTTTACCTTAAATGTCCAAGTGAGTTTCCGACCCCGAGTAACGACCTATCATTATTTATGTGCATATTTGAGGAATATTTATGCCTAAATATGGACCATTTGCTCTAATTAGTTAAACTTTAGGGGGATAAAATGACTAACCTTTATGTGACAGGTACGAAAACTTGAATTTGGAGTACAATGAAGTGACGATATCACCAAATGAAACCAAGAAGGATAGACATAGCAAATTTCTTTTACTTTATTTAGATTAGGAAATACTTTACATTGTATTCATTCAACATGTAATAAATTTTATGCTATTTTGTACCTTTTTTTTAGAAATAAAATTTGCTTAATTAATCAACAACAATAGAATGATATATTATGGCAAATATACTCTTCGAATCCGCGTTAGGCCTACCTCTGGCACGAAGATGTCACAAACATATTAGGATGCCTTTACATGTTATTTTTACAATTTATTTGAGTTTACTTGATGACTTGTTTGTATATTATTTTTTTAACTTATTTGACTTGCTTGCTATGTAACTTATTTGAGTTTATGTGAACATGACTTTACTTTTTGATTTGAAACTAACATCATTTGTATTTCACTGTCTATATTTTATCTTTATTTTTATTCCCAATCAAAGTTGATTCGTGTTGACAATCGAGCTGGCCGACCATCCTTACTTCACAAGGTCCAAGTCATCGGCATTACCTCGGCGTAGTTTGGTTATTCAACGAAAAAAATTAATATGACTAACCTAACCGCTTCTGATTCAATTGGTCTAGGACATATCATGGTTTCTAATGACTCTCCCGAGACTTCCGAAGATAAAACTACTATTCAACATATCGTCTGCTTGACTCGAGATTTAGGATCTACGTAGTGAACTAACTCAGGTTAGAGACTTGACCAATTTATCTATCACACTCCAAAGTCTACTTCCTGAACCTAAAAGTACTGCACCAAACCCACATCGCTTTCCATCACTTGATTCACCAGTTCCTGAACACTTTCCTCCACAACAGCCTCCGCCTACCAACAATAACCTTCCCCCAATGACCTACCCAAATCCACCGAATTTTCCACCCATCTACACTTCCCCACAAAGTCAACCGCCTACCTACACTACCTATGCTACTCCTCCTAATCCACCACATGTAAACCCACAAAATCAACCTCCAACTCATACTCTTTACGTTTCTTTTCCCACTAACACCTATCCACTGCCTACAACTACTCTTGTAAACACATCGAATTCACCACCTCCAATCCAAAATTCTCCCACTATCCAAACTTATCCAATTCAGCATATACAAGGGGCACATATTGCCACTCCTTACGCGCAACATGATTCTCCAGTATATGCGGTGGAAATTCAAGCCTTTACCAACCCAATATCGGTCAAGTTTCAACCCGAGGTAGATCAATATGAGGAAATGGATAATGATGTGAAGGCAAAGACTGATGATGTGTTAGTTAGAGAGATTCGTGATCTTAATGAAGCAATGAGAAATCTCCAAACTACTAGGGGTAACAAAAGCTTAGAATATGAGGATTTGTGTGTGCAACCTGGCATTGACTTGGGTATAGGGTACAAACCGCCAAAGTTTGATATATTCAATGGAATCGATGATCCTCATACACATCTAAGGGAATATTGTGACAAATTGGTAGGAGTGGGGAGATACTAGAGGGTCCATATGAAGTTGTTCATAAGAAGTTAATCTAGTAAACCTCTTTATTGTTACGCACAACAAGATCTCCATAAATGGCGTGGTTGAAGTGATATGACACAAACCTTTATAGATCGATTCAAGTTCAACATTGATATCACACCCGATAGGTTCTACTTGACTAAATTAAAGAAGAAGTCAAGTAAGACATTTCATAAATATGCTCTATGTTGGAGGTCAGCATCAGCTAGAGTCCAACCACCGATGAGTGAAAGTGAAATGACTGCTTCCTTCATTAAATGTCAAGATAACAGTTTTTACTATGAGAAAATGATAACCATGATGGGGAAAAAGTTCACAGAAATCATTAGAATGGGAGAAATCTTGGAAGAAAGAACCAAATCAGGAAGAATCCAATACTTTACAGCCTTGCAAGTTGCAAGTAAAGCGATTCAATATGGTTCTATCAATGGGAACAAAAAGAAAAGAGAAGATATATCTACTATCATGATTGACCAAAGATGCACACCAAGTCAAGTTCGTCCCTACCTAAATCAACCACACCAATCCATATACCCTTGCCAATATGGTGAAACTTCACCGACTCTCTACCATCCTCCATCAACTCCTTAACATGTGTACAACACCCAGGTAAGCTACTATCAACCTCGAACCCCTACTTACCATAAACCACATCCGTACCAACCCATCCAGGCTTCAACTTTTCAAAATCGACCATATTCCGCACCTAGAGCTCGTCCAAATTATGAAATCAAAACCACTCGGAACTATACCAAAATTGCCGAACCATTGGCTCAATTGCTTGAGAGGTTGAAAGTTGTAGGTATGATTCAACCAATTGAAGGAAAAATTCTTGATTCTATTCCAAAATGTTTTAATGGTTCCAAGCGTTGTGCCTATCATTCTAAAGGTGTTGGACACAACAATGAGGATTGTTATGGTCTCAAAACCAAGATTTAAGGTTTGATTAAAGAAGGAGCAATTCAACTTACTGGACCTCAGCCCAACGTGAGCAACAACCCTCTACAGAAATGCTAATGTGAACATGATAATTATAGAGGAAAATTTGGTTGTGAAAGGAAGTATTATTCTAATTGGAAAGGTGAAAAATGAACTTTATCATCATTTTATGCTCCTGCCATGACAACCCAAGAACAGGCACCGATAGAGATAACAACTACAACTACTTACATGCCTATCTACAATATTGAGACACCAACTATTTGGGGTGATGAACCAGAGGAGACTTTGAAGAATTGGACTTGTACTCCATTCCTAGTTCGCCGGGAGTCTTGGTAGATTAAACAAGTAGTAACACTTTTGAAGTAGCACGATTTTAAAACATTTAGACTTAAATCGTGCCTTAAAACTTTATGTTGTTTTGCCTTATTTTTTTGAAAGCTTAATTGCAAAATCTATGAATGCATTTCCTATTTTCTTAATTGTCTCTTACTTATTACTTTTAGATATACATTTTTTTAATATATCAATTTTCAAATCTATCAATTTTATGATTGTGACGTATGATGAAACAAATGAACAAAAGTTTGATACGAAGCAAGATGATGAAATATGTGAAGATGACTTAGAGTTGAACGATCAACCATGTATCATGACAACATGACAATATCTAAGCATGAGAGGTCAAGACACTACACCAAAGGTTGACATTAGATAGGTTTCTTTTAAATGTAACTTTCATTTTTCATGTAACTTACGAACTACGTTCTGACATGATTCCTTTGGTAGGATACATAGGCAACCCACATAGGGTTTAGTTTTAATAAAGAACAATTCTAAATTTTCCTACTTGTAACATGAGAACTACGCCTGACTTGATTCCTTCGGTGGGATACGTAGGCCACCCACATATTGTTCAGTCACATTTGGGTAGAAAATAAATTATTTTACTATTAATGTCATCTGAACTACACATGGCATGATTCCCTTAGTGGGATATGTAGGCACCTTATATCGGTCTCACCACAATATAAATTTAGTATACTTCTTTGAAATCAACATTGGGGCATAATTTTGGGAAACTTGGTCATGGAATGATTGGAAACTGTTAAGCTATAAGCTACTACCTGACAAGAAGTAACAAACAAAGGTGTTCATTTTGTTTCAAATTTGTCACAATCTAAGAGTTGGTAGAAGTTATTTTTCTTACAACTTATAGACATATACTTACCTATTTTCCTACGTACTAACAAATGTCTCTTTTTAAAAATAAATAAATTTGGACTTGTAGTCCTTTTTATTCAGTCCTTAATGGACTAAAAGTTAAGACACAAAACAACCCAAATAATCTGTCGGCCCATAGCCAGACCATTAATAAATACATTGTATGGTTTCCTAATGTGTTCTCACTACCACTTTCCACTTCAGCTTCCTCAGTTCCTTCTTTAAAACCTGCCGCTCGAGAATGTTCTCCGTGATTTTCTTTAACGATGAATTGAAATTCCTTCTTCTTTGGGTAATCAACATCCTTCATGATCAACCTGTGATATGTATTTCTATCTTCAGCTCTCAAAGGTTTGTATTCTCTTTCAATTTCTTTGCTACCATTTCTCCCCTTTTCAGTTGACTCTAGCTTTCTTGCAGGTGTGTCTTCCAGTTGAAGTTCTTGTCTAGCTCAAATGAGAGTGTGAGCCTTGTATTTCAGCTATGAAGCTCCGTGTAAGAACCCTTCACCCTCTTTTTTTTTATTTCTTATTTGAGACCTTGACCCCTTTATTTACCAGTTAAAGCCGAATAGGAGAGAACTAGTTAGCTCCCGTGCTTCTTTATGTCGATCTCTTTGTTGAATGCTCATTGTGGATTCAGATAAGGCTCCTTGTCTCTCGGCCTTTCCTGGTCCTTTTACAACTCTTTTGCTCCAAAAATAGATAGATTCTAATTTGCACATATCATAACTGAGTAACTCTGTGTCATCTATGTTGTATCTAAGCATGTTGTCCGTTGTTGTTAACGTATATTTTTCTTGTTTTAATCCTAACTGCTGGGACATGATGTTTATCCATATTAAGAATTTTTATTCCTTGTTTTTCAAGTTGATTAAACTGCTGGAATATCATCTTTTGTTATGTATTGATTGCTGATTTAGCTAAATAGTCCGCTAGTTGATTCAGCTCTCTAAAACTATGCCAGACCTGTACATTTATTTTCTGCATCATCTCATGTATGTCTTCCACCTTCTTGATGATCTCCCATGGTATTCTCCAACACCTGTTAATCATGTTTTTAATGCCAATGAATCTGTTTCCAGTCTCACTTGCATTAATCATTTTTCCAAGCAATATTGTAATGCTTTCCAGACTGCCATGACCTCTGCTTCCATATTAGTAGCCTCCCCTATGCTCTTTTCCTCTGCATATATGAGGTCTCTTCTCCCATCTCTTATGCAATATCCATATGAACTCTGCCTGAGATTCCCTTTACCAGCTCCATTAGTGTTGCATGTCACCCAACCTTCCTGTGGTTGCTTCCACTTGACCAACTTGTAGTGTAATGTTGGCTTGTACTTATGTAGCGTGTCCATTGTATCTGACCAGTGATGTGAAATTCTTTTTATCCATGGAAATTTTTACCCTTATAAACTGATGTATTGTCAATTGACATTGATAATACATCCTGTTGTAAGAGGTTTCCATTCCATGTTTGAAAGAATTTCTCCGCTTCCACAGTTCCCACATAATGATCGCTGGAATTACCTTCAATACTTGTTCAAGCTTATTTGATGCCTTATGCTCCCATTATTTGAAAATGAGTTGTTGAAGATTTAACCCATTTATTGTAATACATGCAAATGTAGCAAACTGCTTCTATAGCTTTTGGGCTATGGGAGTTTTAGTAAAACGTGAGACATAGTCTCCATTTCCCCTTTGTCACAGCAATAACATTTGGACACTACTTGCATCCTCATTCTCTTAAGATTGTCATCTGTAGCAATTGTCCTCCTCTACGCCCTCCATAAAAAGAAACTAATCTTAAATGGCAGCCCCTTGAACCACATGCCACTCCTCCATTCCTCTTCTACCTTTTTACCTCTCATTATGTGGTAAGCTGATTTAACAGTAAATATTTCAATTGTTTTACTAACCCACCATGTCTTATCTAAACTTTCCTCCAATGTGTTGGGCTTAATGTTCGTGATTATATGCTGAACCATATAATCATATATAAACATCTTTAGTTTACTCTCATCCCATGATCCATTTTTGATAAATTCTTTCACCTCTAACTCCTCTTTTTGTGCCAACTCCCCTTATGTATAGTATAATGCCCCTTGTCTAGTCCAATTGTCAAATCAAAAAATGGAATTTCCAGCTTTGATTTGCCACCAAATTTCATGTACCACTTCCTCTCTAATGTTGACCATTTTCCTGCATACTTGTGAAACACATGAGCTTGTTGTGATCATTGGGTGATATTTCTTGCAGTATTTATTCTACATGCATTTTTTCCATAATGACTTTGTGGATACGTGAAAGTTCCATCAGAACTTTGCAAATAAAGCTTTGTTGACATCATGTAGTGATCGAAACCCAAGTCCTCTCTCTCCCTTTGGGTAACACAAATCTCCCCAGGCCACCCAATGGTTTCCTTTAACTTCTCCCAAGTTTCCCCAAATTTTTTTTGATGAATTTGCTCTAACACTTTTTTGGGTGGATTCAAAGCAGATAACATGTAAATTGGCATTGATTGCAGCACATTATTGACTAGCACCCACTTCTCACCAAAAGATAAGAACTTATTATGCCATGTTAGGATTCTCTTAGCAATTTTCTTAACCATTTCTTCATAATAGCTCGACTTCTTCCTACCATAGAAAACTGGACAACCCAAGTATGTGAAAGAAAATTACCTTGTCTTATCCCCATTAATCTGTGCATTCTGATTGCTACAATCAAAGAAGTTTTATCACGGAGATTAAAAAAATGTTTGATTTATTAATCTTTTGCCCAGAAACATTTTCATAATCTCTTAAAACCTTCATCATCTTGATTATTGATCCTCTATCCCCCGAACAAAACAATATGGTATCATCTACATAAGACAAATGATTTATTTATGGGCTCCATTTCGACAGGCCATATCCTTTCACTTCTCCATCTTTGTGTAGACTGTTTAACCCTCGTGCTAATACCTCTGCTGCAATAATGAAGAGGGTAGGTGATAAGGGATCACATTGTTTCAATCCTCTTGGCAAGTCAAAAAATTCACGTGCTTTGCCATTTATTAGGACTGAATAGTTGTTAGACATGATCTGTCATACCATGTCTATAATTACCTCTGCGAAACCAAATTTTCTTAACACTTTAGTTAGGAAAATCCAAGATACTCTATCATATGCCTTAGCCATGTCCAGCTTCACCACCACATTAATGTTCTTGTTCCTCCTGTTGATGTCTCTGATAATCTCCTGGGCTAGTAAAATATTTTCCGTAATGCTCCTTCCTTTAACAAAGCCTGATTGAGTCTGCGATATAATATTAGGTAAAACTAATATCATCCTCTCATGCACCATCCTAGAGATAATTTTATTCATAAAGGAACTAAGACTTATGGGTCGAAGGTCTGCAAAACTCTTCACTGTCTCTTTTTTAGGCAACACACCAAATTCGTATGCGTTATAAGCTTGGACATCTCTTGTCCACAACAGAAAACATGCACCACCCTGGTAATGTGGTCCCTTATTATCTCCTAGCAATATTGAAAGAAATGACTCGCAAAACCATCCGGACCGCATGCGCTGCCACTATTTAATGCAAAGACTACTTTTTTTACTTTCTCTTGGTCTGGAGGCTTGGTCATTACTTCATTTTCTGCATTATATATACACTTAGGGATATGTTCAAGCATCGTGTAATCCTCTCCACTATTCTCCTATGCAAATTGGTCCTTGTAGTACTCCACAATTGCACCCCAAATTTCGTCATTAGACATCAAGATTACCCCTTGCTCTGTAGTCAATTCAGCAATGTGTAGTTTCTTTCTTCTCCCTTTAACAAATGAATGGAAATATTTGGTGTTCATGTCACCGTGTGTGAACCACTTCATTCCCTCTTTTTGCGTCCAAAATTCCTCCTCCAAACTAAGATAGTTTTTTAATTCTGCCTCTACCTTACTCAGTTCAGACCCGTTACTTGCTAATGGTTGTATCTCCAGTTGCGCCTCTTTTACCTTAATAATGTCCTCTATCATTGCAATCTATTGGAAAACGTTGCCAAAATCCACTTTGCTCCAAGTTGACAATGCTTTCTTGACCTTCTTCATTTTAGCATGGAATTTAACAAATGGATTCCCCACATAATCAATCTTCCAGCTTTCCTCTACAATCTTCTTGAACTGATGATGTTTACTCCAAAAATTCAAAAATCTAAAAGGCTTGATCGAAGGTTCCTCTTGTGTGTTGCAAATCATGTGATGTGGTGCATGATCAAATCCCTGCCTAATGAGCTGTTGTACCTTGGAGGATGGGAACAACTCCGTGAATTCTTGATTTACCAATATCCTATCCAATCTTTTAAATATACATGCCTCCTCTATCCGACCATTCCACCATGTATATTTACTGCCTGAAAAATGCATTTCAGATAGGGCACAACTACTAATGAAGGCTGCAAAGTCCATGGCTTCATTATGTGTAAATTCTAATCCTCCTAACTTTTCCTCCTCATTTAGAATCACATTAAAATCTCCACCAATGACCCAAGGGCACTGCACTCTCTCCGCTATGCTATCTAATTCCTCCCATAGCTCCAGCCTCTCTAAACCATTGCACCTAGCATATACCGCTGAAATGATGAACTCCTTATCATTTTTTCTGAATTGTATGGAAACTTGTTGCACTATGTCTAATATAAAACTACCTTCCCACTCCTCCTTCCAAAAGTACCAAATTTTTCCGTTATAATTTACTCCCGCTTTGTCAAATCCTAACTTCCTTTTATATTGATCTAACTCTAATGGATTTTGAAAAGGTTCCATCAAAACTATAAATGAGTAATGATGTCTTTTATTCAAGTCCATTAATCGCTCAAAAGACTTTTGAATGTTAATGGACCTAACATTCCAGAAAATTATTTTTTCAATCATTGATCACTATTGGCTCCCCTATCCCTGTTGCTCCTTGTTTTGAATTGTAACGGAATAACTGGTCTACCTTTTCGTGCCCCATACTTCAAACTGTTAGTGTGCCTTGGGGATAAGTCCCTGACTTCACTAATCTCCTGAATGTTATACTCCATATCATCGTCCTCTTCAGTATTTCTTCTAAGTTGCAGCACTTCAACTTCTTCCTCTATTAAATCTGTCCCCTTTGCTATTTCCTCAGCATCATAAGAATCACCCCTCACCTCTCCATGTCTTAATACAATTAGATTTCGTGGTGTGGAAACATTATCTTCACCTCCCAGTTGTCTACTTTCTCCACCTTTACTCGTTGATGTCACTTGTTTCCATTCTGCCCGTCTTGTGATGCCCTGCATTGATTTTCTTCCATTTGATCTGTCCTGCTTTCTTCTGCACTTGTTTGTTGACCAACTGTATTGCCTTTGCCTTTGTTAGTACCACCTGATTTGTACAACTATTCTTTGTTATCACTCATTCGTACCCGAGGAGAATGATCCATGGATGGTACGCTCTCCATCTCTACCTCATTTTCATTCACCATATCCTTTTCCTGCTCCTTTCCTATATCCTGATTTTCGGACTCCAACAGGTTAAACTTGTTTCCTATTAATATACCCACTTGTTCCAAACTTTCTCAGTCTCCTTGTGCCTTCCTCCTCCCTATGTTTTGTGTCTATATTCCATAAATTCTTCCTCTTTTCTGCCGTTACATTTCTCTCCTTCCTTCCCTATTGTGTTTTTCCCTTTACTATCTTCTTTGCTAGTGATTCCTTCGATCTTCTTCCCCTCATCCTGTCCTGCTTTCTCCTTGTGTGGATATAATTCCGGATGTACAACATAGCACTGTTGTTCATTATGCCCTTGAATCATACAAGTCTGACAATACTTTGGAACATAATCATATTTGATTTTGATCCACTTTCTCCACTATTTCCTCATTCTTCATCCTCATCCCAATTTTAATTCGTTTTGGGAATTCTTTCAGAAGATCCACTTCCACTTTGACTCGCGCACAACTTGGTCTCGTCTGATTCCTAGTTGCCATGTCCACATGTAGGGGTTTCCCTACTTCTGCCGCTAGTGAAAACACAGCTTCTTTTCCAAAACAATTGGTGGTAGGGATGGAAAAGATATCTATGCAATCGTTGTCAACGTCTCCTCTTTCGAATTAAACATTGGATCCCACTTTAGTGTTCTCATCAGAAATGACCAATTCTTTTGAGTGATGTAAAAGGCTGCTTCGATAGAAGATGAACATAGTCTTCTAATAATGTCGCCTTAATCAACATGTGTCTATTACTCAATAATCCTATATTACAATCTCCATTTACTTCGCACTATTTTGGAATGAACTTTCTCAAATCTTGTATATCTGGACAACAATACGAGAACTTCCCAATTATAGCATATTCCAAATTTTCATTGACAATCATCTGATTCACCTCTTCTTGCTCCCATATTACTTATGGTTCCCCATGTAGGTATGTAATTGGCTTTAACAGAATCAGCTTGATTTGAGTTGCTTTTGGTTTTAACGACTCAGCATACGTGATCTTCGATGAAGGGATGGATAGGCCTACCTCAGGATGAGGCTATCCCATGGTCGTGTCGGCCATGGTTACCAAAAAAGTAAAAGAATTGATGACGGCGTGAGGGTTTGACTATACCTGAGTAGTACAATAGATATCAGTTTGAATTACTTCATGAATGTATCTTTCATTTCATTTTATTTTTATTTTATTTTATATTATAAAAAAATAAACTTTTTACTGTTCATCTACAAAGTCTCAAATGGAGATCACTAGGTCTGAACAAACAGAATGGACGAAAGGCCAACAAAGTCAAGTTTCGAGTCAACACGAATAAACACCCCCTCCCAACTAAGAAATTTTCTTTGAGTGTAGGAACAACAAAGAGACAAGATGCTAATATTGGACTACATCAAAGGCATCATTTGCCTCTAGCGCCTCGCTTAAATAAGCTAAATGACTCCACTTTTCACTTTATCTCCGACTTTATTTCTTTTACTTCATCATGACTTAGTACTCTTATTAATGTCTTTATCCAAAATTTGCAGGTAAACTCCCCTGAAATTTATTGAATAAAAACAAGTCCATTACAGGCTCCACTCGATCAACCGAATTGCTCACCAAGACTTAAATATCGAAGATCATAGGCGACATTCCACTAATTACAATCATAGAAATCAACAACAACCAAGCAACTTCACTAACTCTATTTTATTTTTTTGCGTTATTAAATATCTTTGTAATTCAATTGATCTACTTTAATGACTTCATTTTGAACTTTATAAGAACCAACAACAAGCTTTCAAAGACAACTGAAGGCATCATTCGGGTCCATAGCCATAAGCCAAACAACTTTGTTTCTCCTTTATCTTTATCTTTATTTTATTTTACTTCATGATGACTTTATTAATAATTTTACTCTACAATTTTACAAGAGTTTACAACGATTAACATCTAGCCCCCGAATACAATCGGAGGCATCACTTCAGCAAGCTCTGAAGACAACCAGAGGCATCATTAAAACTTGTCTTCGAAGACAATCAGAGGACATTTAGGCTTGCCCACCTTCAATAGGACAAATTGGGTTGTCCACCCTAAAATAGGACACATGTTCATCCACCCTATATTGGGTTAGTCCACCCTAAAATAGGACAAGTCAGGTTCATCCACCCTAAAATAGGATATACACACATTTGGGTTCATCTACCCTAAAATAGGATATACACACATTTGGGTTCATCTACCCTAAAATAGGATATACACACATTTGGGTTCATCCACCCTAAAATAGGATACACACACATATTAAACTCATACTTTATGATGTCACTAACAACATTACCTTATTCACAAACATCGTTTATCTTTAAGACCCCGAAGACAATTGGAGGCCTTATTTATCATTCAAGTCCTCGAAGACAACCGATGACCTCATTTATCATTCAAGTCTCTGAAGACAATCGGAGACATTATCACATCATCTAATTTTTCCTTTGGTAAAAAGACAAATCCGATGGAACCAGATCACTTGCCAAGTAGTTAGCAAAGTTTGCGAACCAAGGAATAAGATCATGAGAAGTAGCCAATACCTGTTCATCTAGGAAAACATCATTAATTTCAGCTCCATCTCCTAGCGTGAGCATAGCTTCCTCCTCTAATCTGGACAAATGATCGGCAACTTGATTTTATGTCCCCTTTCTATATTTCACCTCGAAATCGAACTCTTGCAGCAACAACACCCATCTAATCGACCTCGATTTTGCATCCTTTTTAGCCATCAAATACCTCAATGCAGAATGGTCAATATGCACTATGACCTTAGTACCAAGCAAGTAAGATCGAAATTTCTCAAATGCGAAAACCACAGCAAGGAGTTCTTGTTCAGTCACCATATAGTTCTTTTGAGCCACATTCAGAGCTTTGCTGGCATAGTAAATAGGATGAAGAATCTTCTTTCACCTTTGTCCTAATACCACATCAAGCACCACTCCATTCACATCACACCTCACTTCAAATAGTTGCCCCCAATACGGTGAAATAATGATAGGTGCGGAAACTAGCTTTTCTTTCAACTATCCAAAGCTCTCAGACAAGCATAATCAAAAACAAACTTACACTCCTTTTCGAGCAATTTGCACAATGGGTGTGCAACTTTGGAGAAATCTTTAATAAACATCCTATAAAAGTCTGCCTGCCCAAGAAAACGTCTAATACCTTTAACAGAGATAGGTGGTGGAAGCTTTTCTATTACCTTAATTTTAGCTCTATCAACCTCAATACCCCTCTAAAAAATCCAATGACCCAGAACGATCCCCTCTTTCACCATGAAGTGGCACTTTTCCCTATGGAGCACAAGATTGCAGTCTTCACAACGTTTTAGTACCTCATCCAGATTATTCAAAAAACTATCAAACAAGTCTCTTACCAAAGAGAAATAGTCCATAAATACCTCGATAGTGTCCTCCATCATATACAACGCTAGAAAGTTGTTGGAACATTACATAATCCGAATGACATTCTTTTGAAGGTGAAAGTCCCATAAGGGCAAGTGAAGATGGTCTTTTCTTGGTCTTCTAGAGCTACGGAGATTTGATTGTAGCCCAAATACCCATTTAGAAAACAATAACAACCCTTACCAGCGAGACGATCCAATATCTTATCCATGAACGACATAGGGAAGTGATCTTTCTCTGTCCATGCACTTAACTTACGGTAGTCCATGCACACTCTCCAACCAGTCACCGGCCTCATTGGAATAAGCTCATTCTTAGCGTTTGGAACCACATTGATTCCCCTTTTCTTGGGCACACACACCCAACTACTATCAGCAATGGGATAAATAACTCAAACATCCAACCACTTAATGATTTCCTTTTTCACGACCTCTTGCATAGGCGGATTTAGTCTCCTTTGGTGCTCGATACTAGGCTTGTTGTCCGACATGAGTTGGATTTTATGAGAACAAATGCCAGGAGGAATCCCAATAATGTCTGCAATAGTCCACCCATAGCTCGCTTGAACCTTTTCAACACATAAACCAATGCCTCAACTTGTACCTCACTCAAATCGGTTGCAATGATTACCGGTAAAGTACCATCTCTTCCAAAAAATACATATCGCAAATGTGATGGTAGAGCCTTGAGCTCCAATTTTGGAGCCTCTTCAACAGACGGTTTTGCGGGTGGAGAGTCGCGATTCTTCATATCTATCTCCAATCTCTTTGGCTTGGGATGAAATTCGAACCTATTAAGTGCGGCGACCAATTCATCATAGTCTTCAATACCATCACCCTCAAAATTCATAATTACCGCTGCCAGTGCATCAACACCCAACCTTTCTTCAATAGACACTTCAGAACCTCTCTCCACAATATGATCCACTACTGACACTAATTTGAGATCGTTTTCCTGCTTCATGGACCTATAGATATTAAAAGTTACCTCTTCACTATTCAATAGGAACTTCATTTGCCCTTTCTCCATATCAACTAAGGCGCGCCCAGTAGCAAGGAATGGTCTCCCTAGGATGATAAGAACCTCAAAATCAACCTCACAATCAGGTATCACCAAATCTGCCAGAAAAATAAACGACTCCACTTTCACAAGTACATCTTGGAGAACACCAATGGGCTTCTTCATAGTTCTATCGTCCATGAGTAGTCGCATCGCAGTCGGTTTTGGAGCCCCTAAACCCAACTTCTTGTAAATAGATAATTGCATCAGATTAATGCTAGCACCCAAATCACACAACGCCTTCGCAAAATGCAACAACACAATGGTACAAGGAATAGTGAAATCACTAGGATCCTCTTTCTTCTACACAAGCATCCTAGTAGCAATAACACTACAATGTTGCAACCTTTCATCATCTTCAAAACTGACGCCGCTCTTCTTAGTCACCAAATCTTTCATAAATTTCACATACCCAGGCATTTGCTCCAAAGCTACTATCAAAGGATCATTAATGGAAAGCTATTTCAACATAGTAATAAACCTGCAGTATTTTCCTTCTTCATTCTTCTTTACCAACCTCTGTGGGAATAGAGGTGGAGGTCTAGGCATGAGAATAACTTTTTGGGTTATATCCGCTTCCTTCTCTGTAGCATTCTTGGACTCTCCAGTAACCTCAATCTCATCATTATTTTTTTCAACCTCAGACGACATAAGTGGATCAATGGTCTGTTTACCCCTTCGAGTAGTGACTGCCAACAATGCCCATAATTCTTCAGGATGACGTGGGTATACTGTAGTGGACAACTGATTCATCTGCTATTCAAGTTGCTTGATCGATACTGCATGGGCATAAGCTTTTTGACCAATTCCAGACAAGTCGTTTCGCATCTCTTTCACATTCTCATCAGTCGTATCAAACCTCTTCATCATCTTCTGCATCATATCCTCAATACGTGACATGTTACCCCCAGTTTCCCTATTGCCAGATTCTCAATTTTCAGGAGGAACATAAGGCCCACTTTTCTCATTTCTGCTGCCATTGTTGTTCCAGTTGTAGTTGTTTTCATGATTGTAGTTCCCATCCCTGACATAGTTACCCTCTCGATTATAGTTACCATAGTTCCGACCTTGGTTTCCTTGACCTTGGCGCCAATTATCCGAGTCTGAACCTTGGGCGTTGGCTCGGAAACTCCCACGTCTGATCATTCACCAAATAAGCATCCTCCTCATAGTAGCATTCCTCAACTGGTGGTGGTGGAGTTCTAGTCAATTATCTCACCGCATTCACCTTTTTTGCACCTCCGCTCACATGCTTCAACACCAACCCAAGTTATGTCCTCATCTGAGCCATTTCCTCATGAATGTCATCGGCAGATTGACTAGGTGAAGCTTGAACTGCAAAAGTGTTTCTTTCGGTGTCTGACTTTCTAGTGCTCCATGCTTTATTATTTTGGGAATTCTTCTCCAATTTCTCAGTGATCTCCTCAAAATTGCACTCACCATAAGATCCTCCAGCGATAGTATCAAGCACAACCTTACCATTGTCATCATGTCCTTTGTAGAAGTACTCCTTCAGTGACTAATCATCAATGCGGTAATTTGGAAAACTTCGTATAAATGCAGTGAACCCTATCCTACGAACTACTCACAGACTCTCTAGATAGTGCTACAAAGTTTGTCCTTGTGATTCAGCTTTTTGGACAATGGAAAATACTTTGCCATGAACACCTTGTGCAAATTATCCCATATATGAATCGAATTGTACGAAAGCTCAGAAAACCATACCATAACATTTCCGGTCAGTGATAGAGGGAAGAATAGCAACCCTATGACATTCATGTCCAACTCTGGTCGACTCATACAACTCTTGCAAACACTCTTCAACTTGGCCATGTGCCCATGCAGATCTTCCGAAGCAATACTAGAGAACAAACCCCTTGCTGTAAGCATCTGCATCAAACTGCTAGTCACCACGAATGTATGCCCTGGATGTAGAGGAAGGAGAACAATATGTCATTCAGATTCAATGGTATTGAAGTCGACCCTATAATTATCACGCAATCTTGGTTCAGGTGGGTTCTGCACCCTCAATGCATCTCCGAGTAGATTTTCACCCTGAACCTGAGCATTCTCATTATTCATTTGTTCCTCAGGATCCTCTATGATTGGATTATTATGGACCCCTTGATTATTCATCTTTCTCAAAGTTTTGCTCAACTTTGGATTGTATGGGGTCAGTGGTTCGCCTCGACTCCGTGTACTTGGCATACACTAGAGCAGAAACCTAAGGAAAACAAAAACAAAATAAAATGTAAAATTAGGAAATAATTGACTAAAGTTCAATAATATAGTTAAACTTAATCTAAAAGCCTTATTCCCCAGCAGCGGCGCCAAAAATTGATACGCTTAAATTACACCTTCCTAAAGAAGTATAAATGATCGTTATCGAGTAAAGAACCCAACTTGTAGGTTGAGGTCGATCCCACGAGAAATATGATTTAGACTTAAACTTAACTCACGATTATATTCGTTTAGTCAACTTATTTCCGAGACAAGTAATTAAATAACGGGGGGGGGGGGGGGGGGATTTCTGAAACAAATAATTGATTGTTGTTTAAGTAGCAAGTGAGCAAGATTCAAACTTTGTTGTTATCAATGAGAGAGCGAAACTAGGGCGTATGTGTTCCCCACAAGCTCTTAATGCGGTACTCCTAATAATAGTAATCCTTTCCTAGTGTTTTACATTTAAAGTTGGTAAGACAGGTATCCCTAAGTGATTGGTCCTCCAAATAGGGAATTTCACCCCGCACCTTGGTCCGACTACATGTGTATAATTTACTAACCCTAACCTATACCTCAGATTAGACATCACATATGGCTTAGTTTTCACCCTCACACCAATTGAAATTAGACTATTAGATAGTATCACACTAAATCTCTATTGATAGTTCTTTTCTTATTAACTATCTCTTTGGTCCAGCAAGTAGCAACAAGGCGAGTTATAACATTGCGCACCGTTAAAAAGACTTCTAAGCGAAAGAATTACCAATACATACATCAACACTATTCAAGATTTACTTAGTTATTATTTATACTTTGTTAATTGATCATGGTTTCCACAACCCTAGTTGTGGATTTAGCTACTCATGCTTGCAAGATCACAATTCATGTTTAAGAAGAAAGAAATCATAAACTTACGATTAGAGTAGAAGAAACCCAAAATATCCAATTGAAATTCAAAGCACAATTCATTATAACCTGAAATGCGGAAATCAAATTGTTAAAATTTGCAAGTTAATTCCAAAGAAAATACCAAGAACTAAAATTATACAATAATGTCAAACCCCCAAAAATGAGGTTTACATACCCTATTCATAGAAAAATATGTCATAAACAAAAAGGAAACAAAATAAGGAAATAAACTTTCTGGACGCGGCTTTGATCGATGAGACTGACCTAAAGATCGTGGATTGACCTACGGTTCGTAGGTCCCTTCCGTAGCTCCATACTTAGACTTTTTTGCAGAGGCTGGAACCTTCAACTCCCAGTTACAAATGACAGACATGCAGAACGGACCGTAGGTTGACCTACGGACCGTAGGTTGACCTACGGTCCGTGGGTCCTCTTCTGTGGCTCTACACTTAGAACTTTTCATCAGGTACTGAACTCCAAACTCCCAGTTATCATTGGTGGAGGTGTAGGACGGCCCGTGGGCCGACCTACAGTTCGTAACTCACCTCCGTGGTTCCACCCATCGACGGACCGTCAATGGACCTACGGTCCGTAGGTCACTTTCGTGGGTGGCTCCTTCTACAGTTTTTCAGCTGTCATCTCACGCTTCCACGCCCAAGCCTATTTCCTGTAAATATAACACAAAAACATTAATTCCAATACAAAATGGCCCTAGACACACACAACTCTTAAGTGAAATGTATTAAAAATACCGTAAACTCACGGTATATCAATCAGCAACAACATTAGCCTTACCTGGGTGATAAAAAATACTCATGTCATAATCCTTGAGTGATTCTAACCACCTTCTCTATCTGAGATTAATATCTTTCTGACTAAACACATACTGAAGATTCTTGTGGTCGGTGAATACATCCACATGAACACCATAAAGATAATGACGCCATATTTTCAAAGCAAATACTACGGCAACCAACTCTAAATCATGGGTTGGGTAATTCTTCTCGTGAACTGTAAGTTTTCTAGAGGCATAAGCTATAACCTTGACATTCTGCATTTAAACACAACTCTGGACGCATCATAATATACAACAAAGCCTTGCGTACCCTTTGGTAAGGTCAATTCTGAGGCAGTAGTCAACCTAGTTTTCAATTCCTGAAAGCTCTTCTTACAAGCTTCATACCATTGGAAATTAACTGTTTTCAGAGTCAACTTGGTCAAAGAGGACGAAATGGATGAGAACCCCTTGATGAACCTTCTATAATATCCAGCCAACCCCAAGAAAATCCTAATATCAGTTGGAGATGTGGGTTTAGGTCAATTTTGCACTGCCTTTATTTTTTTGCTCTAATTCCATCACCGAAAATAATGTGGCCTAAGAATGCCACAGACTCAAACCAGAACTTACACTTAGAGAACTTATCATACAACTCTCTATCCTTTAGAGTTTGGAGGACTACTCTGAGATGACTAGCATGATCTTTCTCATTCCTCGAATAGATTAGTATGTCTGCAGGTGCATTATTTAAATCGAATGACATGACCAGAAACTCATAATGACCATAACGGGTCCTGAATCCTATCTTTGGAATATCACATTCCCTTACTTTCAACTGATGGTAGCCTGATGTGGTCTATCATAGAAAAACAAGTGGCACCCTGAAGTTGATCGAAGAGATCATCAATTCTCGAAAGAGGATACTTATTTTTTATAGTAACCTTGTTCAACTGACGGTAATCTATACACATTCTAAGAGAACTATTCTTCTTTCTCACAAATAAGACCGAAGCTCCCCAAGGTGAGACACTTGGTTGAATAAAACCTTTCTCTAGGAGATCTTTCAACTCTTCTGGTGCCATTTTATATGGCAGAATAGATATAGGCTGAGTATCAAGAAGAATATCTATACCGAAGTCTATTTCTCTCTCAGGAGGGACTCCGGGAAGATCATCTGGAAAGACTTCTGGACACTATTTAACAATTAAAACTGACTAAAGAAGAGGTATCTCAACACTAGAGTCATTAACTTGGACTAAGTGCTAGACACACCCCTTGGAAACTAACTTCTTCGTCTTAAGGTACGAAATAAAATGACCATTAGGCACTGCTGAACTACTATTCCACTCTATAACTGGTTCACTGGGAAACTGGAACTTGACTACTCGAGTTCTACAATATATTAATGCATAACAGGCGTGAAGCCAGTCCATACCTTGAATGACATCAAAATCTACCATGTCTAACTCAACTAAGTCATCCATAGTGCTCTTATGATTGATGAAAATGGTACAATTGCGATAGACTCTCTCAGCTATAGACTCACCAACAGGTGTAGAAACACTGTAGAGCTCAAGAAGTTTCTCAAGAAGAACATCAAAATTCATTGCAACATAAGAGTCACAAAATATAAACTCGCTCCTGTAACTAGCAAAGCATAAACACCAAATTGAAGACTTGGACCATACCAGTGGCAACATCTGGTGAATCATCTTGCTCTTGACGACTAGTGATAACATAAAGACGGTTTCCTCCTTCGCCTACCCCTGAAGTAGCTCCTCTAGATGCAGCTCTATCTGGTGGAGCAACTGAAGAAGATTGGGTTCTATTGCCCCCATTACCATTACCCTGCCTGTTTTTAGGACAGTCTCTCATAAAATGACCACTCTGACCACACTTGAAGCAACCAGTGGAGCCATCACGACACACCCCTGAGTGTCTCCTACCACACTTAGCACATGCATGAGCTTTAGTACCCCCTTGCACATACTACCTTGAGAATGTGCAAGTCTAGTTCTTAAATTCTGGGAATTCTGATTTTGGAACTCACCTCTGTTTCTTGGTGCAAGTGCACTAGCAGATGATGGAGCAGGTCCCTTTTGTTTCTATTGGAAGGAAAACCGGTTCGCATTACTCTTTTGCTGCCCGAACTCGTTCCCTGATGTCTTTGCCCTCTTATTCTTAAAATCTTCTCTATCCCTCAACTTGTCCTCCTCAACCTGTTTCACGTGGATCATTAACCTTGTTATGTCCATATCCCCTATCAACAAAGTTGCCTTACCTTCCTTGCTTGACAGACGAGACAATTCAGCAACAAATAAACTCATCATGGTCCTCATGTCGACAACCATCTCAGGAGCATTGCGGGAAAGTTGTGTGAACTTTAGACTGTATTCATGAACATTCACAGACTCTTGCTTAAGGATGATAAACTTTTGTACCTTTGCTTCCCTCAGTTCTCATGGAAAGAAATGCCCCAAGAAGGCCTTCTCAAACAAATCCCAACTCACAATGGTGCACCCTCAGCTCTATTCTTTTTCCACTGATCAAACCATATTCTAGCGACACCTTTCATTTGGTATGCAACTAATTCCACCCTCTCAGCATCAACAACGTGCATAATCTCAAAAACCTTCTGAACCTCCTCATCAAAGTTTTTTGGATCCTTAATGATACTTGAACCAGTGAAGCTTGGAGGATTCATCCTTAATAACTCACGGATCCTAGACGTATTAGCAACATACTGGTGAACTCCTCTCTGTTGTCCAAATTGATTGGTCACTGCTTGACTTAATATCTGTATAGCCTCACTGAACTCAGCATTGGTGACCTCTCCTTGGGGTTGCACTTCAGGTGTATTAAGTACCCCTTGTTCCTATGGTTCAACATTCCTTCTAGTCGGACGACCTCAGACAGGTCTTCGTGGAGGCATGATCTGAAAGACATGCGCAAACACGAGTTAGAAAGAGGCTTTTATAGAGATACACTCTATCGCACGAAATGGGTATGAAAGAAGTGAGATAGTTCCTAAAATGTTGCAGCCACCTAATTATAGATGTGGCGCGCTTCACACCGATAACTAGGACGCTACATAAACGACTTCATAGACTCATTAGGACTCTTGAACTCTGTGCTCTGATACTAAGTTTGTCATGCCCCGAACCTACACCTTGGGTGGGACTGGCACTCGAGAACCATTGTTGGCCCCAAGCGAACCCTTGGCCTAACTTAACTCTTAACGGAAGACTTTACTCAACATAAATGTACTTTAAAAGTAAATTGAAAACTCAAAGATAACTGAAAATGTATTATAAGCAAACATTCACTGCCAAAGTGGCAACTCAAGTCTCAAGCATAACTGAAATGGAAAGACTAAAGAACTAACACAACTAATTGTCTATGAAGTCTCTAACAACTAAGATGGACGTTGGGACAAGACCCACGACATCCTAATGAACTAACTGATAAAGCAATAAAAAGGGTCTTCCAAAAGCAATCAGGCTCACCAACAACTCTTAAGCTCAACTAGAATCAACAATGCTTTGGATGATGATCCTGGTTACCTGTATCTGCATCATAACAACGATGTAGGCCAAATGACATCAGTACATTGAATATACGAGCATGCAAGGGGAATTCTAAAACAAGACATAAGCTTGAAAGGAACAGAAAGAACATACCTATGCTCAACTCAACTCAACTTAACTCATTTCAATATAAAGCAATAATTTGAATGCAATATAAAGAAAAGCTTTTAAAACATGGATG
This sequence comes from Solanum verrucosum, assembly GCF_900185275.1. Lineage (NCBI taxonomy): Eukaryota > Viridiplantae > Streptophyta > Magnoliopsida > Solanales > Solanaceae > Solanum > Solanum verrucosum. The sequence goes on from NW_026020164.1 coordinate 377,608, forward strand.
ACAACTCTGTGTATTTTGAAATACAATAGTAACTCAGTTTGTATGCAAGGATACAATATAAGTTATGTGTGTATATAAAAATACAATTATCTCTGTGTATATAGGCATACAAAATATTTATGTGGGAGTTTCTCCAATCGACAAACATCACTTAAGAGTTATGTGATGACAAATCAGTTTGTCTCACACTGTCAGGGTCGTACTATACCTTGCCGATGGTATAGAACCTAACTACTAAGTGGATCCACTAGTCTATGCTAAAAAGCACTAAGGATTCATCTAAAAAGTATGACCCTTTTCTACCCATGATGGTTACATGGTTTATGGGGGTTGGAGTTGTCTGAACTCCCCCCATACCGGTGCTCAATACTAATCCCAAAATATTACTAGCTCATATGTTTAAAAACATAACTTATTTCTGTGGTTTGAGATTATTGCTCAAAAACATAGCTCAAAGGCTCTCTTGGAAATCAAAGTTTCTTCTCTTGCTTAATTGCGAAAGCATTTACTCTTTACTTAAAAACTAGCTCAAAGGCTTTGTTGGAAATCAAAGTTTCCTTTCTTGTATAAATGTGAAAACATTTACTCTTTAGAAATACATAGTCCCCATATACTCTTTTGAAGAAATGAACTTCACTCTTTACTCTTTACTCAACTCGAAACTTCAGTCTTAAAAACAAGTTTAAAACATTTGTAAAAGACTTTTGAAAAGACTCTAGGAACTCTCTAGGCTTGACTCTTAACTTCCTTGAATTTGAATTTATAAATTCAAGATTATGATTCATGTTTATGGATGTTATCATGTTGTTTAGACGTACCTTAGAGTGTAGAAATCAACTAGAAAACATAGGTACGTTTCAAGGGAACTCAAACGGAAAAAAGTGGGAAAGGGTAGAAGACCTGGTGACCCTGGCGCTCTAAGTGGCGTCAGGAGCCAGAGCTCAAACTTCAGAGCCTGGGTTGGGGCACTCTGATTGGCGCAGCACCCCAGAGCCCAAACTTCAGAGCTTGATGTGGGGCGCTCTGAGTGGCGCGGCAGTACCCCACCCCTTTTTCCAGATTTTTGATGAATTTTCTTGGTCGTTTTTCAACTCTAAACCTTCTAGATTCGAATAGCTCCTTCCCCAAACACTTAGATTCGACTACATAACTAAAATATGCAAGAATCTACTCAAAACAACATCTAATTTTATGAATTTAAATCAAGAACTCCTCAACAACTTCAATAATCAAGAACCCAATAGAAACTTCAAGAATTCAATTTCTATACTTTCAAGAACATAGTTTCGCTGAATTAAATCATGATTGGCGCGTGGGTGAACTAACCCAACACTATGTTATCCCACATACCTCGTAGGGATCAACCCTTGGCGAAATCCACAAGCTTAACTTTCAAGAACGCGATGAATCCTTGCTTCTTCTCCTTTTTCTCCTCTTCTTTTATCTCCTCTCAAAACCCTAACTTAATCCTATGAAGCGTAAGCTGAACCAATTCAGTTTACATCCAACTTAATTACCAAAAATGAATTTAATTATTTAGGTAGTGAAAAGACCATAATACCCTCCTAAAATCCGGTTTTGACTTTCCTTATCTAGACAATCCGACTTCAAATGGGCATATCTCCCTTATACGAACTCAAAAATGAGCAAACTTGGTGGTGTTAGAAAGATAATTCAAAGATCTTTCCTACGGTATCTTGTAGCCTATCTAACTCATCCTGTGCTAGGAGTTATGGTCGTTTGAATTTGACCCAAAACTCATGCTTTAGCTTAACTTTGTCAAACTTTCCAAATTTGATTATTTCCAAAAACAACTTCTTTCTAATTCTAGTTCTTTCGAATAGCGAGGTGTTACATTATCGTTATAATAATGATTTTTATATTCTACCAATAATATTGGTGCTATCACAATTAATCAAAATTGGAAAAAATAATTTCTCAAAACAAAGTGTTTGATATGATAACATCAATTCACTTTTTCACTAGTTGAAACTTAATTTTTTTTATTGCAACCTTCATAGTCCAGTTAGCAATTAATATACACTTTTCTTTTCTCATATCCAACAAATAGCATCAAGTTTTCTCATATGGTTTGCTTGTACCTATTAAGTACTTCAACTGCAAACGCAATATTGAATTAAATTGTCAGTCACATATTTCATATTTTTTATTAGGCTGACAAACTCTTTTTTTCCTAATTTTATATCTTCAAATCCACATTTTTAAAGACTGCTATTTTTATAAAATTTGTACATGCCTAATTTAATGTATTAGTCTACTAAGTATGTGTTTAGTCAAACACAACAATATCATCTAATTTTAACACAATTTTAGTTATTACTCCCACTACTCCTTTTTTTAGTTGTCATATTGCGCTTTTTGAGAGCCAATTTGATTAATTTTTAATGTTAATTTAGATTACACTAATTTGATATTTTGAAATAAGAATTTAAATATTCAAAAACTATATGAAATGTACTATAAATTGCAATTTTTTTCATATCAATATGATGGAAAAATACATCTGAAAATGTTAGTTAAAGTTTATATCGTTTGACTATTAAAAGGAAAATAGTAACAACTACAAAAGAACGGAGGGAGTAGTTCACGAAATAGGAAATGTTGAACAATGTAAAACTAATTAAGATAGTACAACATCTAACATTATCGGAGTTGTTGACATAGAATTAGCGTTGATACTTATAATATTAAAAAAATGATTAAAACACCTAAATAGGACTAACTTGCTTTTTACCAATAAAAAAAGGCACAAGTAAATAAATAATGATGCACCACATTCGAGGCAACCATACTATTCCCATGTATACATGTTCAGTAACTCCATTATCTTTAGAATGTGATACATAATCTTTAGGCTTATTCAAAAGTGTGCAATTTTATTTTGATTAAAAGATGCAACAAGAAAATAACAAAAAACTTCATTTCATACACTAAATACATTTTCAAGAAGCAGCTTATATTAGGCAATCAGGATTACATCCACATGCTGGTTCACTACTAAATCATCAAAAGCTCAATTCTGCTAAATTATGATTATAACTTCTAAACTCTTCGTGTATGGAGAAAATGAATGAAAAGGTTGGATATATTTTATTAGGAAAATAAATCCTTGATTGATTGCATGTACATTGACATTTCAAAAGTTAATATTGCAATAAAGATCGGAAGATGAAGCAATTCAAGATTTGACATTAAATAAAGGCCAAACACATAAACAACCCCTCAAACTTGCCCTCATTTTTCATTTTGGCACCCCAACTTAGCCTTGTTCCATTTTAACCCTTAAACTCCATTTTTTCTATATCATTTAACACTAATACTAATTTTTATGATTTATTTATTTATTTATTTATGTTCTTCAATTGCAATTTCTTATTTTAAAAAATAGACGTGTGTCTGTTAATTTTCATAAAAAAATTAAACATTCGCGAACGAACATAAATTTTTTCAAACAATAATATTATTTTTTGAGATTTCTCTGTATTTTTGCATGAAAGTAAATTGACGAAAGTTTTTTGATTTTCTTTCTTAAACTTTCAATTAAATTATATAACACTACTTATTTATTTTTTCTTATCATCTAGGCTATCAAAATTTAACGCAAATACTCACTTTTTATTTTTAATATAAATCAATACGAATAAAAAAACTCATCTTCAATACGAGTAAAAAAGACTCTTGTTCATTGCTAATAACACTACTAAAAATGTTAAAACTCACTTGACTTTGTTAGATTGCCGGTGATTTTTAAGAAAGAAAACCAACACAATTTCGTCGGTAATTTTTCACACAAAAATACATAAAACTCTTAAAAAGAAATTATTATTTTTTAAAAAGAATTATTTTTTATTAATTTTTATTTTTTAAAACTACAATTAACTAACATATGTCGATTTAAAATAAGAAGTTGCAATTAAAGAATATATATAAAAATAAAGAAATCATAAAAATAGTATTTCGTGTTAAAATGGTACATAAAAATGAAGTTTAAGGGTTAAAATGGAACAAGACTAAGATAAAGTGTCAAAATGAAAAATGCAGACAAGTTAGAGGGGTTGTATATGTGTTTGGCCTTAAATAAACATAATTAAGTATTAAAGAAGTGATACAAAGTTCAAGAAATAGTAAATACACATTATTAAGTCTATGAGAATTCAAAATACACGTTTCATGAACTAAAGGAGAAGTCTAAACATCCAAGTTATTCATATACTAATGACATACGGTTAAATGTATATAGTCTCTTACTATTAACTGATTTATTAATTGTGTGAATAGTATTTACTACAACTTTTGGGTTTTCTTGTGTTGTATACTATAATATTATATAATTACTATCTAAATATAATTAAATAAATATTTTATAACATTTTAATTTAGAGTAGCTATTTCTAATGGCATTATTGTAGTAACTCAATTTTATAGGGATATTTTGGTATTTCAACTTTCAACTTTTTTTTGTTCCCACTTATAATATATATATATATATATATATATATTACCTTAAAAGCATGAACTCCTAACTTAAATGTTAAATTACTATTATATCCCTAACTTAGGTTGTGACTTTTTCGATGAGTTGTGACTTTTCTGATAAGTTGTGACTTTTTTCGAAGGACTATGATTTTTCGATAAGTTGTGACTTTTCAAAAGAATTGTGACTTTTTCAACAAGTTGTGACTTTTCCAAAGGGTTGTGACTTCTCAAAAGTTCATGACTTTTTCGATAAGACACAAAAATACATGTTCATACCACCGTTTGTTGACTATAAATAGAGGGGCTTCCTCTCATTTTTTTCAACCACAATTTTTTTTAATCTTCTACTCTTATTCTTCTTCTTGCATTTTAAAAGATTTCATGAGATTTATTGTCATTGAGTTAGTTCGAATAAGGCTGTAAGTGATTCCTTTTCTCTTAGTATATGCTGATTACTGTCGAGTTTGTGAGTGGAAAGAAAGATTTCTTTTTGGTGAAAAAAGAAAATGTACATTTTCGTCGGTGTATTACTTGTGTCAAATAGTTGTATGACAGCCTGGTGCTGCCTTTTCTGCAATAATTTATCATATCAAAATTAAATCAATTGCTAATAGTGGTCCATTTGTAACGTGCTAAGTACATGGTTGTGGTGTTAACTCCCTTTTGATGATATGCTTCAATGTTCTACCAACAATAGAAGAATTAAGCAAAAAGAGGAGAAATTTTATTATGGGGATTACATGAAATGTATCTATCCTTTTCCCTCACTCAATATTTCTCTGGTGTCTCTACACTGCATTTTGTACCTTCACATTTTCTCTTCTGTTTTAACTATTTGTGAAGGAACACACCGTCATTATTATTGTCAAAATGCGATTGTCTTTACCTCCCCTTTTTATAGTGAGCTTTGATGTTTGAGTAAACTGCCTTGTTTTGTTTCCTCGGAGTTGTTGACTGATGAACTTCTAGATTGGCACTACCGAAAGGCCATCAATTTGCATAATATATACATTAGTATGTAATGTTCCAATATATAAAGTTAACATGATGTAGTTTAAATTCATTTTTAAAAAAAAATAAAAAATCTCACGTGATGTAAATATATGCCTCTGAACATCTTTTTTCAAAATTATTAAACTTCTCAAGAGTTAAAGAATGGTCACAATTTGTTCTTTTGATGTTCAAGACAAAATAGTGAATTTATTTATCAATGTGATTTAGAATGTTAGGAAGTTTGCTTCAAAATCGTTATTACTAAATAAATATTGCCTTTTTGTTTTACTTATTTACTATTTCTTAATATCACAGTATTTTAGATGAAGAAAACCTCATATATATATATATATATATATATATATATATATATATACTGGATAGGTATTTGTATTTAAATTAAAGTTATATATATGTCACAAATGTATTATCAAGTTAACAAGATCTTCCAACTTTAAAATATATTATTTAATTCTAACTTCAAAACACATTATTTTAAATTAGTTCTAAAAAATAAAATATAGTTGTTCTCTTCACATGTTCATATGACATTTGAACAGTTTAACGTGAAATACATGTGCAAACACATTTGGTTAGATGACAAGAAAAATACACAACAAATATCATCTATAAGGTAATATTATTGAGATATGGCCAATTACATGATTGAACCTCAGCAAATTGAAATAAATATATGCATTTAGCTAATAAATTTTTTCATTGACCACCTTCATATGTTCGCGCGAATAAGAGATATATATAATTATCCACATTGAACATTCATAAAAAAAATCTGTTTGTGCAAAGCTTATTATTCAAATCTTCACTTAAATAAACTATACTATTTACTATAACATATATTTTCGTGCGTGTCGAAAAACTAGTGTATTTATATACACACATATATTTTCGTGCGTGTCGAAAAACTAGTGTATATATATACACACACTTTCAATACTCTTTTTAGAGAATTTTTTAAAGATGCAAAAGATCACAATTTCACAATGATTTTTTTCATTTCATGAACCCCCACTATTTTAAGAATTTTAAAAATATTTTTTCATGAAAAGTTATATCACTTTATTCATGAAAAATATTAGGTAAAAAGATTTTTTCCTTTACCATTTCTCCGCTTGAATTGAGCAAGTAAAAAATATTTTACATGTATATCTCTTTACTTTCATCTCTTGAAGAGAGGCAACGTTTGAGCAGATTGATGTTGAGATCTTCTATCTTGATATCCACACCTTTTCATACTGTAACAACAACATGAATCTTCTTTAAATTGTTGGTGTAAACATACCACAAATATAATAAATTACAGCTGAAAATAAAATGACAAAAAATGAATAAATAATCATTTAGGCTGAGGCGCGGATATCTCACTCTCTTTAAGGAAATTCAAGTCCACTGCGGCATAATCTACATCGATCGAACAATAATACTCTTGATTTGTCCCCTCCAGGATATAACAACCCAACAACCTCGTACAATTCAAACAACTCCGGATTAGTTGAAGAGTCCAAAACTCCACATAAAAACACTTTCCTTCAAAATATAAACATTCTCTTTTATATAGTGAATATAGTTGAAGACTTAGAATAATTTTATAGCCTCAACTCTCTCTTTCACTACATTAATCTCAATATATATAGTACTCCTCATTTGTTTTACTCTATATTTTCTTGTACATCTCTTCTGTTCTCAACTCAAAGGAAGATCATCACTATTTAAGGGGCGAAAATCTTCCTTGTAAAGAATAGGAAGATAATGAAGTAGTTACTAGGGTAAGTGAATGACCTATAAATTACATGACTTACAAGTTATAATGAGGTAGAATAATGAGTGAATAAAGAATAAGAGGTTACTAGAGTTATGAGGAAATATACACACCAACTAACTATGTGAATAAATGAGACATCTAGTGTCAACAAATGGACAAGGATGTTGCACAATGGCACAACCGTGCAGTTAGGGGCAGAGTCAACATATTGTTAGGGGTTCATCTGAATCTTCTTTGGTAGGAAATATTATTATTTATATATGGTTAAAATTATTTTTATGTATATATAGTAGATATTAAACTCCTTTCAGTTAGTTCGTGTGTTAATTTCTTCAGATTTTTAACTCCCTTAATAAAAATCATAACTCCGTCACTACGTGGTAACCCTCCTAGGAGTAGGGGTGCGCATCGGTCGGTTCGGTTCGGTTTTAGGTGTTATTGGTTCGATTTATCGGTTTTCGGTTTGTAAATACTTCAAACCGATAACCAAACCAATAACATATTTCTTATCGGTTTTTGGTTAATCGGTTTATGGTACTTAACGGTTCGGTTTTCGGTTTAACCAATAAGAAAATACTCATATATATTATATACACAATAAGAAAATTTTCAAATAAACCATATGATTTTTCCAGCATTTGGCATGAAAGTAATAATTATAAAAGTAACAATAATTTTTCTTGCAAGTTTAGACACTAGACACATTCAAAGGAAAAAATGTGAAAGTAACAATCGTTTGACCATTAACAAAAAGTGTGAAAGTAACAATCGTTTAACCATTAACAATAAGACTAGTAAATTTAGTATAGTCTTATTGGGTTATCGGTTTAACCATTAACAAAAATTATAAAACCAGAAACAGAACCAATAACCCAATAAAAAATTTTGCAAAACCGTTTAAAAACCGTTAGCCCAATAACCCAATATCAATAAACCAATAGTGTTTTTTTTCGGTTCGGTTTATTGGTTAAATCGGTTTTTGCACACCCCTACCTAGGAGTGCATCCGTCTGCCATTAATGAAGAAAATGAGAGTTTTTGCAACCCAAAAAACATACAAAGTATATATTTACCTATTGAGAGAAACCCACAATTTGAGGTACTAAATCGTAATTGGAAAGATTTGCGAAATGTAGGAATTGGAAAGAAAATGAGAATTTCAAAATGCTAAATATTACAAGATTAACCTGAAAGGTATTATAGTTATATTCCATAATTAATAAGACAATGATTTATATAATATATATTTTTTATATAATTTTAAAGTCCAAAATTTTAGGATTTTCTATATAGTCAAAATAAGAAAAGATCTAATAATCAAAATTTATTTGACTTAAAAGTTTTGAATTTATAAAAATAATTAAATGATAATTTTGACTGTAAAATTATTTTAAGGATAAAAATTAAAAAGGGTGAACGGCTTTTCTCTAACCCCTTGTTTGATGGTTGTTACCTATAGTATTGTATGATATTATTACTTTAAATGGAATGTTTGATTTAAGTGTTACCTTAAATTTTATTGCACGGAGTTGTTATAACAATTGCTATGTTACAATAGGAAGGGTCATTTCATGTAACAACCGACTTTAGTGTGATCGTTTTCTTATTTTTTTATTTTATTTTTTTCATATTATCCTTACTTGTATAATAATCCTAATTTTTACAATTCTCCTATCTTTTTTAAAAAATAACTTTACCTCAGACCACATTTTACTTTGTAATGTTATACATTTATTTTTCAAATTACTAATGTGTGACATTACGAAACGATGTGAAATATTACATTAGATAAACATTATATTCATAAAAAATGATATAATACAATACAAATAATATATAATACATTATGAATAATAATGATCGTTAAAAATTAGGTGAATGCTTGGTCATGTGATGCTACTTTGGTCCCCTATTCTTTTGGGCACGTTTGTGATCTTGACTAAGTAATTAATCCAATAACAACTCCTACACATTTTCCGAAGAAGAAAAGGAAAAAAAAAATACAATGATATAATAATAATGCATAGAAGAGAGGAGATAACTCCCAACTCCCCTTGGGGTTTTACTTTTTTTTTATTCCTACTAGTTCAATATTTACATTGAAGTCTGATTAAATTTGGATTCGCACTGAAAAATCTCACATTGAGGATAAAACGCTCTGTAACACTCTCATTAAAAATGAAAGAGTTGTCCTTGAATAATATTTTGGGTTGTGTGCTCTTATCTTTTTGAATCCATGAATGTTGTCCTTCACAATGGACAAATTGTTTGTTATAAAAAGAAATGGTGTATTCATATTCATATTCATATTCATACACAAAAGAGAAGGTATTGTCTCCACTCTTATTATATTAAAATACTCCCAACTAATAAAGAGTTTGTTGTGTTTTCATAGAAAACAATTAATGCAATCTCTCCACAGCTTTATTGGAACTGATCAAACACAATATTGGATGGAGGTACGTACCTACTTATTAATTTACCTAGTGTAGCACAAGTTTTAGACAAACAGAGAAGCTCAGTTTATTTTTATTTGGATAAATAACACAAATTCTATTAGTTTAAGGTTTAATTACATATCTTTCCGTAAAGTTTCAAATTACCATTCGTGCCAAACTTCAATCCAAATGTAATTTATTTCAATTACAATGTATCTATATAAGTGGATTTGCATGTACTCCCTCCATTTACTTTTACTTGTCACTTATTTCAGAAATATATTTTCATTTTTAATTGTCACTTTTGACATATCAAGAAAAATACAATAATTTTTTTCCATATTTTACCCTCAACATTAAATACTTATTTTCAAATCACTTTCCAAGGCATCATTTAATAGGGGATAGTTTGGTAAATACATACACCATTAATTATTTTCTTAATTGATGTGTCAAGTCAAACCGTGACAAGTAAAAGTGAACGAAGTGAATATACGAGATACACATACTCTCTCACTCGTCTATCTCTTCTCTCTCTATATATTTATATTCCAGAATGTATCTACCATCACACATGTTTCTGATTTTTTTAGATATATGTATCTAGTAGGCTATTTAGTGTTGCCTCTCCATTACCCTCTTTGGTTCAGCTTCTTTGTTTATTTTGCATTGGTTTAGGATAGATATTGTATATATTCCTTTTGATTATTTTTTTTCATTTTCTTCTTTGGTTGCCTTTTTAAGAGTTGTCTTTTCTTTTTCTTAAATACGTGTACGCCTATTCTTTATAATGAAAAATAATATAATAATTTTAAATTACATCCCTTAAAGTGATAAAATTTTAAAAATATTATTAATTCAGAATGAAAATAGTATATATTGAATCATACATTTTTAAATGTTATATTACATTAAAAAGAAATTACTAATATTAGAGATTTAATTAATGATCTTATATGATTTATAATATGTTCATTATAAATATTATATAATAGAAATAATAATACAATAATCAAAAAGTGAAACATAAAGTATGAATAACTATTATTCACCTCTCTATAATTGGAGAATAGAGAGTGATAGAAAGTAATAGGAGAACTCATTCTCTATTTACTCTCCAGATATAGAGAATAGAAAATAATTTAGAGAAGGGTCAGAGATGGTATCTATTCTAAATCAGAGACATGGAGGTTTGCTTTTTGTCCTACCCTGAAAGAAGAATACCAAGTGTTAACCGTTTAAAACCATCTCCAACCCACTCTATTTTACCCTATATTCTCTATATTTTGAGAGTAAAATAGAGAATGAGCTCTCCAACCATTTCACTCTCTATTCTCCATTTATAGATAGATGAATAGTAGTTCTTCAAATTAGGAGAGCTACTATTCATCCTTTCTATTTCACTTTTTGATTATTTTATTATTATTTATATTATATAATATTAAAAATTAACATATTATAAATCATATTAGACTATTAATTAAATCTCTAATATTCGTAGTTATTTTTTTAATGTAATATAACAATTTAAAAATATATATTATTTAATCTACTTTCATCCCGAATTAATAATATTTTGATTTTAAATTTTTTTTCATCACTTTAAATATATAATTTACAAATATTATTATTATTCACTATGAAGAATGCACGAAATTTAAATGATAGGATGAATTTTTATATTTTAAAAATACAATACATAACATAATAATTAAGAACAAAAGTGCTTATTTTGAACTCCATAATGCATTAATAGAGCATTTATGGGAGTAACGTAATAATCTTGAAAGTTGAGATTTATGTAATGTTTATGTAATTGTACTTCATTAATAATTTCACTTTTATTTGAATTGTTCATTAATATGTGTAATATATAATACTTGCTTGCAATTATGTTATTTAGGAATTTAGAATAAAATATAATTTTGGATTAAACAAAGAATTTGAAAAAGAAAAAAAAATGTATATGACATAAAGATTATATAGGGTGATTATTTGGAAAAAAATAAAAAGAGAAAGGATTTATATTTATATTATGAAATAAGAAATTAAAATGAAATAGAAATAATAATATTGAGAAAAGAGAGGGAAATTATTTTTTAGAGAACAAAATAGAAAATTGGGTTGTAATTGGTTGTCTCATAGTGAAATAGAGTAAATTTTGTGCATTCTCATAGTGAAAAATAATTATATTTTAAATTACATATTTAAAGTGAAGAAGTTAAAAAAAGTTAGAAAAATTGTTAATCCAGAATGGAAGTAATATACTTGTCAATAGTATTTTTTTTAGATGTTATATTACATTAGATAATAATTACAACTAGTAAAAATTTAATTAATGGTTGGAGAACTACTATAAAAGTGAAATACTATTTACCCCTCTATAAAAAGAAGGGGGTTGGAGATCCTATTCTCTATTTTACTCTCTAAATAAATAGAATAGAGAGTAAAATAGATGGTAGATGTTTTCAAGAATGGAGATTTTCTAACTTGTTTACACAGATGATACTCCATTTTTTTTGTAATATCAATTTAGAGCAAGGATTTATCAGACCCATTCTCACAGTTTTTGAAGTTATTTCTTACATTAGGGAAGGGGTGGCAATTTCAGCTTATATTAATGAAATGAGTCCATTTTGCTCATATTTAGTGACTTGGATCACTCATATTTTAATTGATCAAAATATGGGTTTCAAGCTTTTTAAGAATCTCTACAAATATGATCAAAATGGATTACATAGTATCCATATTGACCCATAATAGATCACTTAGTTTTCACTTTCACTCAAAATTCTTAATTGTGCTAAAAAGTAAAAAAATTAATATTAATTTTCAAAAATTCAATTAATTTTTAAACTTAATTGAAAAAACAGATTTATTTTTTTTTGTTTTTGGAAAACAAAAAAAATTAGGGTAGGTTGGTGGAAGGGGGGCGCCTGGGGGAGGGGGTAATTTTTTTTTTTTAAAAAAATAGACTTTTATTTGTTTTTGGAAAACAAAAAAAAATTAGTCAGTTGGTGGAAGGTGGGGGGGGGGGATAATTTATTTTTTTTGGATAAAACAAATTTTTTTTTTTGTTTTTGAAAAACAAAAAAATTTAGGGGTAGGTTGATGGAAGGTGTGGGGGGAGGATGCCCGGGGGAGGGGATAAGAAATTTTTTTTGAAAAAATAATTATTATTTTTTATTTTTGGAAAACAAAAAAATTTAGGGGTCGGTTGGTGGAAGGTGGGGGTGGGAGTAATTTTTTATTTTTTTTGAAAAAATAGATTTTTTTTTTTTTGTTTTTGGAAAACAAAAAAAAATTAGGGATAGGTTGGTGGAAGGTGGGGGTGCCCGGTGGAGGGGGTAATTTTTTTTTTTTTTGAAAAACATATTTTTTAAAATGGGTTAGAACCATTTTACCCAAACCATATTTGACCAAATCTATATTTACCCATATTCTATTTGGGTGGATTGTATTCCAAACCATTTTTGCTCAATCCATATTCAATCCATCCAAATCCGATTCAATCCAACCATTTGCCAATTCCCTGTTAGTGAGGTGAGGTTCCCAACTTGTAGGTGCACTTGGAAAGCTATCAGGACACACTGGGAGGCTATGTTGCTTGGACTCTTCAAAAATGTCTACAGATGCATATCAAATTCTCTAAAAATAGTGTAATTTTGAAGAATCTGACAAGGGTGTAACATCGAAAGTGAAGAGTCCGCAACTTAGTTGAGAGGAGTATGCTCGAAACATTGGCTTCACAGTTGGTAGTACAAGGAAGATTTCCTTTTGGAGTGACAACTGGAGCGTTGACTAAATTCGGATTGTGCACTGCAAGATCCATTTATAGGTTTATTATACTTACCAGATGCTATTGGAGGACTTACATAGTCTGAAACTTACATAGTCAGAATTTTTCCTTCAGAAGACTATTAAAAATGATTTGAGGTTGATAGAGTGGCTGATATGTTGAAGATTTTGGAGGACTGTCAAAGCACAAGGGAAGTAGAAGATGCAGTCTCTTGGAAGGGGGAAGAAAACAAAATTTTTAGTCAGCTATGCCTTTTCCATGCTCTCTGAACCAACTAAGGTGACGGAATAGCTCTGGAAGTTCATTTTGAAAACAAAAGCCCCTTACAAAGTGACTTGGGACTCTAGTGTGCATGTCGAATTCTCCAAAAATAGTGTATTTTTGGAGAATCTAAGACGGATGGGGATCCCTTCAGAAATTTTAGGACAGACGTAAACTGTATCAGAGAACTAAACTTCCTGGAGTGTAAAATGAGATATGGATGGTATTAGTATGAAAGTGTAACAAGTGACATGAGGGACTTTGGAAAGCAATTTTAAGCACACCAGAAAGCACAACATACTGAAGAATTTTATTAGGGTATCCCAACATCTAGAAGTGTAAAATAAGTATCTTCAAACTGACTATATAACAAAGACGTCTTCATAGGACTCCCCAATTAATATGATCTCCAATAAGCAATTATTACTAGACAGCAATGCTTCAACTAAATAAATTTAGCTGTTTTACCGAACTGCTTCCTCCCTACCTAGGCGATCAAAGCTAAAGCTTCTTGAACTCATTTGACATCAACCATCCAATTCAAACGGTAGGGGTCAGGAATTTGTATTGTTGCTTTTACTTTTGTCTGCATCTTGACGCACAAATTGCCCTCGCATGCGTGGCCTCTGTTCTGCAAGTCTCTTTCTACTCTGGTACCGGACCTAAAATACATGGGAAGAAAATTCAGATAAGTTTTGCTCCTCTGCCATCTAAATTTTGTGAGTCAAAGTTTGAACCGCAAAGAACTCTTGATTTTGCTGATGAGATGTAGCAGGAAAAGATGCATCATTGACTTCATGTGCAAGTTATTGTATGCAAAAATATACTATGATAAAAAGGATAAAGGAAAAAGGAAAAAGACAAGGGAATTGGTATGCTGAACGGCATAAAAAGAAAGTTTAAGTGGGATCTCAACAAACTACAGAATTATGGTGCAGCAGAAAAGGGCTGTAAATGTCTCTCAATCTTTTTGGTATTAAGCATAAAAGGGATTTAAATAGCCAATTGAGCACATAATATGCAGAAAACCTGCAATTCAAAAGAGCTAAAATATCTCAACAACTAAAACAACCTAATAAAAATTCAAATTTCAATCCATCCTAAACCTAGACAACTAATTATTGTAGAAACTACTACAGTAACTAAAATAAATTTCAACAGTACTGCAACCATAACAATTACCTTCTTCTCAAAGCATCTCTCCTTCCTCTTTTGTCGGAATTTAATCAAAGCAGCCTCTCTTTGAGCCGAGTGATCACCACTTCTGCTTGCACTTCCACTCCCACTCCCACTGCCAATTTCACATTTTTCACCAGTTTCATTTTCAGCAACCAAATTTGTTCCGTCAGCAACTACAGCAGTGCTACTCCCATTTTGGCCACTGCTTCCATTTTGCCCATTGCTTCCATTGTTACTTCCTGATGCACTTCCATAATTAGCAGCATTTCCTTCAACAGGAGTACCTACCATGTCAGATGTTCCGCAATCTGGAGCAGCTTCAACAGCATTTCGCAAAGACGAATCATCATTGTTAAGCAGCTGCTGTCGCTGCTGCATGTTAAGCACATGGTGGTGATGGTGATGGTAGTGATGATGGTGGTGCTGAACTTGGAACTTCTGGTGCATCGCTCTTGCTTGGCCCACGGCTGCCTTTGCAGTATCTTGTGTTCCTGGAACCATAGCTTGAAGAGAAGAATTATGTCCATGTTGCACTGGTTGAAATGCAGAACAGGGATGGGCATTGACTGCAGGTTTGTTTATTGGCTTGTCAGTTAATGTGTCTGGTTTGCTGAAGAAATTATTTGTCGAGGAGCCCATGTCATTGTTGTTACTACTTCCATTTGAGCGCTGATTAGGGGTACTGTTTGACTTGGATTGCAAGTTATGAATTGATTCTGCTTTTGCAACTTCTGAACTATTATTAACTGGTGAACAGCTGCCCACGTTTCCAGTTGGAGCCTGATTAGCAGTTGAAGTAGCATTATACCTGCATGTGATGACAATCTATTAGCAATTGTAGCTTCTTTACTCAGGTTGTTGAGTTTTAGTGACAGATTAAACACATGCCTAGAGAATGCTGACAGATCTGAATGCCTGAGTATATTTCGCTCTTGAACACCAGTCCCATTTTCTCCAACATCTCGAAGTTGCTTCAAACTAAGTTCAAGTGAAGGCATGTCTTTACTGTCATAGGTGGCAATTTCTTTTATGTTTGTGATCTTGGAAGGATCATTAGGAACTTCATTGGCCATACTTTCTACTTGAGGCGTACATGTGTTGGTTATGTCACCCATATAACCAACATCCTTGTCCTTCAGGTCATCTTCCCGTGTTTCCTTGTTCAGCTTTAGGTTTCTACCCATATTCTCATTATCCTTAGGATCTAACTCCAAATGTTTGTCCTTAATAGAAGCTGCTAAACCATCCATTACTTTACCTGATAGGCCTTCAAGCTCTGGAACATTAGTGACACCCATGTTCAAATCTTTACCCATTCTAGCATTTCCTGAGATGTAAACCACATCATGAATATAACAGATTATATAATAACACAATAACAAAAGTAAACAGAATAAAAGAATTTGATCTAAGATGTTTTGTTATCCATGGGGCGTGGAAGAGCCACCTACCCAGTTCATCCTTCTCATTGAGGCATTTTCTGGTGGCATTTGCAGGCACCCAGGTAGCACTAAGTGCTTCTGGCCTTGTATGGATAACCTGGGCACAAGTGCTATCAGGGGGATCTGCCAATTCATTCCATGGTGACATGGGTTGGAGGCTGTCGACTTCAATTGCCCTTTTAGACCATGAACTCTGCCAAAAAAGAAATAAGAAGATTTATAATGGAAGAATGTTGCTGCAAACCCTTATCTGCAACCTGGCGTAAGAATATGGATCAAGATGTTGGAGTTTATGATTCCTGAGTTTACAATAACTTAAGACACAAATCCACATACATGAGCTAGCTATTCAGTTTCTGCTGCCAACAACTATGCAAAATATGTATTAGTCTGTTCATGGAATGTGTGGAAATATAAAGGTAGAACTAAATATGGGTGGGCTAAAACATGTTGAGCAACTGAATGGTTCATGATCCATGCTGGAAGTTCAGTTGAGTCAAGATAAGTGGGTCCTTTGGTCTAAACAATGGGTCATGATAACCAACCCACCCGAGTCAACATAATTATAAAGAGAGTGAGTTTGAAGAGAGAGATACACCCACAAAACCAAATCAAAAGTTTTTTTTTGTTTATAGAGAGTGTGCGTGAACACTTAGAGACAAAAATATTCCTAACTAACCGAGTACATATTATTTCTATTTTTTACAGTGTTCTCTTATGAATCAATATGGGTTATATTAGGTGCCCAAATTGACCAAAACTTTTGAGGCAATTCTAGTTGTCCCAAATTGAACCATCCATGAATATGTTCCTTATTCAACCTGCATGACTTTGGGGATAGTTTCAGCCTTTTATGGTCAAGTTTTAAATGAAGAGAGGGGATGGGACATGGGAGTCTAAGGAAATCCAGACTCCAGAGCAAGAATAATGGTAGTGCAATCACTCAAACTAGATGGGAGGTAACTGTTAGATATTCTACAGGTTCACACAAGCAAGGGAATCTCAGAGATCACGAACCGGCTTGATTTGGATTATATTGTATGAGTTGAGCAACTTTTTTCTGATTTAATCAGTTTCATTAATCACAATCACTATTGGTCTAAGCTATTATCTCAATACAACTGATTATTTTGATGAACAATTTATGATCACTCTTCTATAGAATCAGAAACAGTTAACATAATACAAAACAATCATGTCAGAGATTTCAGTAACTATGTCGGCATAATTGGCTGACCATATCATTCTACAAAGCTATTTAGCTACAGAGTATTACAGAGTATTAGGGCATATCCCGGGAAAAAAAGAATTAGGGGAATCATATGTGTGCATAGTTTTTACCTAGTACATGGTTGTAATAGGTTGGCAATGTACACACTTTTTGATTCACTAAAAAAACCCTGCCAATCTCATTAAATAGGAGCTTTTTGGTCTTTCACCTAAATTCCCCAATTTCCCTCCATATGATTCCCAGATCCCCACCATCTTCTCTGGTCTAACCCGTTGTTCTCCGCCACTTTCCGATCTCAAGTTCTGTACTTCCCACCATTTCTCTGTCTGCTTAACAGATAGATTAAGGAACGTAAAAGTTACTTATTTACAAAACAACGCAAAGAAAGATCCGTACTTATTTTCTCTTTCCCAAGGACTAAAAAAAATCAAAATTACCCAAACACGGAATAACTTCTAAGTGAAGGGCAGCCCGGTTCACTAAAGCTTTCCGCGGTGCGCAGGATCTGCGGATCACAAGGATTTATTGTATACAACCTTATCCTGCATTTCTGTAGAAGGTTGTTTCCATAGCTCGAACCTGTGACCTCCTGGTCACATGGCAATAACTTTACCCATTAAGGCAAGGTTCTCTCCTTCACAGAATAACTTCTAAGTAACTGATATAAAACTCAACCTGAAAGCATTTTTAAGTGTTGACTGGTGTCAGCTCACTCCTAACCTAAAATTGACAGGGTTATTCCAACAAGTGTTGGCTTGTTGCTAACCTGGGAAAATAAGTTCTGATTAGCCTGGATTTGTTGACCTAAAATTATCCAATCTTGATTGTTGTCTGGCTTACTGCTCATGATGGGAGAGAAAGGAGTTTCAGGGCTTTTGGATAAAGTCAGAAGTGAGCTTCTGGATGATGACAACAGAAGAGTTGTATTACAACTTGTTCTCTTCTCCATTTTTGTACATAAGAACAAAATGACAACTTTACCTATAATTTATCAAAGGGATAAAGAATTAACAGGGTTAGTTAGTTATCTATCACATTCGTTAACTGATAGCTTAAAAGCACTTCAACATATGAATGTTTGTGGGTACAAGAGAAAATTCAATTTGAAAAGCTCTGAATGGAGAAGGGGTGAAGTAGTGTGGCAATGAGAGAAACTAATTATTGTGAAAACATGGTGGGCGGGATTGTGCAGAAGCAATAACTACCAAGGAGCTGGATAGTTGGAGCACGATTTGTCTAATACAATAGATATATGTATTGGCCATGCCTTCAAGATGAGCAGAAATTTGTGAAAACTACCAAACTTCAACAAAATGTCTGACACCTAAAAATATTATCTTCCATTTACTTGGATTATTCAACCCCATCAACTTCAGATACTAACTAGAATGAAGAAGAAACTGTGGTATCCCCTTCATGTGAATAAAAAGGGAACTGCACAGGGACATACTGGACAGCTGCTACAACATAAGAGACCACTAATAGAAGAGTCATGCCAAACTATAGCCGTGAAGAAATAATACCTGAGTGCCACTTCCATTGTCACTTCCGTCCCTGTCTTCCAGATCAAAGCTTCCATTCTCAGCTTCATCATTGCTATCAGTGTTGTTTCCCGACATTTCAACACTTTTAGATTTCGTCGACTTTTGAGTTTGTATACCACTTTCACTTCCGCTTCCACTTGACTGAGGAAAGGATGAGAAATCAAAGTAAAATGGGTCACTCAATATGCGGTTCGTTCTAATGTCTTTCTAAGACAACATGAAGAACAGAGGTCTAAAAGAATGACATGTTAAAATTCCAGTTTGAAATGGAGTCAAATAAGGTGCTTCCAAACCAAGAATTACTGTCTGAGGTTTAAGAGGGCATTCCCAAAACTTCCAGTTACAAATAAAGATGACTGCACAAACTTACACTGTGGCATTTCCTCCAAACATGCTGCCACAGATTTTTAAGCTCATTCTTTCGAATAGGCTTCACTAAAAAGTCAACTGCGCCCTTTGACAAACACTTAAAGACTATACCCATAGAGTCATTAGCAGACATCACTGCACACAAAACTCATCAGATGGAGCAGTTAAAAGTATAATATCGTCAAGATATTAAGCAAAATTCTGAATATGAATAAGCAAAAAAAATTATGTAGGAAAGATACTTACTAATCACTGGAACATTCTTGAGAGTTTTGTGGTTCATAATCTTTGACAAGAGACCAACCCCAGACAAATATGGCATGGCCACCTCCGTCAGAACAAGATCAACATGGTTAGTTAGATCTTCTAGAATCCTCCACGCTTCAAGGGCATATCCCACAGCTATAACTGCCAATATTCCATAGTAATACGTTCGATAAGAAAATAAAAAAGACAGAGGACGGATCAAGAGAATAAAAAATCAGCAAGTCTTGGTGAAGTCTCAAACAATTGAGTTCCAAAAAACCTTCAGAGATATCCATGTTCTCTCAAAAAGAAATACCGTCTCAGAACAAGAATTTTTTCCTTTTTCTAGTACATATCCTCTTATGCATATTTACCTGCTTCAGTTCATAAGAAAGCCAACTTACCCAGCAAGTAAAGAAAAAAACAAGTGATGGAAGCAAATGATTTGGGGCACCCTTTTGCAGAATCAAGTAATAACATGCACTACAGAAGAATAATGTTTTCTTAGGCTTCTTAACACTAGAGCTGCAAATATTTGTAATGAAGTAAATGAGCTGCAAGTATATATAAATTAGTTGTAGGTTGCAGTATGTAATTACTCCATCCAGATCCTTTGTCTAGCAGGAGTTGGAGGACAAGTATCATAATTACCACGATTGCGTCTACCAAGGAAAGAAAACCTTCATTATGATGCATACTACAATTACTACTATGCTTTAATCTCAAACAAATTGGGTTTGAATATATGAATCCTCAAACATCATGTTGATCCATTTAAGCTAATCTCATAGTAATATTATATACAATAAAAATATTAGAAGTTCACTATATTTTTCATTGGCATATAATCAATTATACTAAGAGTTAGGAAGTTCCTGCCTTCAAAGTGGGATTATGATTTTGCCTTTGTTGTCAATCAAAATGTTATAAGACATCTAATAAATTAAATATTAAATAGTAATATTTTAATTACCTGAACATTGAATTACATGTTCAGAAGCAGTAATGAATTTTGGACTGCATTGAATCAAATCCTGATTAAATATCTAATTTAACAATAATACTTATATTACATAAAGGGTGAGTAAATAAAATGTTCATCAGCCCTATTTAATGCTCCACATTCACTTTTTCCTAAAAAGTGTGCAGTCTATTTTCATCATTGTAAATTAATTACCCATGTCCTTATTAACAGCAATGTGAATTACCTTAGTTTTACTAATTATTTCTACTTTCCATCTTCCCATGTATTAACTTTTCCCCACAACGTTTGCACATTCTTCACTGATCTATGTAAATGTTCACAATAGGATGATGAAGTCCTATTATCCTAAAGTCCCATTATCCTATTTGTCTTCTTTCTGCCTCAAATACACTGTTGCCAGGTATGTATATCACTATGTATATCACTGTTAATATTTTGTTACTTTTGTTTTCTACTCTTTATCATGCTACTAGATAATTATGTATCAATTTAGCTACCAAGTTTTCTCAGGTAGTACATTGACAAGTGAATCTTATTCTTGACAAGTTTAGTGTTCCTGAAGTTGTTTCCCCATCTATTTCCCAAGTTATTATTATCTTAAGAATTTCTAATATGCTTCTGTCATATTGAAGCAGACAACAAGGATTTTATCACATCTACATTTTTATCTTCTTAAATTTGATCTTTCTACAGCCTTTCTTTGGTTAGTGTTTTATTGACAGTAACACTCTCATGAGATGTAATTTAATCATTTTTTTTTGTGGCAGAACAACGCAACTATAAAGATTGCAACTTTGCAGCTTTCATGCACCGTCTCTGGTTGTTCACGTGATTTGTTGTGTATATTGTATTTCGATTATCACACCATTTGATGTTCTTGTTCCTTTCTGCCAGGATTTGCATTGCTTCCTTTGTTAGTTGATATGTTTTTTTCCTCATTGTTTTCTTACTCTTTGTACTTAAATTTGCTACACTTGAGCCTAGGATCTTTCCAAAACAATCTTTCTATCTCCACTAGGTAGAGGTAAGGTTAGTGTACACTCTACCCTCCCAAAAAAAAAGGTGTATAAGCCAAATTGTAAAGTCAAACCGAACCGACAAACCAAGTCAAATCGGGAAAAAAATGATTTATGGTTTGGTTTGGTTTGACGTTGAAAAAAAAACAATCTCTCTTGGTTTAGTATTAAAAGAAAAAAGTCAAGATGAACCCAAACCAAGCCGACATAAGATGTTGTGCTAGGTGGGTTTCGTGACACAAGATGATGTGCTTTTTCCACAATTGATTGTAGAGGAAACCTTTGTTTTTGCTGCATTCTTAAGACTTCCAAGCAAGATGAGTCCACGTCAGAAGTATGAAAGAGTTGAAGTGATTATTAAAGAATTAGGCCTAACCCAAACCAAGCCGACATAATAAATATATATAATTTTATTTTATAGATAAAAATATTAATTATAATCTACTTTGTAAAAATATTTTTAATTAGTTTATAGTTTTCAATGTTTAGATATATTATTTCAAATTTTGGGCTTGTAAACACTTGTAAATATTTTATTTTGTATTCAAATCAAAAGTTACAACTATACTGTTATGTGAAGAAAATGCTAAATCAAGGTTTCAAGAAATTGAACATGCATGAAGGATATTCCAACTAGAAATTTAGATGAAGGAGACCATGAATTAAGTTTTCAATAAGTTGAAAAGCAAGATTGAGTGGATGTTGATAGTCCCTTACCAAGGAGCAATCATTTAAGAGAACAAGCAACTTCAAAGGAGCCAATACAAGAAATGTTGAAATACTCCCTCCCAATTCAAATATTTCAACAAGTTCAAGTTTTTTTTAGTGTAGTAGAACTAGAAAACACTGATATATGCGGTCAAACCTAGGATATTCTAGTGAATGGTTGGAGGAAAATGAAGTACATTTTCCTTCTCTCTGTATCATTGCTAGTTTGACATTGTTTTTGAATGCTGGACTGGATGTTGCTCGCTACCTGACCACTAACATTGATATCACTCCCTTGCTTATTTTGTGTCTCCTTTCCCATGTCCTCCTTGAATTTTGTTTTCCTTATTTCTCTCTAAATTTGCTTGCTTAGGGACCCCCCCTCCCCCCCTCTTATAGGGCACCACTGTTCTAACTAATTGAATGTGCATCCTTTGTCTTCTAGACATGTTCTTCATTGTATCTTCATTTTTTTGCTTTGTATTACCCCTCCTTGTCACTGTAGTGAAACCATCATCTGTTGTATCAATGATGTTTCCTTTATCAGCCTCTTGTTTTTAATTGTCATCCCTAATTATTTTATTCTTAATTCTACCGTGTTTCACATTGTGTCCCTGCAATTCGCAGTAATCAAGGTCATCTTCATATTCCACATTCAACCACTTGCCATCTTCAGTTCCTTCCCACCTTTTAAGCCAACCAAATCTAGTTGAGCCTAGCTTTTAGGAGATCAATTTCAATCTTGATTTTGACTACATTTGTTCTAGATTTTGAGTAGGTAGTCTAGTCCGATGCTACAGAATTTCCAATTGGTTCCACCAGTCTAGAGATATATCCAATCTAAAAAGATGCTAAGGTAATTGATGTACCAAAATCCAAATAAGTACTATTGATGTTTTAATCTCAGGTTTGAAATTAGGGGACCACTTTAGAATGTTCATAGGAGAATCACCAATATGGATTAAGTTTTTGAATATAATGTGATTGTAGAGTCCAACAAATTATTAAAGTCTAAATGAACATGTCTATGATTGAAGTTCCTTCAAATGATTGAGTAACAAATATTCTCTCATCTCCTCCATGCTAGATTTACCCTTGATAAGCTTTCCTACTATATAGTTAATACTCCTTAGCACGATTAACAAAATAGTTTTTTGATGAAAGTAACTGTCGACTTACCGAGGTGTGTCCCATAGGTGATTTTCACAGGTTAGATAGACTTAACCGCTTCATTAATGTTGGAGCCCCACATCGCTTGAGGGATTGGAACATAGACTCTTCGTATGGTCTTGGTCAATCCTCCCCTCATAAACTTGCTTTTGGGGTTTAGTTAGGACTAGGTCCATATCTTCATATGGTACGAGTCTCAGGCTCATCTCATTGTTCTATACGTTGGGCCCCCCATCTTATATAATCCACACTTCAAATGTCCAACCTTGGCGTATTGGAGTCCACTCGTTTGTGGGAAGAAAAAAATACTCGTTATACGGTCTTTGAGCAATCGTCACTTCTTGAGCTAGCTTTTGGGGTTGAGTGAAACCCAATGTCTATTTCTTTAATATGGTATCAAAGCGAGTGTCGAACCATCCCAATTCATTGTTTCTAATGTTGACCCCCCCGTCTTATATTATCAACACTCTAAACGTCCAAACCTAGGTGTGCGGGAATTGTTGGAGTCCCACATCGTTTCTGGGATAGGAACATAAACTCCTTATATAGTCTTGGACAATCCTCTCAAGGAAGAGATTTTGTTAATTCCTTTGAGACCACTATTAGTCTGGTTAGCAAGTGATTGCTTCTAACCTAGTGCTTACAATTGTTGCTTCTAGGTTATTGATTTATTAGTACCCAACTAAGAGGTTGTTTGGATAGACTTATTTTAAGTGATTTTAAGCCAAAATAGCTTTTAAGCACTTTTTGTAGTGTTTGGGTAAAACAAAAAAGTGATATGAAGCAATTGTTTTTGTGCCAAAAATCACAAGTTAGAATTCCTAACCTCTTCCTTCACAAAAAAAATTTCTAGCTTTTCACTTAAAGCCAAAAGCTATAACCAAATCCAAATAGGCTCCAAGCTAGGATTTTGCTTAGTTCGGGCTTATTAAAGTTGCTCAAAATTTTGAGGAAATGATTATTGTAGTTGTGCCTACCATTAATTGTCTAGTTTCTCTTGGCAATATGTTAGGCATTGTTTGCAAGATTCATTACCTTTTTGAGCCTATCGTTCTCTAATTGGTGTTGCTACATCTTGTGATCTTTGGATTTGTGGAGATTCATCATTGCAACAACCAACTTGCTCTTCTGTCATCAAATTTGTGGTTTCAGTAGTCCTGGGTGATAGTACGTGGAATATAAGGGTGAGGTGTCTAGCATTGTCATGAGGTATCACAGGTGGAGGTTCTTTGGTAGGTCACTGAATATGACAATAGTCAGCATTTGGTATGTAATGATGTCTAGAGAGGAGGATTCTCTCACTCTAGAAATCAATGAAACAACTATCTATTCTTGTGTTCAATTGTGTCCCAAGTTTGTATTTCAATTGTTCATATTATTTTCATAAAGTTGTTTCAGGCATCAAGAAGATGCAATCTATACAAAAGAAGTATTGTTAGCTCCATTACATATGCCTATTCTAGAACAAGCAACTAACAAAGTCTCGAGGGGACAAGGGAAACAAAACTAAAAGACCAAGTTAGTAATGTTAAAATGGTTGCTCCCAATGACAAAAGAAAAACTAGTCTATGTGCAGGGAGCTAAAAAATTCAGAAACTAGTCTATTTTTTTTTTATGACCGTGGTGTCCGACCAGCTTTCGTGCACCTCAACTAGTACCACGTGATACCTGCCACCTCCCACCATCAACAAATACCAACTCTGTCCACCAAGACTAGGACAGATCCTAAGAATCACCTACTATTTTTTGTCTCCGCTAAGTTTTGAACCTAAGATCTTAGGGTTCTCAACCACTTCATTGACCACTAGGACACACCCATGGGTGCTGAAACTAGTCTATTTCTATTGTTCATATTCTTTTTACATCATATGCCTATACTAGATTCTTCCCGTGTGGTACTTACCAATCTAGTTCTCCATAGTTTAAATAGAGAACCATACTCATAGACTAGGCTTCTTTCTTTGATTGAAAATTCTAAACTTACATAAGAACCTTAACAACTACTATGTAATTTGAAAAGAAAGACAACAATGCTAATGGCACAATAGACTTTGTTATTTCACTTGAAGAAGATTATGTTGCTTTACTTTCAAGGGAATAAATATTCACAAAACACAAGTGAGGCAACTATGTCTCATTCAAGGTTAGGATGGGGGAGAGTAAGTTCTTGGGGCACAGGTTGTGCAAGGACCACACTTTTTTAATGACAAGGAAAACCCGTAGCCGCTACCCTTTGGGTGCGCACAGGGTAAAACTTTGCTCCTATGCAATAGCTGCAAACCACACAAGAGAGGTAACCTGCACTAGCCAAGCACGGTGTGACGAGCTTGACCCAGAAGGCAAACCCCTTGCTTTAGGTGGCAAGGGATTTCGAACTTAAGACCTCCACAACATGGAAGTCCTAAGCCCAAACCAGTGGGCCACCTCGAAGGGTGTGCAAGGACAACACATTTGAGACTCACTATTCCAAACATTTTCATAATTTCGTGCCAAAATGAAATTACAGTCCATCGGGCCAGAGGGCACAAATGGAGAAGTTTTGGCGGATTTGAAGTACTGGAGGAACTTCCAAGATTATAAAAAAGCAAAATTCTTGAAGTTGATTGAATTGCTTTATGAACAAGGAGCTCCATAGGATAACTGCAATGTATGGAAGTGGGAATGGGGAACAATGGAGTGTTTTTTGTTAAGTCATATCATGAAAAACTCCTAGTAAGAGAGGAGGCTGCAACAAGAGGGAGATATTGACAACCGAAATTTAATAAGGATGACAATATGCACATTGATTGGTGCTTCATGTGCAAGTGCTCAGGCAGAGACATTAACAATCTCCCTCTTTATTGTCAGGTGGTCTCAAGGTTATGTGGGAAATATGGGTTGGTTTGTAATGTATTCGGTGAGGCCAATTTTCATGGAAAAGTCAATTTTCTGATTGAAGCACTCATGAGGTTCCTTTGTGTATAGCAGATCGGGTATCATTCGCACAAAATTATATTTTTTTGTAGGTTTTCTACTTTTTGAGAGAAAAAGGCTTAAAATAGTCCCTTAACATTGGGTTTAGACTTAAAGTGATCTTTGTTCTTTCACGTGTAGCACTACGAGACCTTCATGATTATAATATTTACTTTTTGTACACCCTAGAAATTTTAGTCTTTTTTTGACGTCGGGAGGTTCATCACCTCAGATATCAAGTAAAATAGTACAAAATCTTCTTTCCTTGCAACTTCATTTATCTACAATAAATTGGTATAGAACTTAGAGACGTAGGAAACATATACTAAATCTTTTAACAATACCTTTATAAAAAAACCTCTTCTCTTTATCGAGAAGACAAAATCTAGATATACATATAATCAACTTGAATAAGCCTGGCACCATTGTATTTCTATTTTCTTTTTTATTTTTCCCCTCCTAATATAGTCAAGGGATGCCTTCTGCTAAACAATTATTAATAAGATAAAACTCAAACAGGAAACAAAAAGTACTCTTTATTCGTACAAATAGGTGAATGCGAAGTGACCCACGATTAGATGAGCACCAATACTATCCATGAAATTGATTAAGATTAAGGGCTACTACGAGCTCTCTCACTATGCCAAATTTGCATGATGGCGCTGCTCTGATCCTACATGTTATGCTCAACCTTGTCCTGTTACATCTCCTTTAATTTATCCATTCTCATGTACTGAGATTTGGAACTTATTTTCTATCATACTTGCAGGAAACTTCATGCTATTACCTCTCTTAGGCATTACCTTTGACTATAAAGGAAGCAGTTGAAAGCTGGAATTATTGGAGAATCAGCAAAGCCATCAAGAACATCTGGAAAATGATCCCTAGTTGCATTTTTAGTGTGTTTGGATAGAAAGGAATAGAAGATGTTTTGATGGAATTTCAACTCCTCTCTCACTTCTCAAGGGTAGATGTCTGTTACTGCTCTTTAATTGGACTTATTATGCTCCAGTAAATGATGTAGGTTCTTTTGTAGATTTCATTGGCTCTCTAAGCCTGGCTCAATAGTCCTCTTTTGCTTTTTGATTAGCTCTCTATGCTTAAAGGCCTACTGTCGTTGGAGCTACCAAAAGTGAACGAATATTGCAAATATGGGGGACTATTAGTGCTCCATGTGAAGGAACAAAGGATGACTTTGAGTCTCGGCCCAAAGATAAGAGACAATTTTCGGCTTTGTGCCCCAACTTTTTAGTCAAATTCATTACTTGATCTCATATATATATATATATACATATTTAGAAAGAGAGAGAGAGAGAGAGAGAGAGATAGATGTATATATATATATATATATATATATAGATAGATAGATAGATAGATAGATAGATAGATACAAGACACATTCTCCTATAACTGTTACAATAGTAGGTGATTTTCCAGACCTAACTTTGAAATACATTTCACATCACCTTGCGACTTGATCATAGAAATCCAAAAGGCTAAGATACCATGTGATCCATGGAGTAGGACTATAGAGAGTTGCCAAATGGATGAACGGAAAAGATCTTTGTACTGTTTCGTCTGAAATCATATCGATAAGATCTCCCAAACACTACACTATTTGTTAAACCAAGGCTATGCTCTACTGCATCCATGAAATAAATTTTTGGACTGGATTGACATGGCAATATGGAAGTCTGATAAGACAAGAATCCAAATTTCCAGGACATCATTAAATGCATGAAGATGAATTACTTGGATAGTTTCATATTTCACTATGGGAATGTGGTCAAAACACCCTCTACAAAATTGAGCAGACAACTGAATAAGGACTGGGACTGGATACAGACTGGGATAAGTTGCACAAACAGTAAACTTTTCTTGTTGGCCGATTACTTATAGTTCAAATCATATTATTTGGGATCCAATCTGGCTGTGTTTCTTATTACTACTAGATATACCAGAACTCTTTTTGCCCTCCATAGTGAGGTCAAGTAAATTTTACAGCAAGAAGTAAGATGTCTCAGTAACTCCATTAAGGAAATACTCCCAACTAGAAGCATCGGGAAAGGAAAACCAAGTACGATTTAGTTTCACTGTATGTTTGACTAAAAAGTTAATGTATATCTTTTTTTGAAACTGATAAATGTATATCTTTTAGAAACGTACACCTTCACATATCTTTAAAGCCATATAACTCCATAAAACATTGAACACAAAACTAATTGTTGTAACATCATAATTCAGCACGAGAATGCCCTGAAATGTGTAAAATCATTAACATGAAAGAAATGAACAGCCAAAATTCAGGTAGAAAGCTAATATGAAATCGTATTTGCATGTATATGCATATTTAAGTGTATAAATGATATATGTATATGGAACACACACCAAACACTTGGATGGAAGAAAAAGTCGTTGTGTTGAGTTACTGACAAAATTTTTGAGGAAACAAAGTTATAACAACAAACCTTCATAACTGCAGTTTCGCAGCAATGCACTGACAACATGACGAGTTGAATCATCATTTTCCACCAGCAGAACCTTGAGGGATCTAAGAGGAAGAAAACGCTCCCACCTAACCAAAGGCCCTGGGGGCTGTTGCTGCTGTGTTTGTAGAACAGCCTGCACTTGTACCAAATTCCTCTGTGTTTCATTCCCACCTTCGACATCCTCATTAATTCTTGACTCATCTTCTTCTGAAAGTCCCTGTCCATCACCAGTAATTCCACCCCTTACTCCATTCTGGCCATCCTGTATGCTATGACGATTGAGTTCCACCAACCTTTTAGTTGGGGGACCATTTGAGTCCATCCGAACACTCCTCATCAACCAGATTCAAAAAGTCCAATGATGAATAAGGCAGCGGATTGAGTTGGTGCGCAAACCTCTAGTTTAGAAGAAAAATTGCACATACCGTTGTCTTCAAGTACCAACCCTTCAATGAAGCGGCTCTCCAACTAGTCCTAAACCAAAATCCATGCACGTCAACACATATTATTTATAAGCAAGTGATAATGAAACATACATGAAAGCTAAGTACTCAAATATCCTACCAAAGTGCTTATCTTACACAAAATTTGCATGCATCTTAAACTATGAAAAAGCACCCACTTTCTACAAAATGGAACCCCCAAGAAAAACCTAGATCGAGTGTACTCAACCTTATGCAGTATGCACCCAATAACAACCTCCTCTCACCCGGGGGCAGATGTGGCATACCTACACAGGGTTTACCTGAACCTAGTATTTTTGCACAAATTTATATGTAAGAATCCATGAAATTGAAACAAATAGTAGTTATAAACCCATAATTTTAAAGATATAATAGGTTCATTGCTAAGAGCCATAATGTTGAACCCACAAAAAACTTAAATCCTAGATCCGCCTTTGCTCTCTCATGTTCCTCCATCCCCACCCCCACTCCCACTGAAAACCCCACCATCAGAATAACTGCAGCTTTAATTGATGTAGAAAACTTTCAAATTTCTCAGCTTGAACTTGAGCCTAATTAAGGATCAAAAAGCTTCCATTTTTGTAAACTTTAATTTTCTAAAATAAATATTTATGGATCACAAGATCTCATTAAATTTTTGGAAGAAATGAATTACATTTGTACTGCCTTAGGCAGCATGAAATGAAATCAACTGAACAGCAACGTAAAGCTCAACTGTCCCCTGGGTTCAACTTTCAGTGATTCAGTTCCTATGAAAGTCAAACAATCAAGATCTTAAAAACAAAAACTGCATCTCATCTTCTTAAAAATTCACAAATCCTCAACATACAAATCCACCTTCTTCTTAAAAATTCACTAATCCTCAATATACAAACCCACTTTAATTCATTTTCCATTGTTTTCGAAACAAAATATAAACTTATCCTTACATCAAAAGATGACAGAAACGAAGCCTTCCACCTCCACCTCCACCCAACAAAAATAAAAAATAATACAAAGCAAATCCTCCGAATTGAGAACCAATCACAAAAATTACCTTATAGACGGACTAATCAGAAACGATACCGGCACACGATTGGAAAACAAAAAATCGAACTCCTCGAACAAGTTTGGGTATAAAGTTCCAAATTAATAGTACTATTTCATGCCATTCTTATAGGTCATCTTGGTTATCTAGGGTTTTGGTGTGTGTAAGGGTAGGATTTTTGTTACTGGTTGAGAAACGGCGATAGAAAGGGAAGATATTACGGAGTATACTATATTCGTGGGTGACGTGACGGTGCAAGAGAGAGGCCAGGCGAGGTGCCACGTAGGAACATATTTGATGATGTGGAGGTGAATCTAAATACGGGCGCTGCATTGTTTAGGGCGGATCTATTTGATTTCTCGGATCCGATACAAAGAGACACGTGGCACCCTCTCTCATCAGCTTTATATTTGGGGGCATATATATATATAGTAATATCAATTAATTACCTACCTAGTGGAGGCGGATAAAGTCGTTGTCAATGGGCTGGACCCCACGTTCGCTTGTTTTTTAAAATTGGAATATATATGAAATTACTGTTTTGTCTTTGTTTTCAATTGGATATGTCCTAGTCAGCAAATAAATATCTAAGAGGTTTTTTGCCGTAAATTGCATCCCCATGCCATCATAACATGAGCCAGCTTTTTGGCGTTGTATTTTTTTTTCATGTTTTTTAACTTGTTAGTATCAATTACTTCCTTCGTTTCAATTTATGTGACAATTTCGAATCTTAAAATGCAAACAAATTTATCTTTGATCGTAAAATTTTCATATATCTTTTAATTATTTTCAATTGTCAATTATTGTGGCTTATAGTACTTTTTACGTAGTTTACAAATATATAAATTTCATTTCAAAAATATTGAAGATTTCACGCACAAATTTTCAGTCAAACATAAATTGTTTGACTCTCAAAAAATGAAAAGTGTCACATAAATTGGAACATAAGGGGTAATAGTTATGTTCTATATCATGTCAAGTTTGCATTTAAAAAAAAAGATTTATCCTCTCTAACGTAATATCTCGTCTAACTTCAGGCGTTGTATTTTTTAAACGAGGTTCTCAGTAAAGCGACATAAAGGCTATTTATTTTTACTTAGTGTTTCGAATGAATTCTTATTGACTGAACTGCAATTTTAGGTGTGCACAAGTAGACATTTAAATTTGTACAAAATTGAACAAATAGATACACATGTTTTATGTGGCAATTCATGTGAGATACACTAGAATAATTTGCATTTGTAGAACGTAAGCGTCGACAACTTTATACAAATTTAAATGTTTACTTGTGCATATTCAAAATTGAAAAATATAAACAGTTAAAGGTCAACTAAAAGAACATTTTATATTATACCGTTTTTTTTCTTTTGGGCTGAGAATGCTATAAATTCAAAAGTATTGATTTTCTTCTTATTCATGATTTTTTTTTCTTTTTTTCCTAGGAGCTCCCACCCCTTTTGCTTCCTTGGTGATTCTAACTCGCAACCTTCGGGTTGAAAGTGAGGTGTGCTTACCATGTTTTTTCCGTAAAATATTTTCATCATATACCTAGTAGAGTCCTAATTAATGCTACTTACAAAGTTTTGAACTCGAATCTCATAGTCATGGTTCCTCTTTTCTTTTTTTTTAATTCTTTTATGATTGTCCTATTTAATAGAAAAAAGATACAAAAACAATTGTGATATTTTATTTGTTTACAAGTCTCACCTAATAAAATGATATTATATGTTTACATCGTTTTGTGTACGACCAAGATTTCACCGTGCAAGTACATTTCAAGAACATTTATTATAATAATATAATAAAAGGTAGGTAGGTATATTTTACTTTCCCACATCAATTGTAATGCAATTAAAACTACTTTAACTCACAAATCAAAAGTGACAAGACAATTTGTAGCATAATTTAACTTATTATTGAGAATGTGTTTTTTAATATAAAATGCATTACAAATATAACTAACAATTTACCTCGCCTCTTATATATCCTCGGCTTCCATGAGATCCTCGTCACCCACTGGATGATAAAGAGAAAACTATGGATGATGAGATATATACATATAACGATAATTTTGTGGTCAAAAGGGGAATACAAAGTAACAAAAAGAGATGACATTAATTAAAGTATATATTTAATTAAATAAACGTAATTATTATTTTTATAATCTATCTATATATAATAGGAGAAGAAAAAAGTGTCACATGTCAGCACCACAAAAATTCAACAATTTTAAAATTCAAAAAATAATTTAAAAATCTTTTAAATATGTATCTTAAATTAAACAAAAAGAAATAAAAAAAAGAGCAACCAACTATTTTTAAAAGGTAAATTTTGAAATAGTAATAATAATAATAAATAATTATAGTACTAATAAAAGTAATAATAATATAATATTATAATAATATTGATAACAATGTATTTAAATTGCTAATCAGTTTTCATGAAAACTTTTTTAAATATATTTTAAATAATAAATAACAATTGGAAAAAAAACAAATTAAAAAAAAATCAAAATATAAACTTAAAATATTTCTTAAATTAACATTTTAAAACTTATTTAACATTACAAAACTTATTTAAATTAATAGCAGTGCAAAACTTACGTTAATTGAAAAAGGGAAAAAAAACCACTGCCATTTTGATAGATCTCTAAAAGAATATTATTTCTTTTTTTTTTAAATAATTTTTTTTCTTTATAACTTAAAAAGGTAAAAAAGAAAAAATACAATAAAAAACGTGCATCAATCATTTTAAGTAAATAAATAGTAAAACTACCCGCACATTTTAAAAATCTGTTAAATGAAGATATACTTTAGTTTTTAAAAAATAAAAAAATTATTTTAAATGTGTTTTTCTCAAAATAAGTAACCAACTCACGTAACTATTTTTTTTAGAATGGCAAAGTAGTTACTTTTTGAATTTGAATTTAAAGTGGTTACCTAAAACTACTCTACCCATTTATCTCTATTCCCTATATATACATAAATAAAGTTCATTAAAAAATCAATTGATCTATTCTTCTTCAAATGTGTAGTATTATTTGTTGAATTATTTCCATTCTTCTTATCTTCATCTTTTTATGGAGCGAATAGGTAGATTATTTGACGGCTAGGCGGAAAAAAAAGTTTGAATATACTTGCAAATAACAAAGTGAAAGTCCAAGAAGAAGAAGAACAATATTTATCAAAGTGGAAATCTTCTGCAAATAATGATATTGTTAGATCTATAATGTCTTTTTGTGAACTTTTTTTAGTTCATTTCATTCAATTTGATTTGTTTCTATCATATATTATACCTAAATCCTTTAGGTCGAATGAGTTTTTTATGTTTTTTATTTATTTACATTTGTAATCTTTGATGATTTTTACTGTGATTAATAATTTTTTACGATTGTGTTATTTTTTATTTAATTTAAGTGAAGTTATTCTAATACTTTTTATGTTATATTTTCTGTTAATTTTTTCTATTCAATCATTTATACTAACATGTTTTTATATTATTGAATTATTGGTCATATCTTCACATTTATTAAAATGTTAAATATATGCAATTAAAATTCGTGTTATGGAATCATTAATATAATAATATTGATAAATGTGTGATATAATTTATTATCATAGTTATGCATGTTACTTCACTTTCTTATAGATTTTTATTTTAATAATATATTTGTTGGTGATAAAATGTTAGAGTATGAATTAAAATTTGATTAATTTTATTTGTAATTGTATGTTATTTTTTAATTTGATTTTAGTGCAGCTAATCGAATACATTTTAATTTTATTATTTTCTGTTAATTTTTTATTCCGTCATTTATACTAACATGTGCTTATTATTGAATTGTGGATTTATTTTCCTTCAAATGTGTAATGTTGTATGTTAAATTATTTCTATTCTTTTTATCTTCATCTTTTTATTTGGTGAATAGGTAAATTATTTTATGGCTAGCCGAATAAAATTTGAATATATTTGCGAATAAAATAGTAGAAGTTCAAGAATGAAGAACAATATTTATCAAAGTGAAAACCCTCTGCAAATGATGATATTGTTAGATTTATAATGTCTTATTATGTTTTTTTTTTTTAGTTTATTTCATTCAATTTGATTTGTTTTTGTCATATTTTGTACATAAATTCTTTAAATCAAATGATTGAGCCATGAATCTATTCTTCTTCAAATGTGTAATGTTGTTTCTAAAATTAGTTTCATTCTTCTTATCTTCATTTTTTATGGGGTGAATAGGTAGATTATTTTATGGCTAGCCGAAGAAAATTTGAATATATTTGCAAATAAAAAAGTGGAAGTCCAAGATAAAAAAAAAAACAATATTTACCAAACTGAAAATCCTCTGCAAATAATGATATTGATAAGTATAATGTCTTCTTGTGACGTTTTAGTTTATTTCATTCAATTTGATTTATTTTGTGATAATATGTAATTAAATTCTTTAAATCAAATGAGTTTTATATGTTTTTTTATTTACATTTGTAATCTTTGATATTTTAACTGTGATTAATATTTTTTTTAGATTGTACATTATATTTTAATTTAATTTTAGTGAAGTTATTCTAATACTTTTTTTTTTCATTTTCTGTTAATTTTATTCAATCATTTACACTAACATGTTATTGATTGTTGAATTATTGGTAATATATTCACATTTTTAAAATGCTAAATATGTGCAATTGATTATCTTAATTGCTATGGAATTATTAATATAATATATCGATAAATATAGAATATCATGATTTATGCATATTATTCCACTTTCTTATAGCTTTTTAGTAACATACGTGTGAGTGATAAAATATTAAAATATGAACAAATTTTGTTCATTTTTTCAGTTAAATTTTATTTAAAATATAATTTTATACTTTTAAAAAAATGGTTTGTCTTTGAAATTTAGAGCCTTCAAACCTATAGAATATATAACTATTCGAAAAATTAAATGTACAAAAAAGACTTTTTATATTATAAGATATCAGAGAATTTGAAATTATTTTGTCAAAACTGAAATAAATAATAGGTCATTTAGTTAATTAGAAATTACCATTTAATTAATAAGAGAATATGCACCATTGTATATGAGATCGAGATAAATATTAGCGTGTTTCAAAATATTAGATCAAAGCGAACTCAAAATTAAGATTATTTTTATTATAACATGGAATTCAGACATTTTAAAAATATATAGAATTTATATAAATTTTTAAATAGGTAATTAGGAATTATAAAATTATTTTTAAAATGATAAGTTAGTTATTTTAAAATTATAAAATTATTTGTAATTTTTTAAATAATTGAGACTGACTAATTAAAAGTTCAAATTTTGAATTTAATATTTATAGTTTTTGAAGATAGTTACACTTTTCCGAGTTTATCATAATTGTAAGATAATTATATAACTAGAAGGTACTCTCTAATAGTGCATGTATTTTTTTGTTTGTTCAAATATATTTTTATTTGTACGTAACCTCAATTTATATCTCAATTATGTACAAACTTTAATAGTGATCATAAATAATTTCAATCATTATTATTAATAGAACATTATGAGAATTATTACTAAAGGTATTTATGTTAATAAAATATTAAATTGTTGTATGTATTATTGATCTATGATTAAAGAAAATAACACGGGGAAGAAAATAGTAAGTAAATATTACACATTGTATTAAAATATATAAGTATTATTTTTTATGATTAAACAAAAATAAAAATTTGAAGAAAATAATAAATAAATATTACATGTTGTATTAAAATAATATATACTAAAAATTATGATAAATTTTATAATAGTCATAAAAGGAATTTACGCAGTAATCACTATAATAGAATACTAGAAAAATTGATAAGTTCCTCGACATCTAATCATTGATTAAAAAAAAATTAAATTATTATTTTCTTTTTAGAAAGTTTAAAAGTAACTTACTCACTATTTGTAATTAATTATTTTCAATAATTAATAAAAAATGCATATATCATGTACATGTTTCTATTATTATGACATGATTTTATATTGACTCTATTTTAAATTACTTTTCTATTATTGTTTGACACAAATTTAAGAATGTAAAGAATAATTTGAATCTTTTGGATTTGAAAAAAATATATATGCAAAATATGCTAACATGTCATTTAATCTTGTGATATTTTACATTTCATGTGAAATATTTTTAACTAATAAATTGTTAATATGAAAAATATATTAATATATCAATACAACATAAATATAATAAAGATCAAATATGTAAAAATATTTCAACTATTTGATGTTTCATGAAATTAAATTAATCTTAAGTTCTATATAGCCGCGCAACGCGCGGGTACGTATACTAGTAGATATAGGAATCCATGTGAGCACGAGCTCAATATATGCTACTCTTTTGCTTTCCATTTATGTGACACGGTTAAAATTTGGAGAGTCATTCAAATTCCTATATGATGTTTACATATTTGAAATTGTTAATTATTGTGATTTATAGTATTTTATATAATTTTCAAATAATATATATTAAGCCCTATGTCCTCACTTATTTGGCAAATGTAAAATTTCAAGAGTCAACCAATTTTTTACCTGCCTTTAAAATATTTGAAGTTGTTAATTATAATGATTTGTAATGTTTTTAACTTCATTTTCAAATAATATATGTTACTTCTTCTTTCCTAGTTTTTGTGGCATCGATAAAATTTTGAGAGTCAATCAATTTTTTCATGTATGTTAAATATTTTAAATTGTTAATTATCATGATTTATAGTATTTCTTTTACGTGATTTTTCAAATATACAACAAACTAAAGAAAATAAGAAATATTTATTAAAATAGAGAAAGTAGATAAATTACATAAATATCCTCATCTAGAAACATGTACATTGAAGGGGTGTCTACTTCTAGAGTCTTCTATACCCTGTAAAATTTGCATCGAAAAAAGATATACATCTTTGTCACGATCCAAAAATTGACATGATGATACTTGTCTATTCCCACCAAGACAAGTCAGCCTCAACCCAACGAAAATGAAAGAAATGCGGAAAGATAAAGCAAGAACAAGACAAAGGCGGAAAACTTATTCATTCTAAACAATACCCCAAAATCTGGTTGTCACGTGTACAAGCCACTAATGTAAAAATAGAATTTGAAATATAAATACAAGTCTTAAATGTGTTTCTTCTCAAATAGAACAAAGCATAATAAAAGGAAAAGATGGTCCGCCGAGAAGACAAGCTAGTTACCTCTCAAGTCCTTCAACAAGCCTCCACAAGCCTACACAAGTGTAGAAAAAGGGGTGAGTATCAACAAAATAGTACCCAACAAGCAACCTAATAAACTAGGCAACCTAGCTAGAATCGAATACTCCTTTCCATCATAACTGAACCTCGTCAAACTACAACCTGGACAGAAATCAGCCCAACCTAACAGTTCTAAAAGACACAAGTCACAAGGCTCAAAGATCATAGACCAAAAGTCACATTTCAACAACCGACAAGTATCAAATCATTTACTCCCAAGTACAAAGCATTTCGATCATGAATATCAAGATATTCAACTCATCGATCAATAAACCAATCAAACACGTCAATTAGCTTAATCACATGCATAAAATAAGGCAAATATATGGATCAAGTAGATTGATCACAAAGGTCAACATTTTCCGGAACCATTTCCCTTCGGCACAATGTCGCTAGTCTGAACCATTTCCCTTCTAATTTCACATTAAATCACTTACCAGAACCATTTTCCTTCGGCTTTTATCACAAACTATCATTTGTCGGAACCATTTCCATTCGACATTTATATCACTAACCAAAACCATTTTTCTTCGATTTTTATCACAAAAATATCACTTGTTGGAATCATTTCCCTTCGATATTTATGTCACAAGACAGAATCATTTCCCTTCGGCTTTATATCAAGTGTCTCATCACGGTGTTCAATAATCAATGCACACAAGCAATATCATACCACACACAGAGACAACAATTCATACAATTCAAGTCCACTTTCATGCATTCAAGCAATTCAACAATCAATCAAATAGGGGCCACAACAAGGCAATTCACATTTTATCATTATCATCAATAAGTCTTTTCATCCCCCCCCCCCCCCTCTTTTGTTGGTTAACATTATTCAAGTGGAAAAAATAATCCCTTCACCTCATTCCTGATTACTCCCAAACACATACACAATGAAGAAAAGTAACAATTTTTCTAAATTATCAAGGTTAAAAGATCAATTGCCTTAAAGCAATCAATCAATCCGAAACTTGAGTTTTCTCTTTCCGACTCACTTCCAAAGCCACACAATCTATAACAATCGAGTATTCACAAT
This sequence comes from Solanum verrucosum, assembly GCF_900185275.1. Classification (NCBI taxonomy): domain Eukaryota; kingdom Viridiplantae; phylum Streptophyta; class Magnoliopsida; order Solanales; family Solanaceae; genus Solanum; species Solanum verrucosum. The sequence continues at coordinate 416,529 of NW_026020164.1, forward strand.
CACTCTTCGAAAACAAGAATACCCACATCAATTATTAAGAGAAATGGGTCAATCATCTCAAAACCAATTTCAAAAAGGAGGTTTGAATCAGAAAATCAATACTTGAAAATGATGCTTAAGGCCTTAGGAATTCATTGATGAAAACCATTTCGAAAAAGGGATCAAAATTAGTTAATAACCTTTATTTTAGATCCAAACTCAAGTTCTTGCAAAACCTTGCCATTTACCAATAAAAATTCAAAATATTGATGTTAAAATTCATAAATAATCAAATGAAAATGAAATTTTAGGATCATAAAAGCTTTACCCAATTGATTTAGCACAAGAAATCCTTTTAGAAATCGCCACCAAGGGTTTCCCAAGCTTAAAAAATGGAAAATGAGGTATAAACCCCGAAATTGCAGATCAAAACTCTATTCTGATGTCGCAAAAGTGACCAGGGGTTCGCAAAAATGAACCTCACAAAAATCTCGGGCATAAAAAAAGTGACATGTCCCTCGCTAAAGTGAGGTTCACAAAATCAAACACACTTCACGATCGCGAGACGCACCAGGTCTAGAAAAATCAACCAACTCTCAAACATTGAAAGGACCCTCGAGATTCGTTCGGAATCCCATACACACAAACAAAAAACAAATCAACTAAACTCAATGTTCCAGACTCAAAAGAAGTATCAAAACATGAATATGGGGTCTCCTTGACCCAACATTCGTGGAAATCATAAGAAACTAACACAACACCTAAAAAGGCTACAACAAGATAGGAACCTCTCAAAAATCAACTAAGACCTCACCTAGGCCTAAAGTAATCCCCCGAATCTAACAGAACTCTCAGAATTCCTATCCAAGCATTCGAACCCCAAATGTTGACAAAAGTCAACCTAAAGGCTAGATTTTCATAATTTCACAACTTAGGACCTCAAATCCTCAAAAAGACTCCGAATCTGAACCCGACAACTCTCACATATCAGATTCCACATTCCAAGACTGATGAAATTGATGGAATTTCATTCTGACATTCGAAACTCTAAACGACATCAAAAATCACTTTTAAGCAACTTAAGCCTTTCAAGTTCAAAACTTACCAAATTCTCAACTTTAAACTCAAAGTTTAAAACCAATTTCAAAACTCAATCATAAAAGACTAGGGGTTGATATTGGGAGGGATAAAATGATAATTTTTAAAAAATAACCAACCACATTATTACATTACCCATCACTAGAGACCATATTCGTCCTCAAACATAAAGCAAAATATAGTACCTAGAGCCGCAAAGAGATGAGGATATCTGGCACGGGCGCGTATCTAACTTTGTCTCTCAAGTCACCTCACCAACTGAACGATGCTTCTACTGCACCTTCAGTGAAACAATCTCTTTGGTCCTAAGCTGCTAGACCTGCCTATCCAAAATGGCTATAAGATCCTTCTTAAAATATAAGTCTGGACCAAACTCGATTGAATCAAGAGAAAGTACATGAGACTCATTTAGCACGTAATTTCAAAGTATGGTGACATGAAAAATAGGGTGAACAACTGACAAGCTAGGTGGGAAGTCCAACTTATAGGCCAACTCTTCCACTTGGCTCAAGATCTCAAAAGGTCCAATGAATCTAGGTCTAAGTGTTCCCTTCTTGATGAACCTCATCGCACCCTTCATGGGTGACACTTGAAGCCAAACATGATCACCCTCCATGAACACTAGGGCTTGGACTCTCCGATGTGCATATCTCTTCTGTTGACTCTGGGCTATCAATAGTCTATCCTGAATCATACGGACCTGTCCATAACATCTCTAAGCAAGTTTGTATCCAAAGAGTTCGTCTTAGCTTAATCAAACCACCCGATCAGATATCTACACCATATGCCATACAACGCCTCAAATGGGTCCATTTGAATACTAGAATGGTAAATATTGTTGTCACCAAATTCTGCTAAGGAAAAATGTCTATCACATCTAGCACCAAAATTGACTACACAAGCACGAAACATATCCTCCAACACTCGAATCATTCAATCGGACTGACCATATGTCTGAGGGCGAAAAGTTGTACTCATATCTAAACTATATTGTGTTGTAATGCCTTCTAGAAATGGTAAGTGAACAAAGAACCTCGATCAGAGACAATAGAAACTAGGACTTTATGTAGTCGCACAATCTGACTAATATAAAGATTGGCTAACTTCTTTGTCGTATACTTCACCCGAACTGGGATGAAATGGGTGGACTTGGTCAACATGTCAACAACCACCCCAATGGAGTCATAACCACCCACTGTTGTAGGTAAACCCACAACAAAATCCATAGTGATTAGGGATGGCAAGGGGACGGGGACTGTGGGACGAGACGGGGGACGCCCTTGGTGGGATTTGGCCGGGATCGGGATTGGGGGGACCGGGATTGGCGGGACAAAAATACGTCCCATCCCATCCCACTATATATACGGGATGGGACGGGGTTTGGCAGGACGGGGCGGGACGTGGGATTTTTTTATTTTTTTATATGTTTATTTATTTGTATTGAAATTATATGTTATTGAATAACATTTTTAGTTTATTTGGTTTTCAATAACATTTTTAGCTAATAAAAAATGCTTAAGTTTTCAAATTTTCAAATTTCAAATTTCAATTTTAAATTAAGTATTTTAAAGTTAGTTTAGTATATATGTAAATATGTATGTATATATTAAAATTAAAATGCAAGACAATAGTTGTATAAAAAAGACTTGAATAAAGCCTTTAAATTTATTCAATTAAAATCTAATTGCAACTTAGAACTTAGAAGTTACAATTTACAAATATTAGTGGAGTAACTAATCTACATAGCCACATCACGAACCATTTTGCTCAGAATTGGAAATGCAACGCTTCGTCTCCTCCACCATGCTAATATTTCTACATTACCATCGTCGTCGTCCACTGTTTCTAAAGACTTATTAAGATATTCTTCAAAATCATCACGGTTAGTAGAATTAAGACCAAGAAAACCTTGCATAAAACTATCAATTCGATCTTTAGTCTTAGGATTAGAAGTTTGACCAACTTCTCCTTTAGTAGTTCCTATATTTCTATATTTTTCATACAAAATTTTTGCTTCTACTTTTATGCTTGACTTACACATTTCACAAGTTGGAATTTCTTCTGGTAAATTTCTAAAGTATCATAAAAAGTATCAACAAGTTCCTGCACACCTCGTAATTTATATTGAGGGTTAAGTAAAGTAGCAGTTAAATAAATTTGAGGAATAGGAATTTAATTTTTTTTTTTCAATCATACCTTCAATTGCAACTCTAAATTTTTTCAATTTTTTTATATTTAGAAATTTGAATTGTAATAGCACATATATTTATTAATGCTGATGAAATAGTAGGATAATAAATTCCAGAAAACATGGTTGTAGTATAATAAAAAAGTCTTAAAAATTCCAATAGTTCATTAGCTTCTTCCCAATCTTCTTCACAAATTCTATCTAATGGGTCATCATTATGAGCATTAAACACCATTTGTGTGGTCCTTTATATTCGTAAGCAACTGAAAGCATTTCGTAAAAAGAATTTCACCTTGTTTTAATATGTCTTGGAATTTTTCTTGGTGACATATCACATAGTACACAACTCTCGTTAAATTCCCTAATTCTAGCAGGTCTATGAGCATAAAAAATCCATGCAACAACATATTCAATTTTCATACAACCACAATCAAATAATGAAATACCATCTTGTACAACTAAATTTAATACATGTGCAACACATCTAACATGAAAAACATTAACATCATTGCACATAATCTAGTTTTTAACATACTAACAACATTTATTTTATTAGATGCATTATCTAATGCGACAGACATTACTTTATCTAAAAGCATGTAATAATCTAAAACACTCAAAATATTTGAAGCTAAATATGCACCCGTTTTTTTCTCTACACATTCTTTATAACGTAAGATTCATTTTTGCAAATTCCAGTTATGATCAATCCAATGTGCTATAATAGTTAAATAATCATGTCCATTAACACTACGACCCATGTCCGAAGTTATAGACACTCTACAATCTAATATGCTAAACAAACAATGAAGAAATTGACAATGTTTATCTTGATATAAAAAAACATTTTCTTTAACAATATTTCTTGAAACACCTTTAAAAGAAGGATTATAAGTTTGTTGAATATATCCAATAAAACCGGGATGTGAAGGAAAACTATAAGGCAAACCACAAACATAAACCATCTTAGCTAAATTTTCGCGATCTATTTCCTTATTATATTTACGTTGTGTTAGTGGATCACTGGGGTTAGAAGGATCTAATATTCCTTGAACCATGTTAGAAGCCCCTACTGATTGATTAACATTAATATCAACATCATTAACTTGAATTCCTTTTTTTCTATCTGCTAAAGCTTTAGCTTCTTTATATTCAATCGGCACACAAGATAACAAATGTTTATTTAATCCCCCCGTCCCACCTTGACCTCCACCTTGTTTATGTTTAAAAGGTTGCTTACACTTATTACAAATAGCAATAGAGTTTTGCTTATCGAAAGTCATAAATTGCCACACAATAGAAGTTTTAGGGCATTGATACTTCACCTTCTCCCTTGTAGGAGGTATAAGGGGGAGGGGGTCCGTAATTTTGCTCCGTTGGATTTGTAGTTTCAGTTGGAACTTCCGTCACCGGACTAGTAGGTGTTTCTTCTAATTCATCTTCTCCCGAATCAACTTCTACTCCTTCACCTAAATTTTCATCAAGATTAGGATTCATATTACCATAACGTCGTTCTAAAATTTCATGATCGAGTTGAACATTTGAATCAATATCATAATAAGTATCATCAACATAAATATAATCATTTGTATTGAATCTAACTCTAGACATTGATTTAGAAGAAGTACCACCACATTTACTTTTATTTTTTTCCCTACAATTTTTTTATTAAAATTAAATAATTTACTAAAGGTGTTTGCTTCTTTCTCTTTTCCTTTACCGATATCTTTTTTGCTAGAACTAATATTTAATTAAGTGTAAAGTGTAATATAAAAATAATAATAATACAAAAATTAATTGCGAAAAATAAAATATAAATATTATGAAACGAATGTACCAAACGTCTGTGTTAATAGCAGACGTTATAATCGATTCTTGAAGCTTTTAGTTTGTTGTAACTTGTAATTTGGAACTCCAATACTTGATAGCAAATATGAGAAGTATATTATGATATAATATGAAAATTTATAATTGAAATATATATATATTATGATATAATATGAGAATTAAATGGAATCAACAATTAAGACTTAAGAATGAGAGGATATAGAAAATGGATGATTTTATAAGAAATAATGAAGGATAGGGGGTATCTATAATATTAAAAATGGGTTAAAGTGTATTTATTATAACTTTAGGGTTTAGGTTAAAGTTTTAAAAGTACGGGGTGGTAGGGGGTGTTGGGGATGTGAAAAGGGTTAATAAATCCGTTGGGGGGACCCACTAACCGTTGCCCTAACGGTCCCCAATGCATATAAATTATATAATTTGAAAGATTAAAAAAAAGGATCCAGCGAAATCGGCTGGAATCGGGCCGGGTCGACTGGGACCAAAGGGTGAACCATCCCCTATCCCAAAATCCCCCCAACCCGCGAGAAATTACAGGATCGGGTCCGGCGAGATGGGTCTTGAGCCGGGGCGGGCCGACCCGGTCCCCTTGCCAGCCCTAATAGTGATCTGTTCCTACTTCCAAGTAGGAATAGGCATCCTCTGAGATAAACCTCCAAGCCGCTGGTGCTCACACTTAATCTGTTGGCAAGTCATACACCTCAAAACAAAGTCTGCAATGTCCTTCTTCATGCCACACCACTAATAATGCTGACTTAGATCATGATACATCTCCCATATGAATAGAGTATCAAGAATAATGGGCACCCTCAAGGATCAATCTAATAAACTCTCCCATCTTGGGCGCACTAATCCTGCCTCCAATACTCAAGAAACCATTAGAATCAAGGACAACCTCTTTGGCTTCCCCTCTCAACACTTTGTCTTGAATCAGACACAACTTCTAATCATCAAATTGGGGCTCACAAATCTGTTCAACTAAGGAGGAGCATGCCTCGATAAAAGCAATCAAACCACCTATCTCTTCGGAATTCAGCAATCGAACAAGACTGTTGGCTAACCTCTAAACATCTCTAGCCAATGGTCTCTCCTCAACAGTGATAGCGGCAAGACTCCCAATACTAGAAGTCTTCCTACTCAAAGCACCGGCCACCATATTGGCCTTTCCCAGGTGATATAAGATGGTGATATTGTAGTCCTTCAATAGCTCAATCTATCTGCGCTGCCTCATGTTCAGATCCCTCAAACTGAAGATGTACTGAAGACTTTAATGGTCGGTGAAGATCTCACAATGAATCCCATAAGGATAATGACGCCAAAGCTTAAGCACAAACACCACAATTGCCAACTCAAGATCATAGGTAAGGTAGTTCTTCTTATGGGTCTTCAACTATCTAGAAGCATGGGCAATCACTTTCCCTTTATGCATTAGAACACCCCCTAACCTAACTCCAAAAGCATCACAATAAACAATGAAGTCTACACCCTCTTTGGGTATAGTCAAAACATGAGTCGAAGTCAATAAGGTCTTGAGCTTTTGGAAGCTCTCCTCACACTCATCATATCACTAGAATCTCACACTCTGTCGGGTCAATTGAGATGCAATAGTGGAAACTTTGAACAAATCATCTATAATAGCCCCTAGTCCCACAAAACTCTGAATCTCAGTAAGTGATGTGGATCTGGTCCAACCTCTAACTGCATCAATCTTGGTTGGATCCACCCTAATACCCTCCTTGGACACCACATGTCCCAAAAATGCCACAAAATCAAGCCAAAATCACACTTTGAGAACTTGGCATAAAGCTTCTCTTCCCTTAATCTCTGGAGTACAATTATCAAATGTTGATCATGATCCTCCTCATCATGGATAAGTGGTGATGTGAACCAGATGAGCTACCATGGCCACCTCAGCCAGAACCATAAGACCCTTGAGATGATTGACCACTTTTAACTGCTGGCATAGATGCATGAACTGGCCCACGACGTCGAAATGAGCCACTACCTCGGTTTGAACCCTTTCCTCCATATAAGGAACCAAAAAACTAACCAAAAGAACGGGCCCTCTTAGGTTCTCCAAACTCCTCTAAAAGCTTCAAGTTCGTCTTCTTGACGGTGCTCACAATGGACTAGAATGAAGCTCTCTCTTTGGCTGCTCGAAACACATATGACCTGGTAGAGAAAGTTAACCCTCTTATAAACCTATGAACTCTCTATGTCTCATCGGGAACAATAGTCATAACATGCTTAGAAAGCTCATAGAAAAGGGCGTCATACTCAGTCACAAACATACGACTATGTCTCAAGTTCTCAAACATCAGTTGACTTTCCTCTGTCACACTCCATGGAATGAAATAATGCAAGAAAGCACTAAAGAACACATCCCACTTAATCGGAGGAGACCCAACTGGTCGAGACCTCCAAAATTCTTCCACCACTCTCTGGCGCATCCACAGAGCTGAAGTGTAACAAAATGAACACCACGAGCATCTACCATACTCACTGTCTCAATCATCTCATGACACAAATTCAAGAACTTATGAGCTTCCTTGCTCTTACCACCCTGAAACTGGGGTGGTTTCATCTTCTGAAACCTCTCATAACATTATTGCTAAGTTGTCGTCAGAATAACCTCAAGAGCAATTTGAACACCCACAAACAGTGCCAGAAACAATGGTGGCTGACCCAACTGATCCTGAATACCCGAAGACTGTTACTGCTCTAGAGTTTGTGCTTCTAATCTAGTCTGAGAACTATGTGTACTTGTCGCACCACCCTGAGAGAAGTTCTCCATCACACCAAGCATCCTCAATAAAGTCTCTTGAAACAAGGAAGCTCCAATCTTGGGAGAACCTGGTCCTCAACAACCTCAACTTGTGGCTTAAGTGAAGCCTCTCTACCTCTGCCTCTGGCTGGTGCAGTAATACTCCATGAGCACGACCTTTAGTGCTGGCAATACCTCTACCCCTAGCTAGGGTCTCAATAATTGCCTTGGGGACTGCCTCCCCTCTACCACTGGAAGCAAAAGCTCTAGTCCTCGTCATCTACCAAAACAAACATGCGGCAACTCAGCACTAGCCAAGGCAATCACACACGATAAGAAATAATTAATAAAAGGAAGTTTCCTAACAATCTTTATAGCATCTTGAAGATAAGTACAAATGTATTTGTACTGATCCTCGAGACTCTTCTTAGACTTGGCTTGTACACACATGAGACCTATGAACATAACTCTAACACCATTTGTCATGACCCATAAATTGATGTGATGACACTTATTTATTCCCACCAAGACGACGCCTCAACTTAATGAAAATGAAAGTAATGCGGATAGATAAAGCAAGATTAAGACAAAGGCGGAAAACTTATTCATTCTAAAAAATACCCCAAAATCTGGTTGTCACGTGTACAAGCCACTAATGTAAAAATAATTCGAAAGATAAATACAAGTCTTAAATGTCTTTGCTTCTCAAATAAAACAAAGCATAATAAAGCTAAAGAGGGCTCATCGAGATGACATGCAACTACCTCTTAAGTCATTCAACGAGACTCAAAATGAGTAGAATAAAATTATACGGGTTCAAGAACGGAACCTACACAAGTGTAGAAACAAGTGGTGAGTACCAACAACATGGTACCCAGCAAGCAACCTAATAAACTAGGCAACCTAACTAGAATCGAATACTCCTTTCCATCCCAATCAAACCTCCTCAAACTACAACCTGCACATAAATCAGCCCAACCTAACAGTTCTAAAAGACACAAGTCACAAGGCTCAAAGATCATTGACCAAAGCGCATTTCAACAATCAACAAGTATCAAATCATTTACTCCCAAGTACAAAGCATTTCAATCACGAATATCAACATATTCAACTCACATATCAAATAAACCAATCAAACACATCAATTAACTCAATAACATGGATCGAATAAGTCAAATATATACATCAAGTAGATTAATCACAAAGGTCAACATTTGCCGGAACCATTTCCTTTTGGCACAATGTAACTAGCCGAAACAATTCCTCATTAGCTTTCACATTAAATCAGTTGTTGGAACCATTTCTCTTCAGCATTTATATCACTGTTCATAACCATTTCCCTTCGAATTTTATCACAAACTATCACTTGCCGGAACCATTTCCATTCGACATTTATTTCACTAACCAAAACTATTTCCCTTCGGATATTATCATAATATATTACTTGCCGAAACCATTTCTCTTCGACATTTATATCACTAGCCGAAATCGTTTCCCTTCAAATTTATATCAAATGTCTCATCATGGTGTTCAACAATCAATGCACACAAGCAATATCACACCACACACAGAGACAATAATTCATACAATTCAACTCCATTTTCATGCATTCAAGCAATTCACCAATCAATCAAATAGGGGCCATAACAAGACAACTTATAATTTATCATTATCATCAAGAAGTCTTTTCATTTCCCCCCCTTTTTTGGTTAACATTATTCAAGTGGAACAAATAAGCTCTCATCTCATTTCCGATTACTCCCTAATACATACACAATGAAGAGAAGAAAACAATTCTACTAAATTACCAAGGTTAAGATATCAATTGCCTTAAAAAGCAATCAATCAATCAATCCAAAGCTTTAGTTTTCCCTTTCCGACTCACTTTCACAGAAACACAATCTATAACAATTCACAATTACTCTTAAAAAACAACAATACCTACATCAATTATTTAGAGAAATGGGTCAATCATCTCAAAACCAATTTCAAAAAGGAGGTTTGAATCCGAAAATCAGTACTTGAAAATGAGGCTTAAGGCCTTATGAATTCATTGGCGAAAAACATTTCTAAAAAGGGATCAAAATCAGCTCATAACCATCATTTTAGATCAAAACTTAAGTTCTTGCAAAACCTTGCCATTTACTAATTAAAATCCCTATTCATAAATAATCAAAGGGCAAGAAGTTTTAGAATCATACCCAATTGTTTTAGCCTAAGAAATCTTTTCAAAAAATCACCACCAAGGGTTTCCCAAGCTCTAAAATAGAAAACGGAGTTTAAACCCCATAGTTGCAGGTAAACCCCCCCCCCCCCCCCACAAAAGCAATAAGTCTCTTGCGAAATGAGGTTCTCAAAAGTGAATATACTTCAAAATTGTGAGGTGCACCAGGTCCAGAAAAACCAGTCAACCTCAAACTTCAAAAGGTCCCTCGAAATTAATTTAGAATCCCGTACACATAAATCAGATATGCAAATCAGCTAAACTCGACATTCCAGAATCAATTGAACCATCAAAACATGAATTTGAGGTCTCCTCGATCCGACATCCATGGAAACCACAAGAAACTAATACAACACCTAAAAAGACTAAAACAAGATCGAGACCTCTCAAACATCAACCAAGACCTCACTTAGGCCCTAATCATCCCTCGAGTCCAACGAAACTCTCGAAATTTCAATTTGAGAAGTTGAATCTTGAATGTTGATCAAAATCAATCCAAAGGCTAAATTTCCATAATTTCACAACTTAGGGACTTCAAATCCTCAAAAAGACTCTAAATTTGAAACTGACGACTCTCACAAATTATATTCCATATTGCAGGATTGATGGAATCAACGAAGTTCCATTCTGACACTTGAAACTCCAAAAGTCACCGAAACCACTTTTAAGCAACTTAAGCCTATCAAACTCAAAACTTACCAAGTTATCAACTTTAAACTCAGAGTTCGAAACCAACTTTCAAAACTCAATCATAAAAGACCCGGGGTGATATCCGGAGGAGAAAAATGGTAATTTTCCAAAAATGACCAACTGGGTCATTACATCCTCTCCTATAAAGACATAAAAAATCATAAAATTTCGTATAACCCCCTAAGGTGAGGTACTTAGTAACACAACATCAAAATTTCTTATTCTTATTTAGTATTTCAAATTTATTCTTATTTAGTATTTCGAATTAATTCTTATTTCTATTTATTTATTTTATTGAATTTTACAGATTAAACCTACAATGAAGTCCGACTTTGAGTGTGAACAAGTAGGCATTTAAATTTATACATTGAACATATCGACACATGTGTTCTACGTGGTACTTATACAAAGTCTTGAACTGGATTCTCATGGTCATGGTCACACTTCTTTTTTTATTCTTTTATGATTTTCCTATTTAATATAAAAAAAATGAATGATTCTTTATTTGCTTACAAGTCTTAGCTAGTAAACTAATATGTTTACATCATTTTGTGTATGACCAAGGCTTCATCATGCGAGCACATTTCAAGAATATTTATGATAAAAATATAATAAGGGGTAGGTATCCTTTACTTTCACAGATAAATTGTGAATGGATGTCACGACCCTGGGGCACCCCCTAGATGTAACATGGCACCCCGAGAGTCCTCATATAAGACACTTAGCTTTCACAGTCAAAATAATAGAAATCGATAAGATTTAAAACATGAGAATTTTTTTTATAAAACAAAGAGGAAGTCTAATACACTTGTCTAAAAAACTATCTAACACAATAGAATCTCGGGGCGCAGCCCATACAACAATGTTCAAACTCAAATGAAAACAACATAAGGAAAATAATGGCCAAATCCTCGGATGTATGAGGACTCACCAATCTTTAACCTTTCTTTTAATATAGATCCTAGCCACGAAGGTGAGAATCAGGAACGCCGGACCCTACATTTGGATAAGAAATGTAGGAAAGAGTATGCGTTAGTACAAAACGTACTAAATATGATAACTTGCATAAAGATAACATAAGAGTTAGACAACATAAGTCATAAAGCATAATCAATGCACATAATAGATCATCTTAACACATAAGGAGTACTTTTTGAAGTAACCTTAATTCACACTTAATCAAGACATGGGTGACCTCCACTAGTCTTACTCATCCTAGAAGGCAAACTCAAGTAATAATCCAAGCTCATTACCTATCATAATATATCCAAACTTATTCTTTAAGTACATGTGGAATCGCCTCTTGCCTTCTTTTAAAGGATCATGGGTAATCGTCTCTAGTCCTTCTTACCTTGGGATCATGGGTACTCGCCTCTTGTTCATATGTCATGTGACATGGGTATTCGCCTGTTGTCTTCTATCATATGACATGGGTACTCGCCTCTTATCTTTTACTTAGAGGTTATGGGTAATTGCCTCTTGCCTCATAAATTTCATAATTTCTTAGCTTAGATTCACGTTAGGTGAGAAATCCTTTCAACCTAGAATTATTCAATGTGAGAAAGCATTTCACATTCATACAAAAGAAAACATGTGGGAAAATCCCTTACATCAATAATCAACAATTAATAACATACATGCTTTACTCTCAAAGCACTTCATATCATAAGTCATCACATAGGCTTCAATCTCAAAGCAACTCATATTGTATCTTATTTATCATATAAGAATACACATAAATCCATAAATTCTCTTTTCATAGAGTAAAACCTATTTTTATTCATTATCTTCTTAGAAACATGGGTTAAGCATGATACATGGGGTTTCATCATAAAAAATATAGAATCCTCTCAATTCATGCATAATAATTCATAATTCAATCAATTGAATCAACATTCATAAAGACCCATAACTTGGAAGAAAACCCTAACTCAAATTGGGGAATTTCTACTTTTCAATTGTAGAACTTGGGGGTTCTATGGCTGAAAAGCTATCATATCTTGCTATCAAAGACCAAAAGCAATTGAAGAATGGAGACTTGACCTTGAAACCTATCTTGAATCTTCTTCTTCAAACTTCTAGAGAGAGGAATATCTTGGAGATGAAGATATTGATTTCTTTTGGTGAACTTAAGAGAATGACTTGAATGGGTAAGTTTTGGGGTTAAAATCACTTATATAGGGGTCCTAGGCATGGGTAAAACGACATAGTATTAGTCTAGACTAATTACTAAAAGTCCTAACTTCCCTTAAAAATTAACTGCCAGCCACGACCCATAGACCTGCTCGACGGACCGTGGTCTGACCAACAGTCTGTCCTGCACGTCCGTCAACAATTGTCAGAAACCATGTTTTGGGGGCTCTAGATCACGGGCCCTCAACCACGGACCATGGACCCACCAATGGTCCGTTGGTCCAGGCCGTAGTTCCAAGTCTTCTGAACCCCTTTTGGGTGCCCATCCACGGACCAGACCTACGATCCGTGGTTATCTCCACGAGTCGTGGTTGGCCTCTGCCGACTGGCACCAGAAAGTCCTGAAAACATGCTATGTGCCCTTTCTCGAATCTGAGGTGTTACATTATCTCCCCCTTGGGATCATTCTTCCTTGAATGAGATTCAAGACACCACGACAACAAGGAACTCTAAACTGGCAACCCATCATACATGCAACTTAATCTAAATGCACACAACCAAGGAGGAACCTTGACTCCAAGCTTAGAACATAATCAAAGTATAATAAGGAAGATAGGAACAAGATCTAGTTGCCCAATATGCATGTACTTACAAAATTACTCATATCTGAGGAAGAAATACCATCTTTAAGCTAAAAGCATGCTCAAAACATCATATCATGCAGTCTATATGCAATTCATACTCAAATGCATATAAACATGTAGATATTAATCAAATTGACTATTTTTCTCAAAAATTCATCTGTTTTATGAAAATGCATAAAATAAGAAATCATGGGAATATCTAAGACACATAACACCAAAACAAAGAGTAAACCATGATGAACTCATTACCTCAAGCTAGAGTAGGGGTAAAAGGAAACAGATGAGGATATCCGGACATCATATCGGCCTCCCAAGTAGCACCCTCAACTAACGGATTCCTCCACAATACTTTTACTGAAGCAACTTCTTTATTCCTCAACTTCTTAACTTGCCGATCTAGAATCTCAACCGAAACTTTTTCAAAAGAAATATTCTCCTTAACTCTGAAAACTTCTAAGGGAACAATGGATGTCGTATCTCCAACACATTTCTTCAACATAGAGACATGGAAAACCGGATGCACCGAAGCCAAGTCATTAGGCAACTCAAGCTCATAAACAACCTTTCTAAGATGCCTCAAAATCTGATAGGGAGCACATAACGGGGACTAAGCTTTCCTTTCTTCCTAAATCTCATTACACCCTTCATGGTTAAGATTTTCAAGTAGACCCAATCAATAACATCAAAATCGAAGTGCCTTCTTCTAACATCGGCATAGGACTTTTGTCGACTTTGGGTTGTTCTCAACCTCTCTCTAATAAGTCGGACCTTCTCCATAGCCTCATGAACTAACTCGAGTTTTATTAATGCAACTTCACCCACCTCAAACCAGCCTATAGGAGATCTACACCTCCTACCATAGAGAGCCTCAAATGGATCCATACCAATACTCGAGTGGTAACTATTGTTATCAATGGCAAATGGTCATCCCAATTACCCTTAGAATTGATGACACATGCTCTCATCATATATTCTAAAGTTTGGATAGTACAGTCCGCTTGCCCATCGGTTTATGGATGAAAAGCCGTGATAAGCTTAACACGAGTACCAAGACCCTTTTGGATTCCAAAACTGTGAAGTGAATTAGGTACCTCGATCGGAGATAATGGACAAGGTCACCCCATTCAACATTACCATTTCCCTCAACTACAACTTAGCATATTCTTCTGCCGAATAAGAAACTTTGACGGGAATGAAATGAGCCGATTTCATGATTTGGTGTACTATAACCCAAATTTAATCATATTGTCATCGTGTACGATACAACTCTACTATGAAGGACATATTCAAATCTTCTCAATTCCAAGTAGGAATACTAATGTATTGGGGTAAACCTCCCGGTTTCTAATGTTCAACTTTCACTTGTTGATAATTAGGACACTTGGCCACAAATTCTGCAATATCTTTCTTTATCCCATTCCACCAATAGACCTCCCGCAAATCATGGTACATCTTGGCGGCTCTCGGGTGAAGGAAATATCATGAACTATGGGCTTCTGATAAAATCTTTTCCCTCAAGTCATCAACATTGGGGACACACAAACGACCTTGATAACGAAGCACACCATTTCCGCATTGGGAGAAAGCCTCAAAAGACTTTTTAAGCACCGTCTCTTCCAATCCTACTAAGGTTAGATCAATACATTTCTTGGCTTTCACATCCATCAAAAAAGATGATTCTGAACCATTTTGAACCACAACACCACCCTTGGTGGTGTCCGTTAATCGAACACCCAATCGGGTCAATCTATGTGCTAAGAGCATCTGCCACCACATTTGCCTTACTGGGGTGATAGAGAACACTCATATCATAATCCTTGAGTAACTCAAGTCACCTTCTTTGGAGAAGATTAAGATCTTTCTGATTAAACACATATTGTAAACTCTTATGGTCGGTGAAAACATATATATGGACACCATACAAATAGTGCATTTAAATCTTTAAGGAAAAAACCACCGCCGCTAATTATAGATCATGGGTAGGATAATTCTTCTCATGGATCTTAAGTTGCCTTGAAGCATAGGCAATTACTTTCCCATTTTGCATAAGTACACATCCTAACCGAATTTTTGAGGCATCACAATAAAAAACAAAACCATCAGTACCTTTCGGCAAAGTCAACACCGGAGCGTAAGTAAGTCTATCTTTCAATTCCTGAAAACTCTTCTCACATGCTTCAGACCATATGAACTTGGCCTTCTTTTGAGTCAAAGCTATCAATGGAGAGACAATCAAAGAAAACTCCTCAACAAACCTTCTGTAATAACCAGCCAAACCCAAGAAACTTCTAATATCCGGAGGGGATAAAGGTCTAGGCCAACTTTTGACCCCCCCTGTCTTCTTAGGATCCACCTCAATACCCTTACTTAAAACAATATGGCCAAGAAAAGCCACAGACCTTAGCCAAAACTCACATTTGCTAAACTTTGCAAGGAGTTGTTGGTCCTTGAGAATTCACAATACAATCCTCAAATGATTGATGTGATCATCCTCACTTCTCGAATAAATCAGTATATCATCAATGAACACAATTACGAACATATCAAAGTATTGTCTAAACACCCTATTCATCAAAACCATAAATGCCACTGGAGCGTTAGTCAAACCAAATGACATCACCAAAAATCTCATAATGACCATACCGAGTTCGAAAGGCTATCTTCAGAACATCATATTCCTTTACCCTCAATTGGTGATAACCCGACCTAAGGTCAATCTTGGAAAAGTAACTTGCTCGTTGGAGTTGGTCAAATAGATCATCTATTCTTGGAAGAGGATACTTATTGTTAATGGTCACCTTGTTCAATTGCCGATAGTCAATACACATATGAAGTGAACCATCTTTCTTCTTAACAAAAAAAACTAGAGCACACCATGGAGAGATACTCGGTCGATGAAACCCTGATCCAACAAATCTCTCAATTGCTCTTTTAGTTCCTTAAGTTCTACTAGAGCCATTCGGTAATGAGGAATAAAAATAGGTTGCGTATTTGAGAGAAGGTCAATACCGAAGTCTATTTGCCTTTCTAGAGGAATATCGGGTAGATCATCTGGAAACACTTCTGGAAACTCATTAATAATGGGGACTGAATCAAGAGTAGGGGTTTCAAAATCCATATCCCTCACCCTAACTAGATGAGCAACCTTAGGAATCATCCTCCTAGCTTTAAGACAAGAAATAAACATACTCTTAGGCATATAATTTCCTCCCTTCCACTCTAGGGTATGCTCATTCAGAAATTGAAACTTGACTACATGGGTTCTACAATCAATAGAAGCATAACAAGAGTGCAGCCAATCCATACCAAGGATAACATCAAAATCTAGCATATCAAGCTCTACCAAATCAACAAGAGTAACTCTATTTGACAAGTAGACGAGACACTTTCTATAGACCCTCTTAGCCACAATAGAATCACCAACAGGGGTAGAGACAAAAAAAAAGATCTAACAACACATCAAGAAGCACATCAAACCTCATAGACACATATGGTGTCGAAAAAGACAAGGTAGCACCGGGATCAAGTAAAGCATAAACATCAAGTTGGAAGACTTTCAACATACCGATAACCACATCGGGAGAACCCTCTTGTTCATCAAGAGTCTGAAGTGCATATAACCTATTCTGCTTAGGATTTGAACCCGAACCATTAGGACTGGATGAAGGGTAGGGTTGAGCCCTACGACGACTATCTCCTTCATTATTAGAAACTGAAGGACAATATCTTATCTTGTGTTCCGTCTTACCACAACCAAAACAAGCATTGGAACATGCTAGACATTTAGCTTCATGTTTTCTCCCACACTTAGCACAAGTAGGCAATAAGGACCTACTACCATTTCCTCCTTGAGACTTAGGGTTAGATACTCTATCTTTGTTAAATTGAGGAGCATTGGAAGAACTTTGACCAGAAAACCTTTATCAAAACCTAGGATGACCATGTCCATCGAACCTTACATGAGAGAAATTACTATCACCAATTTTAGCCCTCTCTATCTCCCTAGACCTCTCCTTAAGTTTCTCCTCTTCAATTTGTTGGGCATGAACCATGAGACGAGAAATATCCATGTTATTAACGAGCATGGGTATACGCCATTATTTAACCACTATTTCAGACACACCCATAATGAACTTTCTCTTCTTTGCCCTAGTGTCGGTAATTATAGAGGGAGCATACCTTGACAACTGTGTGAATCTCAAAACATATTCTTTCACACTCATGTTCCCTTATCGGAGGTTGATAAACTCAAGCACTTTTACCTCCCTCATCTCAAGAGGAAAGAACCTATCAAGGAAAGTGAACTTAAACTTTTCCCAATCTAGAGGACCCACATCTTATGGTCTTGCTTCCTTCCATTGGTTGAACCAAATTTGAGCAACACTTTTATGTTGATAAGGGGCCAATTCAGCTTTTTCCACCGGCGTCACTCCCATAATAACCAACACCTTGTAGACCAATGAACTCTTGAGGATCTTCCTCAACCTTAGAACCATATAATTCCAGACGATTCATCCTAGTGAAGTCCCTCACTCTAAATGCCGTCGTACCCACATTTGAGTTCACGGGGACCATAACCTCCCTATTATCTTGGGCCGCCACAGCTTGAGCCAATACTTGAAAATTAGTCCTAAACTCCATATTTTTCACTTGCTCGGCCAAAGGGTCAACCGAAGCTTGAGGAGATTCTTGACCAACATTTTATCCCGTATTCCTTCTAGAAAAAGTTCTTCGAGTAGTCATATCCTATAGACCATCGGGTAAGAATTAGAAGAGAAACATTATAGAGTCAAACTCTATCGCACGACTTTAGAGTAATAAAGAAATGAAGTTTCCTAAACATCTTGTAGCCTCTCATTCATAAATTTGGCGCGCTTCACACTCATGAACAAAACTCTACTTGACGTGGTTTTGAGAAATCCTAGAACCTTTCTAAACCTTGTACTCTGATTACCAAGTTTATCACAACCCAGGGGTACCCCCTAGATGTAACAGGGCATACAAGACCCCGAGAGGCCGATATGATGTCCTGATATCCTCATATCTTTCCTTCTATCCCTACTCTAGCTTGAGGGAATGAGTTTCTCATGGTTTACTCTTTGTTTTGGTGTCATGTGTCTTAGATATTCCCATGATTCTTTATTTTATGCATGTTCATAAAAAGTATGAATTTTTGAGAAAAAATAGCCAATTTAATTGATTTCTACATGTTTATGTGCATTTGAGTATGAATTGCATATAGATTGCATGATATGATATTTTAAGCATGCTTTTAGCTTGGACATGGTATTTCCTCCTCGGATATGAGTAATCTTGTAAGTACATGCATATTGGGCTGCTAGATCTAGTTCCTATGTTCCTTATTATGCTTTGATTATGTTCTAAGCTTGGAGTCAAAGTTCCTCCTTGGTTGTGTGCATTTAGATGAAGTTGCATGCAAGATGGGTTGCTAGTTTAGAGTTCCTTGCTATCATGGTGTCTTGGGTCTCATTCGAGGATGAATGATCCTAAGGGGGAGATAATGTAACACCTTAGATTCGAGATAGGGCAACACAATATGTTTTTCAGGACTTTCTGGTGCCATCAGATGGTGGCCAATCACGACCCATGGAGAGATCCATATACCGTAGGTCTGGTCCGTGGATGGGCACCCAAAAGGGGTTCAAAAGATTTGGAACCACGGTCTGGACCAACAGACCATTTGTGGGTCCATGGTCCGCGACTGAGGTCCCGTGGTCTATAGCCCCCAAAACATGGTTTCTGACCATGGTCGATAGATGTGCAAGACGGACCATGGTCTGTCGCCAAGGTCCGTGGGTCATGGCTGGCAATTAATTTTTAAGGGCAATTGGGTCTTTTCCTAGTTAGTCTAGACTAATACTATGTTGTTTTACCCATGCCTAGGACCCCTATATAAGTGATTTTAACCCCAAAACTTACCCATTCAAGTCATTCTCTTAAGTTCACCAAACGAAATCAAGTTTTTCCTCTCTCTACAAGTTTGAAGAAGAAGATCCAAGCTAGGGTTCAAGGTCAAGTCTCCATTCTTAAATTGATTTTGGGCTTTGATAACAAGGTATGATAGCTTTTCATCCATGTAATCCTTTCATCCATGGAGCCCCCAAGTTCTCCAATTGAAAAGTAAAAATTCCCCAATTTGAGTTAGAGTTTTCTTCCAAGTTATGGGTCTTTATGAATGTTGATTCAATTGATTGAAATATGAATTATTATGCATGAATTGAGAGGATTCTATGGTTTTTATGATGAAACCCCATGTGCCCATGCTTAACCCATGATTCTAAGAAGATAGTGAATAAAAATGGGTTTTACTCTATGAAAGGAGAATTTATGGATTTATGTGTATTCTTATAGAATAAATAAGATACAATATTAGTTGCTTTGAGATTGAAGCCTATGTGATGACTTATGATATGAAGTGCTTTTAGAGTAAATTAAGTATGTTGTTAATTGTTGATTATTGATATAATTGTTGTGGAAGGGATTTTCCCACATGTTTTCTTGTGTATGAATGTGAATGGATTTCTCACATTGAATGATTCTAGGTTGAAAGGATTTTCCACCTAAAGGAGATTACCCATGGCTCTAAGTGAAAGACAAGAGGCGAGTACCCATGCCATATGATAGAAAGACAAGATATATGGACAAGATGTGAGTACCCATGATCCCAATGTAAGAAGGACTAGAGGCGATTACCCATGATCCTTTAAAAGAAAGGCACGAGGCGATTACCCATGTCCTTAAAGGATAAGCTATGATATGTTATGATAAGTGATGAGCTTGGATTGTTTCTTGAGTTTGCCTTCCATGATGACTAAGTTAGTGGCGGTCACCCATGTCTTGATTAAGTATGAATTAAGGTTACTTCAAGAAGTACTCATTATGTGTTGAGATGATCTATTATGTGCATTGATTATGGTTTATGACTTATGTTGTCTAACTTTTATGTTATGTTTATGCAAGTTATCATATTTAGTACATTTTGTACTAACACAAACTGTTGCCTACATTTCTTATCCAAATATAAGGTTCGGTGTTCCCGATTCTCACCTCCGTGGCTAGGATCTTTATTAGAAAAAAGGTTGAAGATTAGTGAGTCCTCATACATCTGAGGATTTGGCCACTATTTTCCTTATGTTGTTTTCATTTGAGTTTGAACATTGTTGTATGGGTTGCGCCCCTAGATTCTATTGTATTAGATGGTTTTTGAGACATCTGTATTAGACTTCTGTTTTGTTTTATAAAATTTTTGCTCATGTTGAAATCATGTTTTTAATATTATCGATTTGTATTATCTTGATCCATCGACCATGGTCAGAAACCATGTTTTAGGGGCTCTAGAACACGGGCCCTCATCCCCGGACCATGGACCTACCAACGGTCCATTGGTCCAGGCTGTGGTTCCAAGTCTTCTGAACCCTTTTTGGGTGCCCATCCAGGGACCAGACCTATGGTCCGTGGTTCTCTCTACAGGCTGTGGTTGGCCTTCGTCGGATAGCACCAAAAAGTCCTAAAAACATGTTATGTTGCCCTTTCTCGAATCCGAGGTGTTACAATGGAACTCATAACTTTAAGTATGGAAAGGGAAATTTAGAGAAAAAGATTGGTTTTCATTCAATGTAGAATGAGGCAAGAACTCTGGCTTTATACAGAGTTATCACACACCTAAGTAGTCACATTATATATGTTGATCCTAACTAATTTCTAACAGCTCACCTAATCCTAACAGACTGATCTTGAGCAACCGTATTGACTAACTAATTAACTATTTTAATATCTCCAATACTCTCCCTCAAGCTGTAGTTTGTGTGTACATCAAGTACTCTAAGCTTTCTCAACGAGAGATGATTTTTTGTTGCACCCAAGCCCTTTGTGAGTGCATCTTCCAGTTTCTCTTTAGAGATATATTCTATGTGAATAAGTCCATTATTGGCATGCTCCTTCACAAAGTGACAGTCAACTTTAATGTGCTTAGTTCTTTCATGGAAGATGATATTATCACTAATTTATATTGCTACTTTACTGTCCCAATGCAGTTTTACAGGTGTTTCAATGACCACATTCATCTCTTTTAAGACCCCTACCATCCAAATGATTTCTGAGACTGCAGTTGCCTTACTTCTATATTCAGCCTTTGTTGATCGATTGCTCACTTTGTGTAATTTCCTGGATTTCCAAGTTATGAGTGAGCTTCCTAACTTTACTTCATATCTTGTCACTGATCTTCTTGTGTTGGGACAGGCTACCTAATCTAAGTCACAAAACCCTCTAACTGTGTAATAAAGTGCTGCTCAATAGTATTCCTTGTCATGGACATCATTTGATGTATCTCACCAACCTCAAGCATGCTTCTCAATGAGAATTTTTAGGCATCTATGTGAATTGTGATAATACTTGCACTGCAAAACTTATGTCAGGCCTTGTTGTGGTCAGATAGAACAACCTTCCAATAAGTCTTTGGTAGGTTGTAACATCGTTTTACAAAGGACCATTTGCATTTCTAGTGAGTTCATCATAATAAAATGTAGTGAATTTTTTATTAGGTTCTAAAGGTGTACCAGTTGGTTTAGCACCACTTAGACCAGATTCAGATATCAACTCCAAGGCATATTTTCTTTGATTGACTAATATGCTTGTCATAGACTACAATACTTCAATCCCCAAAAAATATTTAAGATCTCCAAGATCTTTCTTGCTAAAATGACTATGTAGTACACTTTTAATGTCTTGAATTGGCTTGCTGCTATTATCTATAATAAGTAGATCATCTTCATAGACCAGGACAACTACTACATCCACTCTTTCCTTCTTAGTGAATAGTGAGTGGTCATAAGGACGTTGTGCATATCTTGCTTCAACTAGGGCCTCAGTCAGCTTGAGATTCCACTATCTAAAGGCTTGTTTAAGTTCATTCAAGGATTTAAATATTTTATAGACTTATGCTTCCCCTGCCTTTGGAAACCCTGAGGCAACTCCATGTAAACTTCAAAAGATAAGTCCCAATAAGGCATTGTGAACATCCATTTGAAATAAAGGCAGTTGTAAGATGCTGCAATTCTAATCACAATTCTCATACCAACTTGGCCATAAGAGAGATTGTCTCATGATAGTCTTGTTGATTGTACTATTTAGCAACTAGTTTTGCTTTGTATCTCGCTATATCACTATTAACTTTATGCTTGATTTTATAAACCCATTTTGATCCAATAACTTTCTTCCTATCTTGCAAGTCAATTATTCTCCAGATTTTGTTTTATTCCAAGGCATTTAATACAACTTACATAGCATCAATCCAGAGTTGAGAATTAGATGCTTTTTTAAAGGTTGAAGGCTCCACTACAATAGATAAAGCTTCTATATAAGATTGATAAGCATCACTCATTTTAGAATATGATAAGTAATCTGCAATAGGATAGCGATAACTGGAGTTGATTTTCTGTGGTACTATATAATCCTTGTGCCATAATGACGGTCTTGGTACTCTACTGGTCCTTCTAGTATCCTCAAGTGGTGCTAAATCCTCAATATTTCCAATGACTACAATGTGATCTTTTACATCAGTTGTTGTTATGTCCTCCACATGATCTATGGTTGCATTAAGAATGTCATCAACTAAAACTTCTCTTTCTATAGGTGAAAAAAAACATTTTCATTGGGGTCTGGAGTATCAGGATTGCTATCAACTGCTTGGTTCTTAGGACACACCTCATCATCAAAGGAACCATCAACATCTTGATCATGTTGGATGGGAAACAACAGTTCTAATGGAACATCAAGATTGTTCTTGAAGGGAAATATATGTTCCATGAAAGTCATATCTTAACCGGTAATAACCTGATTATTCTCTACGTCCAATATTATGTACCGCTTTTGAGTTTCTGGAATCCAAATAGTCCTCGAACACGACCTCAAACCCAACAATATAACAACTCAATTAATTATAAGAATCTACCACTTATCAACAAGCGAAAGAAATCAAGAAGAGTTTCTGAACCAACAAGAGGAGAGAACTAACTCAAGGAGCGATGCCTTACATTTTTCATACTGCTCTAGCCTATAACCGAGCGCAACTAAGGCTAACCTATGACTATGATGAGCCACTAAGGTCTCAATCATTGATACTAGATACACCACACGAAACAAGCCCTACCCGAAATAACACACCGCTACAAGGCCAATAAAGCATACACTAAGGTATTTAAGGCTCAATCCTAAGGCAACAAGTATCACTCCTAACGAGGATAATCATGCTAAGTCATACAACAGGCAAGGCTACAAGCCTAAACTAAGGATTTTGTCACCCACAAAAAGCCAACGCTCCTACGAGAGTCAAGAAAAGATAGAATAACAAAAAGAGGTCTAATTTCTGACAAATACATGCCTAAATCACATGCAAATTATACTAAACATTATCTAATAAAGCCCAATTAAGAAAGTAGATTAAATCCTACCTCGAAGCCGATCACGCGCGCTCTAAATCCACCGCATAAGAGTTATCATTTTTCAAAACATCTCACTGTAAATCTAAGCCAGCTACCCCAATCTAAGGGAAACCAAGTCAGTAGGTGACATATAACATAATCAACCAGCCGGTAGTGTACCAACTCCCATCAACGAACTTTACAAGCTACCAATTATGACAAAAGAAAACCTCTTATCTTGAATAAGCACCAAATGGTAGATTCCACAATTACTTTGACCTTATATTGTAGCTGAACCTTCTGAGAAATTTTCCATTTCCTAATAAAATCTTAAGTTTGAAGCCACTGGTGAACACCACCACTTTAATTCCAAATCACGAACCAACCTCGAGAGATACCATAACAACTGTAATAAACCAACCACAATAGTAATAGGGTACAACAAGTAATCACACCTCCAAATTCCAGCTAGCCATAACCAATCACCATGACCACTAAAAAGATCGAACGAGTTAAAACACAACTCTGCGGCTAAGAATTAGACTAAGGAAAAGAAAGTAAGTGGCCAACTAGGAATATCACAACACTGCCGAAGGCCATACTACCCTCCACACAACTTCAACATCTAGCAATCTCCCTACTACAACTCCAGAAGGATGGCACATAACTAAGGCAACCTCCTAAGGCGGTTAGGCCCAACAACACAAAAATCTCAAACGGGGTAAAATTAGTTTAGCCACCTATTTAACAAAGATTAACATCATGGTAAAAACACATAACAAGGGTAGCAAAAAGGAAAACCAACACTCCTGATACCACTAACACAATAAAACCACTAAGTTAAAGGCTCATCGAGCTACTCAACCGTTACTCCCAATCAAGAAACACTGCCTATTGGATTCACTCTACTAAAAGAAATCAAATATAAGAGGTAACAACCGTCACTAAGAGCAACCTAGCTACTATGAAGACCCAACTGGAGTAAAATGAGACCCAACATATGAAGGTTCAAATTAATCACCGTCAGAAGTATGACCTAAGCTCTGCCTGTCGTAGGTACCACAACCTACCTCATCACCCCTTGGAACCTGAAATGCTATCACCATAAGTCTGATAGGTCAAGATAGAATATGACCCTCCCTAAACTAATTGCCCTTTCGAGGTGGAATGTTGTTACATTTGTATTGATGGCGAGACTTCTTGCCACTATCTCTGGAAGTCTTTAGGCACACATGCTTCACGACCCTTATATGAATAAAAACTTAGGGAAATATGGACCCTGCTGCTATCAACTACTCCAATGCTAATCGAAGTGGCAAGGACTACCCTTTGATAAGATCTTGACTCAAATCCCGATCTATAGGGAATAATATGTGACTACATCTGACCTAGTTAAGAAATCCTAACACATACTCAAAAATGGGTAACAAAGCTCACTCTGACCAATCAATCAAACTCTGCACTGAGAAGCATCTACTGAATCAAGAACCATACCCATCTATGTTGTACTCTTAAAGTTACAAAGGCCTTGTCATATTGAATCTCGAGGAATCGAGGTAGTCAATGACCCTGTCAGAGCCTGTGTTGTTGTCACGATCTAATTTCTTGGGTCATGATGACACCTACCATATCCCACCAGTAGGTAAGCCTAACCTTAGACCAGAACCATAAGCAATGGGCTATCACGCAGAGGTTAAAAAAAGAAGTAAAAAGCTTAAAGTAAATCAAAGAAATGTGGGAATCAACTGAATCACAATATAAAGAACCATCCACATACCTTACATTAGTTAGTATTTGAGCATCTAATCCAAAAGAAGAGTACACGTCTTTTACAAATACAAGATAAGTACAGACTATCTATGAATACAACAAAAAGACTAAGCCTAGAAAAAATAGATGGAACCCGGCAACTCCAAATGCCAGGAGTTCACCCAAGTCTTTGAACTCCAAGACGCTCTGCATGACTTCAAATTAACATCAATAACTCAAACTGTGTTCTGTAGGGGATATAAGTGTAGTATGAGTACCAAAGACGGTACTCAGTAGGGATCGACCGACTGAGCTCAAAAGATTACACAAGCATAAACAACAAGTAATAATGAGAGCATAGCACATGAAACTAAACTAAAGATACTAAAGTAGATAGAAAATAAAGAATAGAAACATGATACAAAGGTGTAAGAAGTCGAGTCAAGAACGTATCTGGAACGTAAGCCAACAACCTATTTTAAAGTCGACTACCCAAGGTCAAAAGGACTCACAACCACAATATAGCAAGTCGACTACACAAGGTCAAAAGGACTCACAACCACAATTTTAAAGTCAAAGCCTATCAGCTACCAAGAAAACAATAACATAGGATATAGTCAAACAACAACCTAACCGGACCCCATAAGACTAGAAGGTACAAACAACAAACATAACCCAACTGCCCCCATAAACTGGATGGTACAAACAACAAACAAGAATACCGATGATAGGAAATGCATATGAATGGAGAGGATGCAATAAGACCGTTAGTAACTATCTATATAACCAAATGTATATACCTACCTCCCTGCCGTGCGGGTAAAGTATGACCCATGCAATTCCCTCATTTGGTACTATGATACATATGGCCAGAGGGGCTCATAAAGGACACGGGTAGGCCATAAACACTACCTAGGTCTGATTCCATGTCTTATAGAATGCCAATTCCGTAAAGGATCATAAGTAGATATCATGATGCAAGAAAGAGCATTAATGCACCGACCAGTGAGGTAGAAAAATTGAGCACATCCCAGATGCCTTTAATATCTCAAGTTGAAAAGGAACACATCCCTCATGCCTCATAATATCAAAATCCAGTAAATCAAGTGGTCCAAGTGGTACGATTCCTATTAAAACAGTTTAGAATAAAAGTTGAGTAAAATAATATCTCATCATGAATGATAACTAGGCCAATGCATGAGTCTGGATCATACCATAAAAACCCATGAAAATGAACAAACAATGCATGCATGAAATCTCCAACATTCAAACAAGACACTCAAGTCAAATAACCATACAAGAAACCAAACCACGCTACCATAGGGGAAAGTACTAACCTAGAATCCAACTGGTCCTCCCACACGGCCTCAGGCCCAATATTATAATAAAAAGCTAAATAAGGCATAACAAAGAATCCGAAGGAGTCACACCTCCAAAAGCAACAAGGCACACCAAAGAATCCTAGTGAGTCACACCTCCAACAACAACAAGGCACAATAAAGAATCCCAATGAGTCATACCTCTAAATTTTTAGCTAGCCAAAACCTAACTTCAAGACCACAACAACATGATGAATCCAAAAGAGTGAATGAGAAAAAATGCAGCTCTGCAATCAAGAAACAACTAAGACAAAGGAAGAAAACAACCAAAAAGGACTACTATGGAAACTGCCCAACACATAAATATGAAAACTAGCAATCTCCCAACTACTACTCAGAAGGGATGACACACAACCAAACCAACCTCCTAATCCAACTAGGCTTAACAACATATAAATCTCACACCGGGCAAAGGTGGTCTTGTCACGCCCTGAAGTTGCCCCTTTAATGTAAAATGGGACCTACGATCACGAATGACCCCAAGCTAACCCTGAGTTTGGAATATCATAAGCATACTGAAAATACTGAATAAGACAAATACTATGCGGATGCTAAACAATAGATAACTAGTAAATGGGGAATACCCAACTCTGAATGTATAAAACATACTAAGAGTTTAATAACACTGAAAGATCAAACTTAACAAGTCAAGCTGATACTACTACTATGTTTGAAAAAAGCCTCTAACTAAGTTGAGTTACTGGGACATGCCCCCAGCTAACTCTAACAAAACTGAAAATTGAATAAAAAGACTAAAATGAAAACATGTCTATTGTCCTCAGAATATGAGGACCAACTACTGAAGGTGCTGAGTGCGGACCAAAAATTGATCTTAGCATGATTTGGATGCTGAGTGCCTGAACCTACATCATAAAAGGATGCAGCACATAGTATTTGTCAGTACTTTGAATGTACTGAGCATGGAAGATATATATACTAAGCTGGACAAACATATATAAGCTGAAATAAGGCATAACTGAGCAATACTGTAAACTGACCAAGAATGTAAATACTGAAGAGATAACTGGATGCAATGACCAAGTGTTAATCATGACCTGACATGCTAAATTGAATACTGAAGTATATACTGAAAACCTAGTCAAATGCACTAAGAGTCTGACTGTGGGAGCTACTATTAACCGACATAAAACCACATGATCTAAACATGGAGTCTGATGTATACGCCCCATCAAGAGGACCCAATATACCTTGCCATAGGTATAAAGGCATGACTGGCTTGATCATTAAATTTGATGCCCAACTCGATGCTAAATCTTCTTCCAACTGAATATGTATATGACACATTATGACTGAACTACTAAAATACTGAAAAGCTCAAAATACTGACTTGCAAATCTGAAAATGCAATATTTGTATAATGATAATGTAATATTCAAAATCTGGAGCATGATTATCTGTTTAACTGACCTAGCAAGTGAAATTCATGAACTAAGAGAATCTATACAAACTAGGGTTCTGAGTTTCATACAAGGAATTAAATAACGATTCCAAGAAAACATGATATTTTGATTACAAATACTACAACAGCTAAATCACAACAACTATCCAAGGATTTAGAAACCCTAGCTCTAAATAAGATATAGACAATAAAAGATCTGACTAAATTCTAGGGACCTAGTGGATGAAAGGAACCCACTAGTGAAATCCCAAATAACTGGTGATGAAATTCACGGAGAAATCCTTCGATTTTGGGTCTGAAACTTGAAGAACACTGCTGCTTGTTCTTGGGAGGTCTGGTCGACTTTTTCCTCTTCTTTTTGCTCCAAGTTTGGATGATATTTGGAGAATGAGGGTTCTAGGTAAGTCTGACTAAGTTATTAGGGTTAGACTGAGTAAAATGACGTAGTTAAGGCATTAAACGACGTAGTTTAAGGGCCCAACACGTATGAAAAAACCTAAATGACCCTAACTTAAAAGCTGACGAAGGCCATCTACGGAGGGACCTACGGACTGTCGTTTGGACTACCAACCATCGTCCATGGTCGTGGTTCGTGTTCTGCCTGATAGAGATTCACTAAAATGAGAATAATGTTTTACGCTGAGCTGGGATTTTAGCAAACTCTGTGACGTTGGAAAGAGGATTCAATTATATTTAATTTTATAGGTCATGAGCCACCTAATTAATTTTGTGCTAAAAGATATGATCGTTTGAAGTTGAACTAACAACCAATTCTCTCCAATTGGCTATTGAACCTCACCTACGATCCGTAGGTCTAGCCACGGATCATACTGGTCGACTGTGGGTAGGATCAAAGACCATCAACATTTGGGTCTTAACGACGGAATACTACCTACGGTCTGTGGTTCTACCTACGGTCCGTGGGTGGTTCTGTCGATACTGGCACCAGCTTTTCAGAAAACTAGGATTTTCTTCATTTTGAGGTCCGAGGTGTTACAGGTCGAGCCACCTATCAAACAAGGATCGACATCACAACAAAAAGACACAACAAGGGTGGCAAAAAATGAAACTAACAATCCCAAGGCCTTAATCAAAATAGGACTATCAAGGCAAATGCACAAGGAGTTACTCAACCATTACTCCAAATAAGGCAACTCAACCTGGCTGATCCACTACTAAAAGAAACCAGCCACATGGGAAAAACACAAACCTCAAATCAGGTTGTCATACAAGCCTGCGATTGGTAATAAGCCAAATAAATATGAATTGAGATGAAATCCCCAAATTGTACAAATAGGAACTAAAGGGATAAAACTACAAAATATCATATAAAGAAGGGGTACCTAGAGCCTCAGCATCTGGCCGGTCTGCAGAAACATAGAAAAAATCATGCATGACCCCAACATAAGCACCAGATGTAGCTCCTACAACACTAAAGGTACCACTTTTGACCGAAGGTGCCGCCAATCCATGAGACTGATCTAACTGAAGACCTCTTACCATGGTCCTATACTGGGGAAATGTTGTAGGTTGATGACCGATATCCTTACAACTACAACAAAGTCTGACCACCCTAGCCTAGGGAGCATCTAGATAGGTGGTCGCTCCCTCCACAATCATAACAACATTTATAGGATGAAGCTCAGCGTGAAGAATGTGGTGATCTTTCATGTCTACCCCTGCCAAACTCAGAACCAACCCTAGACAACTTCACTAGCTAGAGACTTGCAACAACCTTTAACGTAGAGTCCTATCTCACCACTCCTATAGCAACCATCACCAAGAGCAACTGGTTGCAATGATCCAATTGGAGTAACATGAGGCCCAATACTAGAAGGTCTAGAATTACCATCGTGAGATGTCTAGCTTGAACTCTACGTAGGCATCACGACCTACCTTAGAACCTTTTGGGACCTGAGATGCTACCTCCATAAGTATGATAGGTCGAGAAGAAAGATGTCCCTCACTGAACAAATACTCACCTCAAAGTAGAATACTGTCATCGTTGTATTAATGGCGAGGTATCTTACCATTATCTCGGTAACTATCAAGGCATGCCTACTCTACAACCCTTACATGGCTTACAACCTCGGGAGAGGTAGACCCCACTGATATCAGATGCTCCGACGCTAATCAGAGTGGCAAGGCCAGCCCTTCGATGAACCCTTGACTCAACTACTGATCTGCAGGGAACAATGTGGGGCTATGCCTAGCCCACTCTAGAAATCCCAACAAATAGCCTGAAACAAATGACGAACCCTGTTGTGACTAGTCCACCCAACTTTGCTTCGAAGATCACCCATTTCACCAAGAATCACACCTACATGAGGTGTGCCCTCAGAGGATCTCAGACCTTTTAGCACTTAAATACCGAGGAACCGAGGTAGCAAAAGACCCTGCCAAAGCCTGGGCTGCTTCCAAACTCTTTGAATGCTGAAGAATTCCTTAAAACTCAAGGTCCAGGCTTGATTGAGAATATCTTACCCGATCACATGCTGAAAGTCTAGCAGAATATGGAGATGCTTTACTCACGTCCGTCAAATTTTTTATGTTATCTATCTAGGAAATAGTAGATTCCAAAGAAGAAGTTTTAGAGGTTAATCAAAAAGGAAACACACGAAAAGAGTCAAAAACATAGTTTCCTTAGAATGCCCTATAGCCTCCCTTCGATTGGATACAGACATCTCCACACCATTTTGTACGACTCTACTAGGCATTTGTACTCATACCAACGATGTTGATCAACCTTTATCTAATACCAAACTGTCATGACCTGATTGTTTCAAGTCATGATGACACTTACCACATCCCATCAGCAGGTAAGCCTTACCCTTATCCCAGAGCCATAAGCAACGAGCTACCAAGCAAAGGTAAAAAACAAGAAGTAAAAAGTGTAAAGCAGAACGAAGAAATGGGGGATTCAACGGAACACAATATAAGGAACCATTCCAAGAACTGACATCACTTAGTAGTTGAGCATCTAATCCAAAACAAGAGTACAAGACCTTTACAAATACAAGATAGGTACATGTTGTCTCTATATATAACATAAAGACTAAGCCTAACCAAAATTAGATGGAAACTGGTCATTCTGAATGCTAGGAGCTCATCGAAGTCTCCAAACTCTGAGTTGCTCCGCATGCCTCCTAATCAACGATGATAACTTAAACTGTGATATGCAGGGGACATAAGTGTAGTATGAATATCAAAGAAGGTACTCAGTAGGCATCGATCGACTAAGATCAAATATAACACAAGGATAGACAACAAGTAATAAGGAGATCATAGCACATGTGACTATACTATAGATAGTAAAGTAGAAAAGCAATAAAGAATAGAAATAGGATACAAAAGGGTAAGAAGCTGAGTCAAGTACGTACCTGGAATGCAAGACAACAACTTATTCACAAGAAATTAAGATACCAAGTCAACCACCCAAGGTCAGGAGGATCCACAACCAAAATTTTAAAGTCAAAGCCTATCAGCTATCAACAAAACAATAATAGAGAACTGGACATAGTCAAACAATAACTTAATCGGACCCCATAATCCCAAAAGGTACAAACAACAAATATAACCCAAGCGCCCCTAAATCGGATGGTACAATCAACAAACAAGTATACTGGTGATATGCAATGCATATAAATGTAGAGGATGCAATAGGACCATCAGTAACCATTTATAACCAAGTGTATAGACCTACCTCCCTACAGTGCGGGTGAGGTAGGACCCATGCAACTCCCTTATCCAGTACTATGGTACTCATGGACAAAGGGGCTCATAGGGGCTGGAGGTAGTCCTTATACACTCCCTGGGCCCGAATCTAAGTCTTATAGCAAATGGACTCCGTAGAGGATCATAAGTTGCGAAAATTATGCAAGAAAATGTGGACACATCGGCTAGTCAAGTAGAAAAACTGAGCATATGCTATATGCCTCTAATATCTCAAGTGAAAAGGAGCACGTCCCTGATGCCTCGTTATATAAAAAGCCAATAAATCAAGTGGTCCAGGTGGTAAAAATCTATTAAAACAAGTTTAGAATAAAAGCCGAGTAAAACAATATCTCATCACGAACAACAACTATGCCGATATATAAGCTGGGATTGTACCACAAAAATATGTGAGAATGACCAAACAATGAAATGCATGCCATCACCAACATTTAAATAAGGCACTCATGTAAAATAACCATATAACAAACCAAACCACACTACCAAAGGGGAGAGTGCTAACCTAGAATCCAACGGGTCCTCGCCTACAGTCTCGGGCCCAATAATATAATCAAAAACTAAGTAAGGGTACAACATGTCTACCGTTAAACAATAATCAAATAAATCAAGAAAAGCTTTCAAATCAATAAAGAAGGAGCACTCAAGGTATAAAGCCCCACCCCAACCATACCTCTCCAGTTAATGACCGAGCATGGTTAGGACCAACCCACAGCTACGATGAGCCACCATGGTCACAAGGACCAACACAAGGTGGGTGATCCAATACAAGCCCTACGGGGGCTAAATCAAGACTAGAAGGGTGATAAAACATGACCTAAGGCATATAAGGTTCCACCTAGTCTAAGGCCACACTATATCAATCATAATAAGGATAAGCAAAAATATCTACACCACAAGCGAAGCTATAAGCCTAAACTAAGGATCCCAACACCCACAATAATCCCAAGGATCCTACAGAATCAACAAAAACAAGAGGAAACTTAATATAATCTGCAATTACATGAATTTTATACTAGACATTTTCTAAGAAGCTCAATGAAGAAAGTAGACTGAAGCCTACCTCAAAGCCGATCAAGAGCATTCTAAATCCGCTGCACCAGGGATATCCACTACTGAAACACCTCCAAACACCGTCACACTATCAAATTATTGATCACCATAACACTATAGGAGTTTAGACATTTAAATCACAATAATTAGAAACAGACCCAAAATTGAGTCAAAAAAGGAATGTGGGACCCACATCAAGAATCCTAAAATTGACTCTATCAAAAAGTGTAAAATAGTAACCAGTCATGTGTTCCAAAATGAAACACGATTCGGGGATCGAAACAACTATAACAACCAATATGCAACTTATCACAATTTAAAGAGTCGAAAAGAACTACCGCAACCTATACAAACACAATTTTACCTCAAATGGAGAGCCTTCAATAGTTCCCAATTAATCACACACATATCCTCAACAATTTTGGATGTACAAGACTTTGAATCACAGAAATAGAGTTAAGTTGAGAGAGAAATTGCCTTTGGAAAATATGGTATCAAGATAAGTCGTGACTATTCTTATTTAAAAGGCTTGAATTTCCCATTGCAAATGCGGCCTAGAGGTCCCATAAATGCAGAGCATAAGAAAGATTCCCTTTGCGAACATGGCTAGAGGACTATGAACGTGAAGGCCAACAAACCTAGGCACCATGAATGCGATCGATGGCTCACGAATGTGGAGGCTTGGCAAGCTAGACCTTTGCAAATATAGCCTAACCATGAAAATATGGAGGCCTACTTTTCTCTTCCCTATGAACGCGACCAAGGTGACCCGTGTTCATGAAGACAAAAACAGGCCTGCACTAGCTGATTCACATTAATAGGTTTTTTGCAAGTTTAAGTCTCCGAAGGGGTACCCGAGATTCATTCAAAACCCGTGCGTGCAAGAAAAAAATTGGCTACCCCATCAAATTATACATTTCAAACTCAATGAAACTTTTGAAACATCCATCCGAGGTCATCTCGGTGAAAAATGAGTCGCACATCCAAGTTTCTTTTTAAGCTAAAATCTACAAGAAGACTCAAATGAGACTGGAAGCCTCGGCAACCATATAAAAGGTGATTCTTGAACAAACTCAACATTTTGAAGCTTATTGAGTTGAAAAAATTCTCATCCGAGCCTTTTTACCAAGAATATTGACTGAAGTCAAACCTTGGCTTAAGCTTCAAAGTTTAAATGCATAGGTCACAAATTTACACCAGAAGCCTTAGGTCCCGAACCAACTATGCCCCTAGCCAAAAATGGCCTTTTCGAAGTTGACGAAACCATTAGAATTGAATTCTGATGTCGTGTTCTTAAACTTTTAACTGAAGTCAAAGGCCCTAAAATATTGAAACTTGCATAAAATCAAAATGAACGACCCGATTACTGAACTGTTAGTCCCATCAAGTCATAAATAACTTGGGGTCGCTACATGAAAGCTCTAGATATTGGAAAGATTGGAAACAAAAGAAATGACCTTGGGGGTCATTGTAGCGTCCCCAAACTCTCTAAATGTTGAAGTATGTCTATGACCTCAAGGTATATGCATGACCAAGGCTTGCTAGCCTAACCAAGTGTTGAAACTCTGGTAGGATGTGATGATGCTCTATCTATGTCCATCAAATACCTCGTGCTATCCACCTAAGAGAGTGTGGATTCCAATGAAGTAGTTTTAGAGGTTAATCAAACCAAAAACACACGATAAAAGGGTCAAAAAATTGAATGTCCTAATAATGTCTTGTAGCCTTCTGAAGTTATGATACATATGTCTCCACATCGATTTGTAGGAATCTACTAAGCATTAGGTCTCATGCCAATGATGTCGGTCAACCCAGAGCTCCGATACCAACTCACCAATCAAAATACCTACCATATTTTCCAAATCCAATATCGTCTAGTCATTATGAGAGTTTTACCAGTACTTTGTTATCTTAAGAATCTCCAGCACCACCTGAATCCCAAATACAAGACCCACACAATAGAAACCTCAGAAGAGCACATACTACATCTAGAAAGTGAAAAATGACAACTACCAAAACAAGGAACTCAGCTTAGGGCAAAGCCAAAAATCCATTCCGAACCCTCAAAACCAACAATCCCAGCTGAAACACAATCTTCTGAAACTAAATGTGCCATTTCAAAGGATGATCATCCCGTAAAGGACAAGGATGTAATGAGCCTAGTTCTAGTGACCTACCCATACCAAGGGATTTTTCGAAAAACTGACACCAAGTTCCCATTAACTACTTTGCCTTAATCGGAGCTCCTAAGCTTGAGAAATCGCAAAACACTCTTTAGAGATAAGCTAATGCATGATTAGTATTATTTAAACGACCACTCCAGATTGCTCATAGTGATCACAGAGCCCAAGGCTTACGATCACGACCCACACGAAAATATACCCTCATAAATTCAGAGGGGATACTCACGAATAGAGAGGGACAGTTTGTCGTACCCTTTCGAGCACAGAGGGATCCACAGGAACACGGACATAGGCCACACGATTGTGCACGACTGGTCAATAATGTTGTATGAACGTAGTCTCTAAAAGATCGCAAATGTGAATGGCAATTTTGAAGCTGCACCAATTGATGCACATAAGCTGGTTTATTCAAACATGTATTCTCTGATGAGGTGTCTGAGTTTCGTTCGTAACCCTGTGGTGCAAATAAAATATGCTACATGAAAAAATATGATATTCTGGAGTCAACAAAATGATCAAACCTTCTATTTGAGGTCATCTTGATGAAAAGTGAGGCCTGAAATGAGACTAGAAGCCTTGGGATCCACACACGAGGTCTATTAGAACAAACTTGATATTTTGGAGCTAACAAAACTGTCAAAATTGCATTTTGATGCCATCATCCTAAAATTTTGACCAAAGTCAATTGTTTAACTTTCAAAGGTTCTAAAACACAAAAAAATTGCACAAAACTTAAATGAATGACTCGACGACTGAATTGTCAGTCCTAGTAAGTCATAAATGACTTGGGGTCTCTACAAAAAATCTCTAAATGCTTAAAATATGAGAAAATGAAGGAAATAACCTAAAAGGTCATTACAACATTCACTACTAAAAACGACTTTCATCTGCAAAAGTAGTAGGACACTTACAACCTACATGCTCCACCATACCCTTAGACACCATCTCATATCAAACAACACCAACACATAACTCAACCTAAGAGGGAATTTCACAAATTCACTTCAAAACTCCTAAAACTTCTCCAATCCTTTTTGGGCTCCAACTCTCGCCCCACTAAACCAAACTTGATTGTTGCACCAACTGCTGCAGTTATTTCAGATTTCAACAAATAAAAACCATTGTTCACTCTACGAATCCCAATCACCTTGCCATTGTAAAGACCCAACAAAATACATAAATTAGGGAAAAGCTAACACTACAATCTAGATCCTAAGTGAGTTTTGCAATTGAGAGTAGGTTGAACTTGAATTTTGGTACGTATAAAACATTTTTATAGGTTAGATGTCATAGAATTGTTGAGCTCCTAGTGTTAATTATTCGTGCTTTCTTCCTTGTACTCAATTGCACTGTATTAAACCCCTCTAATTTTTTTAAATCATGCAATATGCTTTTATATGAGGTAACATGATGAGTTGCTCCTGAGTCAATAATCCATTCACATATAAATGGTTTGGGACTTAGAGTAACATTATCTGCCAAGTTGCCTTTGCATTCTCTTTGGTCTTTGTTATACAGTAGATTCTTGACCTAATCTAGCTCATCATTGTTGAGCTTAGTGTGATCTTGTCCTTGTTTGTTAGATGTTGTATTATTGGCATATGGCCTGAAGTTTCCTACATGGTTATAATTTCCTGATGTAGAACTACCCATTCTAGCTTGATAAGAACATGCTTGTGTAGGCTTTATCTTGCTCTTGAAGTCTAATGGATACCTAGCCAGTCTGTAACAGTCAATAGTGAGGTGATTCTTAAATCCACAGATCTCACATAGTGTCCCTAGTAATGATTTCTTCAATTTGTAGTGTTGCCCTCTTCCTGCCAACATTGTGATGGGCTCCTTGTGGAATCCACCGCACTTAGTACCCGTTGACTTTTTTTTGGGTACTATTGTGGAGTATGCTTATTCACACTGGGTGCTTCTATTTTAAGGAGTATATCAGTCTTCACATGACTAAATGTCTCATTCAATCCTATTAAGAACATCAATATCCATTGTTGATGTAAGTGACTGATGTAGGACTTAGCTTCAAAATACCCACACAAAGGGGAAGGCACTAACGCATCTAATTCATCCCATAGATATCTCATCTTAGAGTAGTAATCAATGACAAAATCATTACCTTTCTTCAAGTTTGCAACTTATGTCCATAGTTGATATACTCTGGTGAGATTTGATTTGTTAAATCTCTCTTTTAAATCCTTCCAAACTCGTAGCATTCGAGGCGTACATAATTGTAGGCAACAAATTAGATGCTAGTGTGTTGATCCATGATAGGAAAACTGCTTTTCATTTTCCCTATTGAGTAGTTAATTCACCTTTGTATGTGTTCTTTAAGCAGGTTTCATCTACGAATCTAAGAATATTCTTCATGAATAATGTCAGCCTCATCCATGGACTCCATAGTACATAGTTTTCTGGCCATGTGAGTTTGATCTTATGTAAAGCTACATCAGGTGTGTTTAAAGATTGTAAGTACATTGGATGATGATGGTCGAGGGTAGTAACTATTAGTTCTCCCATTGATGGATCCTACAACAATCTGTGAAGAATCAACTCTGCGAAAGATGATCTAAAATAGAGATCACTACTTTGTTACCATGACATATTGTGAATGGAACTCAGAACTTCAAGTATAGAAAGGGAAATTTAGAGAAGAAGTTTGGTTTTCATTGAATGTAGAATGAGGCCAGAACTCTAGCTTCATACAGAGCGACCACAAACCTAAGCACTCATATTACATGTGTTGATCCTAAGTAACTTCTGATAGCTTACTAATCCTAATAGACTGATTATGAGTAACAATATTCACTAACTAATTAACTTCTTTGTTATCTCCAATAGTGATGCAATTAAAATTACTTTAACTTACAAATCAAAAGTCACAATACGATTTATAACATAATTTAACTTATTATTATTGAGAATATATTTTTAATATAAAATTTACACTACAAATATAACTAACAATTTATCTCGCCTCTTACATGTCCTCGACTTTCATGAGACCCATCACCCACTAAATGATAAAAAGAAAAGTATGGATGATGAGATATATACATATATGGTATGTTTGGTATGAAGGAAATATTTTCTAATTTTCTCCTGTATTGTTGACTTAAATGTTTTGGAAACTATTTTCCAATTCAACTTATTTTCCTCCAATTTAAGGAAAATAACTTTTCTTAAAAAAGTAAGGAAAACATTTTCAAAAATTATTTTGAATCTCACACCTCAAATTTCCATCCTAACTTAAGTCTTGGGTATCAATTCCCAATATTAATCCTATATTCGAATCCTAATACTCAATTGGAAACTCGACTCTCGACCTCAATTCGAGATCCAACTCCCGAGTTCCAAATTTAGTTGAGGTCAAATCTTGAATTATGGGTTGAGTGTTGGGGTTGAGTCTCAAATCATGTGTTGATTGAGTTTTGAGCTGGGGTTTGGTTTTGGGTTGAGAGTTGAGGTCAAATCTCATATCATGTGTTGAGATCATATTCCAGTTCGTATGTTAGGTCTCAGATCGAGGTCGATCTCAAGTGTCAGGATCATATTCTAATTCAAATATCAAGGTTAGGTATTAGATTGATGTATGTGTTTGGGTTGTGGTCAGGTCAACTGTTAGGGTTGGGATTGAGTATCGAGATAAACGTCTCATGTCAAGGTCAGAGTAGTGGTCGGGTTATGTCTCATATCAGGGTGGGGGTTGGGATCGGGTCTAAGGTTGAGGTCATAGTTGGGGTCTCGAGTCTAAGGTCGAGGTCAGAGTTGGGGTCTCGGATCAGGTGTCGAAGTCGGGGTCCCGGGTGGGGATCACGATCAAGGTTGGGTGTTAGGTTCTAGGTCGAGTCTCTAGTTGGGGTCAGGGTTTCGGGTTGAGGTAATGGTCGGGTCTTAATTTGAGGTCTTAGGTTGGGGTTGGGGTCGGGGTCAGGTCTCAGTTGGGTTGGGTCTCGAGTCAGGTATTAGGGTCAGGTTTCGAGTTGGGTATCAGGGTCAGATATCGGGTTGAGGTCAAGTCTCGAGGTCAAGGTCAGGTCTCAAGGTCGAGGTATTGGTTTGAGGTTGGGTTTAGGTCTCTAGTCGGGATTGAGGTTAGGGTTGAGTCTTGATTAGGGGTCGAGGTCATGTTTAAGTTTGAGGTCAGAATCAGGATCAAATCTCGGGTCAGGTCTTGGGTTGAGGTCGAAGTTGAGGTTGGGTCTTGGGTCAGGTGTTTGTATTGGTCTTGGGTCAAGGTTAGGTGTCGAGATCAAGGTCTTATGTCAAGGTTAGGGTCGGGTTTTGGGTCTCGATTAGGTGTCGAGGTTGAGGTCTTGTGTCGAGGTCGGGATTGGGGTATCAGGTTGGGGTCGGGGTTGGGTTTTGGGTGTTAGGGGTTAGGGTTGGGTCTTGGGTCACGTTCAAGGTCAGGGTTGGGTCTCGGGTCGGGTGTTAGAGTCTTCAAAAGTTGGATCCTAAATCGGATGTTGGGGTCAGGGTCGGGTCGTGGTAAGGCACCGAATCAAATGTTGTAGTCAGAAACTATTTTCTTAAAACATATTTTCTACTCTCTAGCAAAAGATAAAAAAAGACATTTTCCAAAAAAAAAATCATTTAGCAATCCTATGCTCGAAATATTTTTCGTGAAAAACATTTTCTTCATACCAAATACACCCATAATAATGATAATTTTGTGGTCAAAAAGGGGAAATATATAGTAATAAAATATGATATTAATTAAAGGATATTATAAACGAAATTATTATGTTTATACTAGATATACGAACTTGTGTCAGCACATGCTCAATACATGTTACTTTTTATTTCTTAAATAATGTGACACAATTAAAATTTGGAGAGTCATTCAAGTTTTTATTTGATCTTTTCATATTTCAAGTTGTTAATTATTGTGATTTATAGTATTTTACATAATTTTCAAATAATATATATTACTCCCTATGTCCCA
Organism: Solanum verrucosum; assembly: GCF_900185275.1. Classification (NCBI taxonomy): domain Eukaryota; kingdom Viridiplantae; phylum Streptophyta; class Magnoliopsida; order Solanales; family Solanaceae; genus Solanum; species Solanum verrucosum. The sequence continues at coordinate 457,000 of NW_026020164.1, forward strand.
ATGTATTAGGCACAAATAAAAGTTCAAGATTCAACTAAACTTTTATATGTCTTTAAAATATTTCAAGTTGTTAATTATAGTGACTTACAGTGTTTCTTATGTCATTATCAAATAATATATGTTACTTCTTCTTTCCCAATTTATGTGGTATTGATAGAATTTCGAGAGTCAATCAATTTTTTTTATGTGTGTTAATATTTTAAATTGTTAATTATTGTGATTTATATTATTTATTTTATGTGATTTTTCAAATATACAACAAACTAAAGAAAATAAGATAAATTAATTAAAACAGAGAAAGTACAGAATATACATAAATACTCTTGTCTAGAAACAGGTAAGTCGAAGAGGTGTCTGCTTCTATAGTCTTCTATATCATGATTTATAATTAGTCACGTTATCTAGTTATACTTATTTTATTTTTTAAAATTCTATGTCAAATTAAAATCAGACAAAAATAATTATTGTATATTTTATTTAATAGAAATGAAACTTTTCTATGTTCTAGAAATGGAGGGGAAGTTAATGGTGCATGAGTTGCGTTGACTTCTAATGCCTTTAGGTTATGAAACATATTATAGGTTTTGAAAAGTGTAAAACATTTCACCTAAAATGAAAAAAATGTCATTCAATTAAATTTTAATGCCTACAAGCACACACGTTGACCAACACATATGTGCTTTTAGAGTCTTCTATATAATATATTAGTTATCAATAGCTTGTGTTGTGCACCAACTTAATAACATTAATTTTATATTTATAATTTATTTGAGTAGTATATATAACTTACACGTAGTTATAAATTGTAATTCTATATTTATAATTTATTTAATTAGTATATATCACTTACACTTAGTTATAAACTGTAATAATACTTCATCAATAATAATAGAACAATAAGAAAAGTGTTCTAAAACTAAATGGATGCCATGTGGGCCACCCCTTTAATTGTCATCACTTGACATACTAAATGGATGCCATGTGGGCCACCCATTTAAGAGGTGTCATCACTGGGCCAAGTGGATAACTTCTCAATGGCCAATTGTTGGTTTGTATATTTATCATTGGCTATAAATAGCCATTACTTTCATTCACAAAGGAAGATATAAGAAAAGTTTGGAATATATTATGCTCTCCCTTTGTTTGTTCTTTTGATTAATTTAGTTTATTAATATTAATTTGTTAGCTAGTTATTTTATAACACGTTATCAACACGAGACTCTGCCAACTTGAGCTACTCTAAATAGGTAAAAAGGGTAAGAATTTTATTTTTCTAAAAAATGTCTAATATTTCTAAACTTGAATTTGTTGCCTTGGATATATCGGGCAAATGATAGTCGTCATGGATACTAGACGCTAAAATCCACCTGGATGTGATGGGTTTGGTAGACACCATCAAAGATGATAACCAGGCATCCAGCCAAGAACATGCAAATGCTATGATATTTCTTCGCCACCATCTTGACGAGGGGTTGAAAATGCAATACCTCACCATTAAAGACCCCCTTATACTGTGGAATAATTTGAAAGATAGATATGACCACCTGAAGTTGGTCATTCTTCCACAGGTGCGTCATGAATGGTTTAATTTGAGGTTAGTAGACTTTAAAAGTATAACTGAATATAATTCTTCCATGTATAGAATTATATCACAGTTAAATTTATGCGGAAAAGATATCACTGAACATGATAAGCTTGAGAAAACATACTCCACATTTCCTTCCTTGAGTATGCTCCTGCAGCAGTAATATCGAGAAATGGGTTTTAAAAAATATTCTGAATTACTTTCACATCTTTTTATTGCTGAACAACATAACAACCTACTGATGAAAAATCACGAAAGTCGACCTATTAGTTTATGCCACTCCCTGAAGTGAATCAGGCGAATTATCACCAACGAGAAAGAGGTCGTGGCTCCTATCGTGGTCGTGGTTGTAAAATAAATTATAATCATGATGGTCTTCTTGCACCAAAAAATGACTAGCAACATAAAAGGAAGGGTGAAAGACAAGAAGTGATACAAAAGAAAAATTCAGAAAGTGTATGTCATAGATGTGGAGGATGGGGCACTGGTCGCGTACTTGTTGATCATCTAAGCGTCTGGTTCTGCTCTATCAGGCATCCTTGAAAAAGGGTGATAATAATCCAGAAGAAAAATTTATCTCTGAAGATAATATTGAGCCCATACATAAGATGAATAATAATGCAGAAGCAAACTTCATCTCTGAAGATAATGTTGAGCCTATGCATCTGGATGTAGCTGATTTCTTTGTATTCCCTGAAGGAAAAATGATCAGTGACGATCCCACGATAATCTAGATAATTTCCTTTTCTGTTTGTTTGTATTAGTTGGTATGTTTATGCTTTTATAATCTCTGTAAATAAATAATGTTTGTATAATATCCATGTTTAATAGTAATATTTTACTTTGTTTATATCTGTTTTGAAGAAAACGTGGATCATGCGGACATTTGTGTAGTTGACAGTGGAACAACACATGCCATATTTAAAGATAAGAAATACTTTTCTTACTTGCTTAGAAGAAAAGCAAATGTTACTACAATTTCTGGTAATTCGAAATTGATTGAAGGCTTCGGAAAAGCTACTATATTTCTGCCTAAGGGGACAAAACTTGTTATAGAAGATACATTGTTCTCTTCTAAATCCCCAAGAAACTTGTTAAGTTTCAAAGATATCCGCTGAAATGGATAGCATATTGAGACACTAAATGAAATGAATATTGAATACCTTGGTATAACCAAATATGTCTCAGGCCAGAAATACATTTTGGAGAAATTACCAACCTTATCTTCTGGCCTATATTATGCAGAAATGTGTACAATCGAAGCATATTCAATCATAAACCAGAAGTTTACTGATTTAAATACGTTTGTGCTATGGCATGGCCGAATAGGTCATCCTGGATCAATAATGATGAGACGAATCATTGAAAATTCAAATGGACATCTATTAAAGAACCTGAAGATTCTTACGAGTGATGAATTTTCATGTGTTGCTTGTTGTCAAGGTAAATTGATTACTAGGCCATCACCAATGAAGGTTAACATTGAATTCCCTCAATTTTTAGAACGTATACATGGGGATATCTGTGGACTTATTCATCCATCTAGTGGGTTGTTTAGATATATAGTCCTAATAGATGCATCTTCAAGATGATCTCATGTGTGCCTCTTATCGTCTCGCAACCTAGCGTTTACAAAATTATTGGCACAAATAATAAGATTAAGGGTGCAATTTCCAGACTATCCTATTAAGGCCATTCGCCTTGATAATGTTGGAGAATTTACATCCCAAACTTTTGATGATTATTGCTTATCAATTGGGATAAGAATTGAACATCATGTTGCTCATGTTCATACTCAAAATGGCCTGGCAGAGTCATTTATTAAGCGCCTACAATTGATTGCAGGACCATTACTTATGAAAAAAAAATTGCCCACTACTGTATGGGGTCATGCTATCTTACATGCAGCAGCACTCGTTCGTCTTAGACCAACTAATTATAAAAAATACTCTCCGTCACAATTGGTATTTAGCCATGAACCAAATATTGCTTATCTACGAATTTTTGGATGCACTGTATATGTGCCAGTAGCACCACCTCAGCGCACTAAGATGGCCCCCAAAGAAGGTTAGGCATATATGTTGGGTTTGATTCACCCTCCATAATTCGCCACCTTGAGCCATTGACGGAAGATTTATTCAATGCAAGATTTGCAGATTGTCGATTTGATGAAATGACTTTTATGCAATTAGGGAGAGAGAAAAAGGACCTTAAAAGTGAAATTGCATGGAAAGTTTCATCATTATCACATTTTGATCCACGTTCCCCTATGTGTGAACAGGAGGTCCAGAAGATCATCTATTTGCAAAATATAGCAAATCTAATGCCAGACACATTTACTGATTTGAAAAGGATAACTAAGTCGCATATCCCAGAAGAAAATGTGCCTATCCAAATTGCTATTCCAACAAGACCATCTAATAGTGTCATAGCTTCTAAATCTCATACACGCCTGAAGCATGGGAGACCATTGGGTTCAGAAGACAAAAATCCTAGAAAAAAAAGCACAAAAAATGATAAAGATGACACTATAAAATAGTCTCATGAAGAAGTCCAAGATCTGATTAATCCTAATATTCTTGAAGAAATCAGTGAACCCGAGACTCAAGTGAATGAAGAACTTTCAATAAGTTCTATGGGTGATGGGATAAGTGTAACACCCCAGAAAATTTTTGAGCTAACACTTGAACCATCCTTCGTTGTGAGTAGGATTTTACCGAGTAATTAAAATTTCTTAAGTGTTAAGTTCACTAGATGTAGCACCTTGAGTTTCAAAAAGAATTAAATTGGAAATAGCAAAATCTGAAATTTTGCAAGTTATGCTTAAGTATGAGTTTTGGGTCGACTTAAAGCGACCATAACTTCTAGCTCAAGATGATTTAGGTGTGATACCTGATACCGTAGGAAAGACCTTTGAATTATATTTCCAACGCCACCAATTTGCTAAGTTTCGAGGTCGGATGAGTGAGATATGACCTCCTGAAGTTAGGTTGTCCAGTTAAGGAAAGTTAGCCGAAAATAGTGAGGGGTATTTTGGTCTTTTCCTTACCAAATCAGATTAATTCATTTTTAGTAAGGTTTTAAGGATCTAATACTATTAGGTTCAGTTTTTTTCACGACCCGAGAGCACCCCATAGTCGTAACCGGCGTACTCGACCTCTCAGAGGTCTAATACAAGCCTCTTAGCATTCATTCATCGCATAAAACTAAAAACCATAATGAATTAAAAACTTTCTTTACAAAGAAGACTTTCATTAAAAAAGTAAGCGGAAGACTTCTAGACTTTATACACTTATGTCTCAAACCATCTAATACTTTGAATACAACATTGGGATTAAGCCCATACAAAACTTAAGCAAATACTAGAAAGACATAAAAAAAAAGGACATGTAGGGTATTGTCCTCGAATCTATGAGGACTCACCAAGTGTTCATCTTCAACACTTAGAAACCTATCAAATAGCCATGACATGTCATCATCTCCAAATCCCTACACTTTAGTCCAAAAAGGGAAAGAAAGGGGTTAGCACAATTAAGTACTAAGTATGGAGACCATGCAAAAACATGCCAAAAAGGACATTTTCAAGGAAGTAAATGCTTTCATATCATTTGATAAAACCTTTCCTTTACAAGTATAAGAGATATAATACAAGTTAACATTAACATATAAGACCATAGCCAACCATACATATACTCAACATATGTCCATATACAACCCATGCTTAACTTTAAAAGAACACATGTCATTTCAATACCATAGGACCTCTACCTAATATGTTCTTAAGACACACTTGAGTGAGACAAGAAGTGACCGCCCATACAACCTCTTCAAGCACACTTAAGTGTTCCCCAAGATTACCTTAGATAAGGACATTTCCTTTACAACATAACATCAATAGACCAACATTCTTTAAGAAACCATTTTGGAGACATTCAATCACATAAGGGGACTTCAACATAATAGTCGTTAGACTTAGGGAACTCACTTTAGTATCTTCAAAGCCTACTCGTGCCATGTGTAGATAGCATCCCATACTACTACCTACATGTTGTAGAACCTATCCAATAACTAGAGTGCACATCCCACATGATGGGAATAGACATTAACCGACATAGACCATGCGAGCTAGACATGGAATCCGGTGTCATAAAACCATACACCGTGGAAGGTGTTCTACTTGCCAAGGGTAGAACTAGGACACATCCCATGTAGGCACATGGTTTAGGGGATATCCAAAGATGTTCATTGTATTCTTGCCTCATACTCGGGAGAGCTACCATCTTAACCATATCCACTCGGTGCTTAGCCTTAGTTCCCATAAAGTAATTTCATTCACATGTATGTGCTAGAGAGGGCACCATCATTAGGTCTACCGACCCATAGCACATCTACCAAGAAGGGCACCACAAGGATCTACCGATCAAGGTTCATTAAGGATAGCTCATTAAATCCCCCTGGAAGGGTGCCTTAGGCCTACCGATTTTTCATTAAGGGTGCCTTAAGCCTACCGGTCCAAGGTTCATCATTTCACACATGAGAAGGGCTACCACCATTAGGTCTACCGATTTCATGGTTTTACATTTACTTAGGAAAGCTAGACTTATGAAAGGGCACCATTTCTTAGTTTTGCCGATTCAAGTCTTGGCCTAGAATTCCTCTTTTAGCATTTATAGAAAGGGCACCATTTCTTAGTTCTAGCCCACTTCACACATTCATGCATTCAAGACTTTAAGTAACAAGGAGAGACACTTTAGTCTATTAACCAAGTCACATTATTATCATCTAAGGATACTTCATAATCCAACATCATTTCATATATACATCATGAGAGTCATACTTTAAGTCACAATGCTATCCACTTTACATAGGATCATCACAAGATCACATAAAACTCATTCACACCATACCTTCACATATAGCTCCACATAAAACTCATTCACATCATACCTTCACATATAGCTTCACATAAAACTCATTCACATCATACCTTCACATATAGCTTCACATAAAACTCATTCACATCATACCTTCACATATAGCTTCACATAAAACTCATTCACATCATACCTTCACATATAGCTTCACATAAAACTTTACATATAGCTTCATATAGGACTTTACATATAGCCTTATATATGTATAATAATACAACAATATAATAACATTTATATAATGCCCTTCATGGCCTCAATTCACAATAATACAACAAATTACCACCTCCACCAAAGGTGGATCAAACCAATCAATAACAATTATACCAATACTAAGATATTAAGCCATCTTACCATTCCCCAAAGCCATAACCAACATTACTCAATTCCCTACTAATTCAACATTATTCATAAAGTAGTCAACTTACCATCCTTTCCAAGCCACCTTCACCATTCTCATGATCAAACAATTCACAATAGAAAGCATAGGTAATCATGGTATTCAACTATACCATTGAAGCTAAGCATAAGCCCATAATCAACATGAAGACAAATTCACAATTTTTGCCCATTCAAGGCCAACATCCCACATCCTTCAATTCAATAAAGATTCTTAACAATTCACATATATAATACCATATATGAACAACCCATATCATACTAAACACAATTTTTATAATCATCTACTCAAAATCAATACACCCACTTTATGGTGAAATTTAGAGAATTTGGGAAAACATGGGTTCATGGGGATATCTTTCTAAACACCATTAATAATCATTAATAACAATGTAAATCATCATTTAAAACCCTTTTTATGCAAGAACCCATGCTAGAATCGAAATTAGGACTTTAGGATTTTTGAAGAACTTTGAAAATACTTTGAATTAGCTCTTTGATTGAAAAGGGATCAAAGATAAAGAGTCCCCATACCTTAATATTGAGAAAGCCCACGAAAATAGATGAAAGAAGCCTCCAATTGAAACCCTAGTTCTTCACCCTTCTTCTTCCTTGAACTTGAAAGAAATACATGAAAGGAGATGGGTTTCTTTTTAATTCTAAGAGGAGTGACTTAAATGAAAGGAATTAAGTCATAAAAATGTCTTATAGTTGCTAGGAAAAGAATAAAATAGCATAGGGTCAATTTTGGAAAAGGACTAAGGACCCATAAAGTCTTAACTAAAAAAATTCTGCCCCTTCCCGTCTAAGTTCGCCCTTTTCTTCAGCCTGACAGTGCTTCAATATTTAGGGAATAACTATTTACTCCAAGGTCGGAATTGGGCAAACTCGGTGGCGTTGGAAAGAGGACTCAAAGACCTTTAATTGGATAGGTAAAGGTCCACCTAATTCATTTTGAGCTAAAAGATATGACCATTTAAAGTTGACCCTTACAACTCACTAGTTCAAATGACTAGTTTCCGGACGTCACGGTCATTTCTCATCATTTCATCAAGTTCTCAACTCCAAACTCACATGTGAGGCTCTAGTTTCACTAGTTCGTTTTTAGGGTCGTTACAGTTTTATAATCCTAGTTTACGCCTAGGTTTAGTTGAGAGTTCAAAAAGAGAAAAGAAGAAGAGAAAAGAGGAAAGGATCAAGCGTTCGTCGAGATTCTTGCATCTTGTTGCAGATTTTTTCCATGGGTTTAATCCCTAAAAGGTATGTGAGATCACATAGTGTTAGGTTAGTTCACCCACATGCCAAACTTGTTTCAATTCAGCAAAATTGGAGTTGTTTGAATGTTAAGAAAGTGAAGTTCTTGAAGAACATTGTTGAATTCCTATTGGTTGATTGTTGAATGCCTAATGTTGATTTGATTCATGTTTTCGAGTTGTTTTTTCGAGTTAAATCTATTGGGTATTGAGGGTACTAATGATCCTAAGTGTTTGGGGAAAAAACTATGGAAGTTTAGAGGGTTTAGAGATGAAAAACGAAGAAGAAAAGTCAGAAATTTTCTAGGGAAAAGGGTGGGGCGTCGCGCCAGCCAGCGCACCCCAAAAAAGTCTTTGAAGTTTACCTCTTGGGGCGCCATGCCAGCCAGCTCTCCCCAAATTGTCCTCTGAAGTTTGGGGCCTGGCTCCCCAAGCCTCTTAGAGCGCCAAGGACGCCAGTTCACCCCATTCTTCCCCCATCTTTTCGTACTAGTTTCTAAGTGAGCTACCTATGTTTCCTAGTTGATTCTAACACTCTAAGGTACATATAAACATCATGAAATCATCCATAAACATGAGATCATGAACCTTGAATCCATAATCCAATTCAAGGAAAGTTAAGATCAAAGTCAAAGAAGTTAAGAGTCAAGTCTAGAAGTTAAGAAGCAAGTCAAAGCAAAGTTTCTTAGAGTTTTCAAGAGTCTTTAACAATGATTTAAACTCATTTTTAGACTCAAGTTTCAAGTTAATCAAAGAGTAAAGAGTTGAGTTCATTTCTCAAAAAGCTATTAGGGAACTAAGTATTCCCAAAGAAGTTTATAAATGTTTTCACATTTGAGCAAGAAAGGGGAACATCGATTCCAAGAGAGCTTTTAAGCTAAGTTTTGAGTAATTATCTCAAACCAAAGAAAGATGTTTGTTTTTAAAATATATGAGCTAAGTATATTTTTGGGAGTAGTACTGAGCACCGATATGGGGATGCGAGTTCATATTAACTTAAGTCTCCATAAACCATGTAGCCATAATGGGTATTAATGGGTCATAATTTTAGATGATCACATAAGTTAAGCTAGTGGATCCACTAAGTTAAGAGTTCTATATGACGGCAAAGTATAGGACAGTTCTGGCAGTGTGGGCAAGACATTGTATCACCACTTAGGCTCATAGTGGTTGTTGTCTGTTAGAAAAACTCCCACAACAGTATTTGCATGGTTCCTCAAGGGGTTCTGCTTAGTATGAATGGGGGTATGAGACTTCATTCATGCATTGCACAAGTAGACTTTGAGAGGGAGCATGACATGTCTTTTATGATATTATGATTATGAGTTAACATCATGTTTTAAATAGTTTTCCTTTTCTTTATATTGCACTTGTTTTAAACTGCTTTATAATGAAATGAGTTCAGTTAAGTATTCATGAGTTGAGTATCCAGAGTTGAGTATTTCAAGTCGAGTATCATATCTTTGAGTCGAGTATCATATCTTTGAAGTCGAGTATCTTATCCTTGAGTACTTCTGAGTTGAGTAAGTTTGAGTAGTTTTGAATATCCTTGAGTATTCCTTCAGTTGAGTAAGTTTGAGAAGAGGTAAGTATGTTTCTTTTTTATTACGTTTCAAGCTTATGCTTATGCTTTAGAGTTCCTCATACATGCTCGTACATTCCACTTAACTGAGCCATTTGGCCTGCATTTTCTCATGATGCAGACACAAGTATTCAGGATCATCAACAGGAGATTCGTTGATACATCCGGGAGTTCGAGTTAGCTATGGTGAGCCTCCTTGTTTCCGGAGGATTTCATTTACTTTTCAGTTTAGTCAGGATGTCGTGGGTCTTGTCCCGACTTCCATCTTTATCAGTTAGAGGCTTCATAGATAGTCAGTATAGTTGAGACGTCTGTATTATTCATTTATTTTATTAAATGATTTAAAGACTTAAGTTGCCTATTTTATGGCGAGTTGAATAATTTATTTTATTCATAGTTTTCTTTTGAGTTAAAGCTTTCTATTTAAGTTTCATGAATTTTATTCAATTTTTAAGCTTTTGCATGCTTGAGTTAGTCTTCCGCTTGTAGTCAGCCAGGATGAGGGTTTGCTTGGGGACCAACAATGGTCTTCGAGTGCCGGCCACGTCCAAGGTGTAGACTCGGGTTGTGACAATAAGTTTAGATCGATCGAAAATTACAATGGATAATATTTTCGCATATAATATTGCACTTAACATTATGCAAGACAGTGAGGATCTTGAACCTGTATTTGTCGAAGAATGTCAACGAAGATGTGGTTGGCCAAAATGGAAAGAGGCAATTCAATCAGAATTAGACTCACTTGCTAAACGTGATGTTTTTGGACCTGTAGTCCAAAGCCCAAATGGTGTAAAATATGTTGGCTATAATGGATTTTTGTGCGAAATGAAATGAGAGAAATGAAATTGTAAGATACAAGGCACGCCTTGTTGCACAAGGATTCTCTCAAACACCCGGTGTTGACTATGAAGAGACATATTCACCGGTTATGGATGTAATAACTTTTCGATATCTCATCAATTTAGTTGTACATGAAAATCTTGAAATACATCTAATGGATGTGGTTACCCTTTATCTTTACGGTTCAGTTGATAATGAAATTTATATGAAAATTCTAGAAGGACTTAAAATGCCTGAAGCATATAGTTCAAAATCTCGGGAAATGTGCTCAATCAGATTACAAAACTCATTATACGGCTTAAAACAATCAGGGCGCATGTGGTATAATCGCCTCAGTGAGTACTTGATAAAAGAAGATTATATAAACGATGCAATTTGTCCTTGTATTTTTATTAAGAAAACAATATCAGGGTTTGTTATTCTTGTTGTTTATGTTGATGACATAAACCTCATTAGAACCCCAGAAGAGGTTCAAAAGGCAATTGAATATCTAAAGAAAGAATTTGAGATGAAAGACCTTGGAAAGACAAAACTTTGTCTTGGTCTACAAACTGAACATTTAGTAGATGGGGTCTTCATCCATCAATCTGCATATACTGAGAAATTTTTGAAACGATTTTACATGGATAAAGCACATCCATTAAGTACTCAATGGCTGTTCGGTCACTTGAAGTGAGTAAAAATCCATTCCGACCTTAAGAAGAGAATGGAGAACCTCTTGGTCCTGAAGTACCTTATCTTAGTGCAATTTATGCACTTATGTATCTTGCTAATGCTACGAGACCTGACATAGAATTTTCTGTTAATTTGTTAGCAAGATATAGTTCTTCCCCTACACGAAGATATTGGAATGAAATTAAACATATATTGCGATATCTAAAGGGGACTAGTGATATGGGTCTATTTTATACTAACAAAGATAGTGCAGATCTTGTTGGTCATGCAGATGCAGGTTATTTATCTGACCCACATAAAGCTCGATCTCAAACACGCTATTTATTTACATACAGAGGTACTGCTGTATCATGGCGATCTACAAAGCAGTCTATTGTCGCTATTTTTTCAAATCATGCTGAGATAATAGCTATTCACGAAGCAAGTAGAGAATGTGTATGGTTGAGATCAGTGATACATTTCACCAAAGAAGATGTGGTTTGAAGTGTGATGTCAAGGTACCTACAGTTCTCTTTGAAGACAATGCTGCTTGCATAACTCAACTAAGAGAAGGCTTCATAAAAGGAGATAGAATGAAACACATTTCACCAAAATTATTTTTCACACATGATCTACAGAAGAACGGTGATATTGATATACAACAAATACGTTCAAGTGATAATCCAACAGATTTATTCACCAAATCTTTACCAACCTCAACCCTTGAGAAGATGCTGCAAAAGATTGGAATGCGAAGACTTGCATCTGAATAGTGGTCTTTATTAGGGGGAGTAAAATACGCGCTGCACTTTTTTTTCCTTAGTCTAGATTTTGTCCCACTGGGTTTTCCTAGAAAGTTTTAGTGAGGCAGCAAGAAATGCGTCTTATGAATGTCTATATATATATATTTGTTCCTTCAACTTTTCTTTTTACATGGACATCTAAGGGGGAGTGTTGTAAAACTAAATGGATGCCATGTGGGCTACCCCTTTAATTGTCATCACTTGACATACTAAATGGATGCCATGTGGGGCACCCATTTAAGGGGTGTCATCACTTGGCCAAGTGGATAACTTCTCAATAGCCAAGTGTTGGTTTGTATATTTATCATTGGCTATAAATAGCCATTACTTTCATTCACAAAGGAAGATATAAGAAAAGTTTGGAATATATTATGCTCTCCCTTTGTTTGTTCTTCTGATTAATTTAATTTATTAATATTAGTTTGTTAGCTAGTTATTTTATAACAAAAAGTAATTACTTGTACTTTCGTTTTCCCATTCAATGCCCTACTTTATTCCATATATTTTTATTTATATATGAATTTATGAAGTTATTTGATTATACATTTTACATTATATATTTTATCATAATTTTTCATATATCTTTAAAGTATTTGGAATTGTCAATTATAATGACTTATTGCACTTTTTATGTAATTTTTAAATATGTATATTTTAAACTAAAAATTAGTATTGAATGATTTTGTTAATTTTAGAAATTAAATGTATAAATCATATCTAGTAAAAGTACATTCAAATTCAAAATATATTTTGCGAAATGTATGGCCAAATACAAATTTAATTTAATTTAATTCAAACTTCTAAAAAATAATTAAAAAATATAGAAGAAAAGTCCACAAACTATGAAAAAAATAATTAGTGCAAAAATAAAGAAGAAAAATGTCAAAAGCTATAAAATAAAGCTAAATGACAAAAGTATCCTCAAGCTTATATAGTAATTTCCAGAAGCACACACGTTGACGGTAACACGTGTGCTTACTCCCATTTCAAGAAGAAAAATGTCAAAAGCTATAAAATAAAGTTAAATGACAAAATTACCCTCAAGCTTATATAGTAATTCCGAAAAGCACACACGTTAACGGTAACATGTGTGCTTAGTCATATTTCTTAAAAATATAGAAGAAAAATCTACAAACTATGCAAAAAATAACTAAAGAAAAAACAAGTGTCAAAAGCTATAAAATAAAGTTAAATGACAGAAGTACCCTCAAACTTATATAGTAATTCCAGGAAGCACACGCATTGATAGTAACATGTGTGCTTATTTCTATTTCAAGAAGAAAAATGCCAAAAGCTATAAAATAAGTTATATGACAAAAGTATTCTCAAGCTTATATAGTAATTCTGAAAAACACACATTTGTTTGACGATAGCGTGTATACTTATTCTAATTTCTTATATACAAATAATAATAAAATATTAGTAATTTTTCCTATAGAAGTTTTCTGTAAATAGGAAAAGGAAGATTAGTTGTAACAAATATGCTTCTAAGATAAACTTACTTTAAAAGCCAACACATTTATTTTCCAAAAATATACATACAAACACAATATATTGTAGATGGGTAACTAATTTTCAATTTATACTTGCATAATCAATTTTTTTCTGTAATAGTGATATACCTAATATACAATATCATACAATATTATATATTTACTATAATATTGGATTAATCTTTTATAAAAGTGTGTAATAGCATATATGAGGTGTTTATGTACACATTAACATTGTTATATAATATTATATAAAAACTAGTAAATTTAGTCATGCTTAACACAGTTACGAAAAATTTCATTAGATTTACAAACTAATCATTTTATTATATCCAAATATTAAAAATATTTTAAAGTATTCTTTCTAGTCTTTAAGTTCAAATAGATTAGGTTTTAATTTTCCATTCATTTTGCAACTAACACTCTAATTTTTGTAATTTTTTTCTCTAACCTTTCATTAACTTACTTTGTTCTTAGGAAATTAATTCACCCAAAGAGAAAAAAGAAAGATCCCTTAAATTATAACCATCATTATTTTTGGTTTGGTGTAGTGATTTTCTTGTTCTTTTTTTGTTCCATTAATTTCTTAGATCTTAATAAGAAAAAATAATCTACACAACTTGAGTAGATTTTTTTTTTTAAAAAAATTGGGGATAATTAGGGAAAAAAATATTAAAATGTTTGTAAAATCATTAATCAAAATTCAGAAAATAATAATCGTAAATATATCTTCTTGTTCTTTCCTTTTAAATACCAAAATAAAATAATTTGTGTCTTAACCAAAATTGAAAAGACACTGCTGCACATATGTCCGGAGGAACATAAGTAATATAGTAGATCAATTTTTCTTGGCAACTCTTGCCTAATTAGTGTATAGGGTAAAAGATAACTAAAACACTAGCTATTATGAAATCGACCTCTACCATTATCTTTCCTGTCCATTTTATAATTTATCTCATCAACTTATTGCATTAGCTTGGTTTGCACGGAGATATCTCCAATACCGATATCATCGAAATCAAGCTAACACATACTATTTTAATCTTTTAGTTACTTATAGTATCAGATTCATTCCCCAACTTGTTAAAGTTGTTAATCATTTATCTAAGAATTAAGACATTATTTCTTATGCTTAGAACCTCGCGTATAAATTCAACTGTACATTTTTGGAACTAATCAGTTTGACACCCACCATGGGGCTAAGGTGTAACACCCTGTCTGTTCGAAATATTTAAGTTAACATGCATTTTTGGGATAAGTATAAGAGTGCATGATATGCCAAGAAGGAAGCACAAGCCCCATGGAAAGAGTGCATGATATGCTAGGCGTAACATGACGTATAGAATCCCGAGAGGCCCTACACAAGCCACTTAGCATACGTCATTCAAGAAAATAGAAGTAAAGAGTTCAAAAGATAACATTTCATTCAAAAGAGTTTTTGACAAAAGCGGAAGTCAAAACATAAGTCTCAAAGTCATCTAATACATCATAAGGAAAGTGATTGGAACTTAACCCATACATCACATACAAAATTAAAACAAAATGACCTAAAGCGATAAAATGTATCTTGGTCCTCAAAACACGAGGACTCACCGATCTTTAGAGTCTATGAAATCAACTAACCATGAGTATGAGAGGTAGGAGTATCAGACCCTACATTAGTGAAACAATATCGGCAAAAGTATGCATTAGTACATGGAATGTACTAAGTATGAGGCAATATTCATAAAAATGATCATGATAATATAAATGACTGAAAACGAATAAGCATGATCATAAAGAAACATTTATAAGCTTTTTGAGAAGAAATGGCATATAGATCATAAAATAAAGACGAATAAATTAACATAAAGTACATAAGAAAAGCTTCGAAGAGAATATAGTCATTTTTGTGGGATCTTAGCTTTAACCGACAATAAGACCATGAGAGCTATATCATGGAATCTGGTATTTCCCTCATACCGAAAGAAGAAGAAACTACTTGCCAATGTAGAATCTATACATATCATCATTTGCTAAAGTGGATCCACTAGCTAGGTCATTTAAGACATATCCAATGGGGTCATGTAGTTTAGAACTAGAGGTTGCTACTAGAAACTACCCTATTTGAGCCTCCACCTCAAAGCCCACGTGGTGCTAAGTCAAAATCCCAACGGAATAGATAAAATTCAAATATCAATTTAACATAGGGAAAGGCAATGATCAATATCAATCCACATATTCAAGATCAAAATATAGAATAGCTCCTTAAACATAGTTCAACATAGATTAGAAAACCTTTCACCAATGTGAATTTATTTGTGAGAAATATCTTTCACAATCATGATCATCATAGTAAGTGAGAAATCCATTCACAATAGCATCAATACTTTCCTTTAAAAGCATCATCAATTCATTTACAATAACTTCAAGAAAACATGCATATCTTCATAAACTCATAATTCATAGTTCATGGGCTTATCATATGATCATGATTGAAAAGCATAATTTAGGCATGGGCAAGTGCAATTTCAACTAAATATCATAGATTAACATCAAATAATGCATTAGAAGACTTAATTACTCATAATCAATCATAATTGGAAGAAACCCACATTCATTGGATTGAAACCCTAATTTGATCAATTAAATTTTTTATTGGAAACTTGAAATCTTTGGGGACCCCATGGATGAAAGGACTCCATGGGTGAATACATGCACACCTTGATCCATTAAGCCCAAGAAAAAGGAGAATTTTGAGACTTGAATGGAACCATAGTTCTTCTTCTTCTTCTTTAGACTTGAGAGAATTAGGTGGGATGGTTTTGGTCAAGTTTTGGGAATTTAGGAGAATGAGTTTGAATGGGTAATTTGTGGGCTTAAACGTGTATATAAGGCTTAGGGTAGAAGGTAAAACGACATAGTATTAAGTTAAAATTATCAGGAAAAATACCCGAAATCCCCTTAAAAATAATTGTTGACTCGACCTACGATTCAGACATACGGATCGTAGAACTTTCTGCAGTCCGTACTAGTCAACCGCAGACCAAGTAGAGAAACCTTCAAATTCTCCCATCTTTGATGGATCTCATGTACGGTTCGTAGGTATTCCTATGGTCCTTACATGTCAACCGTAGAAATCAACTATTAGTCTGAAAATTTCACTAAGTCTAGGACTCACCTACGAAACCTATCTATGATTCATACATAAGATGAGGCACCATACTGGTCAATCGTAAAAATGGTACTGAACTTTATTTTAGAAAAATTATTTTCCCACTTCCTACGGTTTCCATCTATGACCCGTAGAAGCTTTTACGATCTGTAGACGCAACCTGCAACCCAAAAAAATTATTTTCCTTCTTTTCCAAATCCGAGGTGTTGTAATATCTCCCCCTTGGGAACATTCGTCCTCAAATGGAACTCAAGACATCATAAGTAGGGTAGGGAAGAAGATCTAATACCCCAGCACGAATGCAACCAACTCAAATACACAATATCAAGGAGGAACATCAACTCCAAGCTTAAACATACTCAAAACATCATTTCATAAGGTATCTATGCAAATCATACTCAAACACACAAAATCATGAAGAAATCAATCAAAGCAACATCAATGTCCCAAAAACAAGTTTTCTTAAGCATGCATGCATGAGGAACATGAGAATGACTAAGACATGAGGATGGACCATGAGGAACTAAATAGCTCAAGCTAGAGTAGGATCAGTGGAAAAGAGATGGGGGAAATGGGACATCATATCGACCTTTTTCCCAAATAGCATCCTCAAATATTTGATTCCTCTATAAGACTTTTACGGATGCAACTTTCTTATTTCTCAACTTCTTAACTTGCCAGTCCAAAATCTCGATCGAAACTTCTTCATAAGAAAGACTCTCTTTTATACCAAGACTCTGTAATGGTACTACTGTAGATGTCGGATCACCAACACGTTTCTTCAACAGAGAGACACGAAAAACCAGATGTACCGATGCTAAGTCATTACGCAAATCAAGTTCATAAGCAATTTTACCAATACGCCTTAAAATATTATATGGACCCACATAACGGGGACTAAGCTTCCCTTTCTTACCTAACCTCATCATACCTATCATGGGTGAAATCTTCAAGTAGTCCCAATCATCAATATCGAATTCTAGATATCTCCTTCAAAGATCGACATAAGACTTTTGTCGACTTTGAGACATTTCCAACTTTTCTCTAATAAGCCGAACTTTCTCCATAGCCTCATGCACCAACTTGGCACCTATCAAAGCAATCTTACCAATTTCAAACCACCTATATGAGATCTATATCTCCTACCATAAAGATGTTCAAATGGAGTCATACCAATACTTGCATGATAGCTATTATTATAAGCAAACTCAATCAAAGACAAATGATCATCCCAATTACCTTTGAAGTCAATCACACAAGATCTCAACATATCTTCCAAAGTTTGGATAATACACTCCGCTTGCCCATCAATTTGAGGATGAAAGGTTGTACTAAGCTTAACACGAGTAAAAAACCCTTTTTGGAAAGATTTTTGAAATAGAGAAGTGAATTGGGTACATGATCTGATATAATAGATAAGGGCACTCCATGCAACATAACCATTGCTCTCAAGTACAACATAGCATAGTCTTCCACCAAATAAGAAACCTTGACGGGGATAAAATGAGCCGATTTTGTCATATGATCCACAATAACCCAAATCGAGTCATGTTGCCGCCGGGTGCGGGGTAAACCAACAATAAAGTCAATATTCAAATCTTTCCACTTCCAAGTAGAAATACTAATATCTTGGGACAAACCTCCCATCTTTGATTATGAACTTTCGCTTTTTGACAATTAGGACACTTAGACACAAATTTCACATGTCTTTCTTCATCCCATTCCAACAATTGACCTCCCTCGCAAGTCACAGTACATCTTGGTGGATCTTGGGTGAATGGAATATCGAGAATTATAGGCTTCCGATAAGATTTGCACTTTCAAGTCATCTACATTAGGAACACACAAGCGACCTTGATATCGAAGCACACCATCTCCCCCTGGAAGAAAGCCTCAACGGATTTCTTAAGCACCACTTTCTTTAAATTAATGAAGATCGGGTCAAGACCTTGCTTTGCTTTCATATCCGACACAAAAGACGATTTTGAACTATTATGAACCATAACACCGCATTTTATAGATTCAACCAACCAAACACCCAATTAGGCCAATCTATGTACATCTCGAACCAACTTTTTTTTATCATCCTCAATAATAAAAATACTATCCATTGATAGTCGACTAAGAAGATTCGCCACCACATTCGCCTTGCTGGGGTGATAGAGGACACTCATGTCATAATCCTTTAGTAACTCAAGCCACCTCCTTTGGTGAAGATTTTGATCCTTTTTTTTGAACACGTATTGCAAACTCTTGTGGTCGGTGAAGACATTAACATGGACACCATATAAGTAATGCATATATATCTTTAAGGGAAACACAACTGCCGCTAGTTCCAAATCATGGGTAGGATAGCTCTTTTCATGAATTTTAAGTTGACTTGAAGCATAAGCAATAACCTTTCCATTTTTTATAAGGACACACCCTAGTCCAATCCTTGAGGCATCGAAATAAACAACAAACCCATTGGATCATTCCGGTAAAGTCAACATTGTAGCGTAGGTAAGTTTATCTTTCCATTCTTGGAAACTCTTCTCACACGCTTCGACCATAAGAACTTAACTTTCTTTTGGGTCAATGCCGTTAATGGAGAGGCAATCGAAGAAAACCCTTCCACAAACCTTCTATAATAACCAACCAAACCTAAGAAACTTTGAATATCTGAAGGGGATAAAGGTCTAGGCCAACTCTTAACTGCATTCGTCTTCTTAGGATCTACCTCAATACCCTTACCAGAAACAATATGGCCAAGAAAAGCCACAAATATAAACCAATACTCACATTTATTAAACTTTGCAAAGAGTTGTTGGTCCTTGAGGACTTGCAACACAATCCTCAATTGATAGGTGTGCTCATCTTCACTTCTTGAGTAAATCAAAATATCATCGATGAACATAATTACAAATATGTCATGGTATTGTCTAAACATTAAATACATCAAATCCATAAATGCGGCCAGGGGATTAGTTAAACAAAATGACATTACCAAAAACTCATAATGACCATACTGAGTTTGAAAATTCGTCTTCGAAATGTCATCTTCCTTCACCCTCAATTGGTGATAACCCGACCGGAGATCGATCTTAGACAAGTAACTCACGCCTCGGAGTTGATCAAACAAATCATCTATCCTTGGAAGATGATGCTTATTCTTAATGGTAACCTTGTTCAATTTCCAGTAATCAATACACATGCGAAGTAAACCATCCTTCTTACGAAGAAACAAAATTGGAGCACCCCATGAAGAGATACTCAGTCGAATGAAACCCTTATCCAACAAGTCCTTTAACTTATCTTTCAATTCCTTAAGTTGTGCCGGAGCTAAATGGTAAGGAGGAATAGAGATAGATTGCGTATCGGAGAGAAGGTCAATACCAAAGTTTATTTCCCTTTTGGGAGGAACACCGCGTAAATCATCGAAAAGACTTCCAAAAACTCATTTACAATGGGGACTGACTCAAAGATAAGGGTTTCAAAATCCGCATCCTTAACCCGAACAAGATGGTATACGGAACCCTTAGAAATCATCTTTTTAGCTTTAAGACAAGAAACAAACCGACCCTTAAACATAAAATTTCCCCTTTTCCACTCTAAGACAAGATCATTAGAAAATTGAAACTTGACCACTCGGGTTCTACAATCAATACAATTATAACTAGAATAAAGTCAATCCATACCAATAATAACATCTAAATCTAACATAACAAGTTCTACAATATCAACATAATTGTCTTTATGTGATGAATAAACATGACCACTTCTATAGACTCTCTTAAACAATAGATTCATCAATAGGAGTAGAGACATAAAAATGATCTATCAACACATCTGGAAGAACATTAAGCCTTATAGCCACATATGGCGTCACAAAAGACAACGTAGCACCGGGATTAAGTAAAGCATAACCATCAAGATAAAAGACTTTCAACATACCGATAACCATATCGGGAGAACCCTCTTTCTCATGACGAGTTTAGAGTGCATAAAACTGGTTTTCCTTCGGTGCACTTGAATCCCAACCACTAGGTGGAGCTTTCCTACCATCCTTTTTCTTGTCATTTCTAGATGGGCAATCCCTCAAACGATGACCACTCTTGCCACAACCAAAACAATTATCCGTACCCATCACTGGGATGAATCTTGCCACACTTTTGACATGTGGTAAATAAAGATTCATTTCCCCCACTATTTCCTCCTTTAGGCTTAGGGTTAGACACCCTTTATTTGTTGAACTTAGGAGTCAGAGAATTGGAGGAACCTTGATCGGAAAACCTTTGTCAGAACTTAGAACGACCATGTCCATCAGACCTTGAATGTGAAAAGTCACCATCACCGGTCTTTGGCCTCTTTGCCTCTCTAGACCTTCCTTAAGTTTCTCCTGTTCAATTTGTTGAGCATGCACCATTAGACAAGAAATGTCCATTTCACTAATGAGCATAGTGGTACGACATTCTTTAACCACCATTTCTAACACACCCAAAAAAAACTTGCTCATCTTTGCCCTAGAGTCGGCAACTATAGTTGTAGCGTACCTAGACAGTTGTGTGAACTTCAAGGCATACTCTTTCACACTCATATTCCCTTGTTGAAGGTTGATGAATTCAAGTACCGTTTCCTCCCTCATCTCAGGGGCAAACAACCTATCAAGGAAAGCACCCTTAAACTTTTCCCAATCAAGAGGACCCGCATCAACCACTCTCTTTTCCTTCCATTGGTTGAACCAAACTTGAGAAACACCCTTAAGTTGATAAGCGGACAATTATGACTTTTTCGCCAACGTCACTCCCATGATCATCAAAACCTTATACACCTCATCAATGAACTCTTGAGGATCTTCCTCAACCTTAGAACCATGAAACTCTGGAGGTTTCATACTAATGAAGTCTCTCACTCTAGATGTCGTCGTACCCATATTTGGGTTCACGGGGACCAAAACCTTTGTATTGTCTTAAGTTGTCATGGCTTTAGAGAACACTTGAAAAAACAGCTTGTAACTCCACAGTAGTCACTTGTTCGGCCAAAGGATCGACCAGAACTTATGGAGCCTCTTGAGGAACATCTCTTTCCGCATTCTCACCCGCATTCCTTCTAATGTATGCTCTTCGAGGGGCCATATCCTAAAAAACATCGGATAGGGATTAGGAGAGAGATATGTAGAGTTACACTCCATCACACGACTTAAAATGATGAAATAGGTGGAATTTCCTAAACATCTAATAGCCTCTTATTCATAAATATGGCACGCTTCACACTTATGAATGGGACTCTACTCGACGTGGTTTATGAGACATCCTAGGACCTTTATAAACCTTGTCCTATACCAAGATTGTCACGATCCAAAGTATATCTTAGGCATAACATGACGTACAAAACCCTGAGAGGCACTACACAAGCCACTTAGAATATATCATATAAGATAATATAAGTAAAGAGTTCAAAAGATAGCATTTCATACAAAAGAGTTTTTGACAAAAGCGGAAGTCTAACATAAGACTCAAAGCCATCTAATACATCATAAGGAAAGTGATTGGGACAAAACCCATACATCACATACAAAGTTTAAAATGAAATGAAATAAAGCGATAGAACGTATCTTGGTCCTCGCAACATTAGGACTCACCGATCTTTATAGTCTATAAAATCAACTAGCCAGGAGTATGGGAGGTAGGAGCGTCAGACCCTACATTAGTGAAATAATGTAGGTACAAGTATGCATTAGTATATGAAATGTACTAAGTATGAGGCAATATTCATAAATATGACTCAAAACGAATAGGCATGATCATACTGAAACATTTATAAGCTTTTTAAGAAGAAATGACATGAAGATCATAAAACATAGTCAAATACATTAAGATGAATGATATAAGAAAAGCTTTGCAGAAAATATACTCATTTTTGTGGGATCTTAGCTTTAACCGACAATATGACCATGAGAGATATATCATGGAATCTAGTACATCCCTCATACCGAAAGAAGGGAAAACTACTTGTTAAGGTAGAATCCGTACATATCATGATTTCCTAAAGTGGATCCACTAGCTAGGTCATTTAAGACATATCCTATGAGGGCACATAGTTTAGGACTAAAGGTTGCTACTAGAGACTACCCTATTTGAGCCTCCACTTCATAGCCCACTCAGTGCTAAGTCAAAATCCCAACGGAAGAGATAAAAGTCAAATATCAATTTAACACGGGGAAATGCAATGATTAATACTAATCCACATTTTCAAGAACAAAATATAGAATAGCTCCTTAAACATATTTGAACATAGAGGAGAATACATTTCTCCAATGTGAAAATATTTGTGAGAAATACCTTTCACAATCATGATCATCATAGTAAGTGAGAAATCCTTTCACAATAGCATCAATACTTTCATTTCAAAGCATCATCAATTCATTTACAATAACTTCATGAAAACATGCATATCTTCATAAACTCATAATTCATAGTGAATAGGTTTATCATATGATCATGATTGAAAAGCATAATTTAGACATGAACAAGTGTAATTTAAACTAAATATCATAGATTAACATCAAATAATGCATTAGAATACAAAATTAATCATAATCAATCATAATTGGAAGAAACCCACATTTATTGGATTGAAACCCTAATTTGATCAATTAGAATTTTAATTGGGAACTTGAAATCTTTGGGGACCCCATGGTGGAAATAACTCCATGGGTGAACACGCACATACCTTAATCCTTTAAACCCAAGAAAATGGAGAACTTAGAGACTTGAATGGAACCGTAGTTCTTCTTCTTCCTTAGACTTGAGCGAATTAGGAGGGATGAATTTGGTCAATTTTTGGGAGTTTAGGAGAATGAATTCAAATGGGTAATTTAGGAGCTGAAAATGTTTATATAGGGCTTAGGGTAGAATGTAAAAATACATAGTATTGAGTTAAAATGATTAGGGAAAAGACCTAAAAGCCCCCTAAAAATAACTCCTGACTCGACTTACAGTTCAGACCTACGGACCGTAGAAATTTCTATGGTCCGTACTGGTCGAGCGTAGAGAAAGTACTGGGACCTTAAAATGCACCCATCTTTGGTGGATCCCATGTACTGTTCAAAGATATTCCTACGGTCCGTACATGCCTACCGTAGAAACCAACTTTTAGCCTTAAAATTTCACCAAGTCTATGACTCACCTATGAGGCTTATCTATGAATCATACATAGTATGACGGACCGTACTGGATCAATCATAAAAAGGGTACTAGGACTTGATTTTAGGAAAAAAAAATTACACTTTCTACGGTTGTTATCTATGGCCCTTAGAAGCTTCTCCGGTCCGTAGATAGGAACCGTAGACATAACCTGCAACCTAAAAAAAATATTTTCTTTCTTTTCCAAATCCCAAGTGTTGCTAGTGTGTCCTATAGGTCATTACTTGTAACACCCCAAAAAAAAAAATTGAATTGAGACTCAAACCATTCTTCGTTGTGAGTAGGATTTTACTAAGGAATTTAAAATTTCTTTAGTGTTAAGGTCACTAGATGTAGCACCTTAAGTTCCAAGAAGAACTAAAGAGAGTTCATTCAAGTCATTCCTAAGTTCCTTTAAGTTTTGGGCCAACTTGCAACTACCATAACTCTCAATACAAGATGAGTTAGGTGGGCTACAAGATATCCTATGAAAGTTCTTTGAATTATCTTTCCAACTCCACCAAGTTTGATAAGTTTCGAGTTTGGATGAGTGAGATATGCCCTTTTGAAGTCAGGCTGTCCAGTTAAGGAAAGTTACCCGAAAATAGTAAGGGGTATTTTGGTCTTTTCCTTACCCAATCAGATTTAACACGTTTTTAGTAAGGTTTTACCGGTCTAATCCTATTAGGTTCAGTTTTATAATCCAAATATACTCCTAGGGTTTTAGTTGAGAGTTCAAGAAGAGAAAAGAAGAGAAAAGAGGAGAAAAGAGGAGAGGATCAAGTGTTCGTCAAAATTCTTGCGTGTTATTGCGGATTTTTGCCAGGGTTTGATCCCTAAGAGGCATGTAAACTTCCATAGTGTTGGTTTAGTTCACCCACACGCCAGTCATGTTATTTTCAACGAAATTTCATTCTTGAAGTTGAAAGATTAGAGTTCTTGATAGGTGTTCTTGAAGTTCATTCTAAATCTTATTGTGTTGGGTTTTTTCGAAGATTTCTTGAGATGAAATTTAGTGATTTGAGTGTTGTTTTGAGTAGATTAGAGTGTAATTATGTTAAGTAATCGAATCCAAGTGATTGGTGAAGAAACCGTTCGATTCTAGGTGAGTTAGGGTGATAAAATGAGCAAAGAAAGTCGTCGAAGTTTTATGGGTTGGGGCCTGGCGCCCCACGCCAGCCAGATGGGGTGCCCCAACCACTTCTATGAAGTTTAGGGGCAGGCACCCCGCGCCACTTAGGATGCCAGGGTCGCCTGCCCCCACCCGTTCTTTATCGTTTCGTCTGTTTTAGTTCTTTCATAGGGTACCTTTAGTCCCCTTTGATTCTAAACACTCTAAGCTACTTCTAAACACCTACAAATCATTCATAACATGAATAATAACCTTGAATTCATAATTCAAATTCAAAGTAGAGCTAAGAGTTAAGTTTTGAGAATTCTTTCGAACATTTTAAGAGTCCCTTGAGTCCTTTTATGGAGTCTTCTACAACTTCTAGTAACTTGTTTCAGGACTCAAGTAAGTGAGCATGAGTGTGAGGAAAATGTATTCATGAGTCTACTTTGTCATTATGAGATTCTTCATATCATGAACCATAACTTTTGAATTCATAATTCACATTCAAGAGAGAGTTAAGAGTAGAGTTCAAGAAAGCCTTTGAGTTCAATTGTGAATCCTTTGAGATCCATCATCGATTTGAGTTAAGTTTTGAGTAAGTAAGTATGAGAATGAGAAGAGTCGTATACACGAGTTCCATATTGATATTTTGACCCTTGAGTCGTGTCGTTCATGCCCATAACTTCTGCATGAACTCCATCAGTTGAGTACTTTTGAGAGGAGTAGCATCTTCAAGTTCTAAGTGTTGAGTATTGAGTTCCTAACCCCCTCTGAGATTATATTTCTAATAATGGGATACATGTTACCCATGAAGTCCTTGAGTTTAATTGTTCATGCCCATAATTTTGCATGAACCCTATAAGTCAAACAATGCTGAGATGAGAGGTATGTTTGAGTCCTTGAGTTGAGTAGTTCATTCTCATAATTCCACATGAACCCTCTGAGTTGAGCATTCTTGAAATGAGTAGTATCATTGAATTTCTTGAGTTCTAAGTATTGATTTCTATCTATGGTTATTGAAAATGTTGCATTGAGTCGTTCACGTCCATAATTCGGCATGAACCATATTTTAAGAAGTCTTTTACAAACATTTTAACTTTGTTTTAAGAATTAAGATTTGAGTTGAGTAAAGAGTAAGAGTAAAGTTTGTTTTTTCAAAGAGTATACGGGAACTAAGTATTCCTAAGAGTGAAAATGTTTTCACATTTGAGCAAGAAAGGAAACACCGATTTCCCAGAGAGCTTTAAAGCTAAGTTTTGAGTAATTTTCTCAAACCAAAGAAAGAGTTTTGTTTTAAAAACATATGAGATAAGTATATTTTTGGGAGTAGTATTAAGCACCGATATGGGGATGAGAGTTAATAATAACTCAAGTCTCCATAAACCATGTAACCATCATGAATAGAAAGGATCATACTTTTTAGATGATTCCTTTAGTGCTTTTTAGCATAGACTAGTGGATCCACTTAGTTAAGGCGTTCTATATGATGGCAAAGTATAGGACAATTCTGGTAGTGTGGGCAAGCCGATGCATCATCACTTAGGCTCATAGTGGTGGTTGTCGGTTAGAGAAACTCCCACAGAGTTCTATTGTATTTTTATATACATATTGAGTATTGTGGATTTTTTCAATACATTGAGTTGCTATCTACATTTTTATAGCTTTGTATATATATTGCATCTTTTACTATTTCTTTATCCTTGAGTATCACGAGTTGAGTACTTCAATATGAGTATCTTAAGTTGATCTGGCTTCATTTTGTCGAGTACCTTATTGTTGAGTTTCACTGAGTTGAGATCGTTATTTCTGAGCTGAGTATCTTATCCTTGAGTACTTTTAAGTTGAGTAAGTTCGAGTACCTTTGAGTATCCTCGAGATTAAGTTGAGTTGAGTGAGTATGATAAAAGGTAATTATGTTTCCTTTTTATCAAGTTCAAGCTTATATTATGCTTTAGAATTCCCCGTACATGCTCGTACATTCCACGTACTGAGCCATTTGTCCTGCATCGTTTCATGATGCAGACACATGTATTGAGGATCATTAACAAGAGCTTCGTTAATACCACATGGAGTTCGAGTTAGCTATGGTGTACCTTCTTGCTTCTGGAGGGTTCCACTTTTACTTTTAGTTATATCAGTTGTTATGAGGTCGTGGGTCTTGTCCCGACTTCCATCTTTGTTATTTAGATGCTTTATAGATAGATAGTAGAGTTTGAGAAGTCTATTTCATTTATCTTATTAAATGTATTAAAGACTTGAGTTTCCTATTGTTGGCTAGTTGAATATTCTATTTTTATTCAGAGTTATTCATTTGAGTTAAAGATTTGTAAGTTTCATGAATTTAATCAGTTTTAAGATTTTGTATGCTTGAGTTAGTCTTCTACTTGTAGTCAGCCAGGATGGGGGTTCACTTGGGGACCAACAATGGTTCTCTAGTGTCGGCGACATCCACGATGTAGGTTCGAGTCGTGACATACTTGGTATCACAGCACAGAGTTCAAGTGTCCTAGGATGTCTATGAAGTTGTGTTAGTAGGGTCTTGTTTATTGTTGTGAGGGCCCCACTTCTATAAACAAGGGACTACTGACATTTAAGAAAAGTTTTCATTCTTTCATACTCTTAATTGTGCAATAGAGCTAAGTCATAGAGATTTTATTTTTACTCGTGCGTTTCTCAGATTCATTCGACTACCCATCGTACTAGTGGTGGTTGAAAAGTAAACTGTAAAGATCCTTATGGATGAGTTGTTCTTAGCAAGAGTCTTGAGAAAGTCATGAGACTTCAAAGGGGCTTGAGAGAATCCCAAGAGTAAGTTAAGTGTTCAATTTCAGAGGAAGGCACTCATAATTATAATATGAATCATGCATTTGAGCTAAAAGAGTTATAATTTTTTCCTTAAGCCTTGTTTCAGCTGAGATCCTTATGAGGAGATATGTTTAGAGCTTGGGTAATATTTTCCACCTGAAAAGGTAGCATGAGTTACGAGATTATGAGCAATAGTAGCGAAAGAGCCCAGAGTTAGAGGAAAGTATGCAGAGGTTTAGTAATCCTAGAAAATGAGATAGTGTGAAGAGCTATATTACTATAGTCATGCACCCAGTAAGTTATTAATGAGGAGTTTTCCCTTATGGGTAGAGTAAGAGTTGATAGTCAAGATGTGATAGTGTATATATTTGTTAACCAGAATAGAGTTGATGTCGATGTGCCATCGTATTAGAGGAGACTAAATTCATGTGTTGAATAACAAAGCAAAGTATTTAAGAATTGATAGATCTAAGCTAGGCTAATGATTTGTTTAAGAGGGTCATAATGTTCAGAAGGTTATAGAACTGATCAAGTAATGAGGTATAGTATGGTAGGCGAGCAATCATATTGATATTCGTGTTAGTAATAAACATTAAGCTTGAACTTGAGATGAGTGTCATGATCAGAAGAATAGCAACATGAGGGTGATGATGTTAGTCTTGAGATTTGATCTAGGAGACTTGACATAGAGTAGGTGAGGAATTGAGGTGATTAGCTGCAATAAATATGAGTTGTCTAAGTGAGAGGTTCTAACTTTTAGATAAGGGTAGTAGAGTGTGGCTAAGTCACAAGAGTAACAAGAGAATTAACAGGGGTACCAAGAGGTTATGTAATTAGAAGAGGCTAACATAAACACCTTAGAAAGAGGTCTTAGTACCTGTATATTGCGAGTTCGGTAGTCATGAGGTAAACTTCTCCCAAGTGTTAGAGAAAAAGAGGATGTAGACCAGTTAGAGATAATGGAATAGGTCCATAGCTTTCAAGTGTCAGCTTTAGACCTAAGGGTGAGATGACAAGATGAGAAATCAAGTCAAATGTTTGAGAGTAAGATGGTAATAAGTTCTAGGAGATATCCTTTCGGAGGTCCTTTTAGTAATTGAGTGATGTTAGAAATAAGAGGTTGATGTTCTTATGATGGTGTGATAATTCCATCTAAGGTTATAAATGATGAGGAAGAGAAGGA
This sequence comes from Solanum verrucosum, assembly GCF_900185275.1. Taxonomy (NCBI): domain Eukaryota; kingdom Viridiplantae; phylum Streptophyta; class Magnoliopsida; order Solanales; family Solanaceae; genus Solanum; species Solanum verrucosum. The sequence continues at coordinate 485,959 of NW_026020164.1, forward strand.
TGGGGTTTTACTGTGAGGAATAGTTAAATGAGAGCTCTTAGTTGGTTCCGAAGGAGTTGGTTAGTAGGATCCCATGGAGTTGTTAGAGTACTAAGATTGAATATGGTGTTGTTAAACATTGGGTGGTTCTTGATATGAGCCCAATGTGGTGGTAAATCGTAATAGTTTGAGTTATGATTCCCTATAGAAAGGTATAGAACCTGAACCTAAGGATTTGGGTTAAGCTTGAATATAGCGAAAGCGTACCATTAGACTCAGACCTTGGTAAGAGTAACCCCATTCCATATCCAGTCTAGTCGTCATTCGAGGACGAATGATCCCAAGGGGGAGATATTGTAACACCCCAGAATTTTTTTTTGAACTGAGACTCGAACCATCCTTCATTGTGAGTAGGATTTTAATAAGGAATTTAAAATTTCTTTAGTGTTAAGGTCACTAGATGTAGCACCTTAAGTTCCAAGAAGAACTAAAGAGAGTTCATTCAAGTCATTCCTAAGTTCCTTTAAGTTTTGGGCCAACTTTAAACGACCATAACTCTCAGTACAAGATGAGTTATGTGGGCTAAAAGGTATCCAATGAAATTTCTTTGAAGTATCTTTCCAACGCCACCGAGTTTGCTAAGTTTTGAGTTCGGATGAGTGAGATATTCCCTTCTGAAGTCAGGCTGTCCAGTTAAGGAAAGTTACCCGAAAATAGTAAGGGGTATTTTAGTCTTTTCCTTACCCAATCAGATTTAATTCCTTTTATGTAAGGTTTTAAGGGTCTAATCCTATTAGGTTCAGTTTTATAATCCAAATATATGCCTAGTGTTTTAGTTGAGAGTTCAAGAAGAGAAAATAAGAGAAAAGAGGAGAGAATCAAGTGTTCGTCGAGATTCTTGCCTGTTGTTGCGGATTTTCGCCATGAGTTAGATCCATAAGAGGTATGTAAGCTTCCATAGTGTTGGTTTAGTTCACCCACATGCCAATCATGTTATTTTCACCAAAATTTCATTCTTGAAGTTGAAAGATTAGAGTTCTTGATGAGTTCTTGATAGGTGTTCTTGAAGTTCATTCTAAATCTTGTTGTGTTGGGGTTTTTGATGATTTTTTGAGATGAAATTTAGTGATTTGAGTTTCTTTTTGAGTATATTAGAGTCTAATTATGTTATGTAATCGAATCCGAGTGATTGGGGAAGAAATCGTTCGATTCTAGGCAAGTTAGGGTGAGAGAAACGAGCAAATAAAGTCGTTGAAGTTTTCTGTGTTGGGGCATGGTGCCCCACGCCAGCCAGAGCGCCCCAACCACTTCTATGAAGTTTAGAGGCAGGCACCCCGCGCCACTCAAAGCGCCAGGGTCACCTGCCCCCACCCGTTCTTCATCGTTTCGTCCGTTTGAGTTCTTTCAAAGGGTACCTTTACTCCCCTTTAATTCTAAACACTCTAAGCTACTTCTAAACGCCTACAAATAATTCAAAACATGAATCATAACCTTGAATTCATAATTCAAATTCAAGGGGGAGTTAAGAGTTAAGTTTTGAGAATTCTTTCGAACATTTTAAGAGTCCCATGAGTCCTTTTATGGAGTCTTCTACAACTTCTAGTAACTTGTTTCAAGACTCAAGTAAGTGAGCATGAGTGTGAGGAGAATGTATTCATGAGTCTAGTTTGTCATCATGAGATCCTTCATCTTATGAACCATAACTCTTGAATTCATAATTCATAATTCACATTCAACAGAGAGTTAAGAGTAGAGTTCAAGAATGCCTTTGAGTTCAATTGAATCCTTTGAGATCCATCATCGATTTGAGTTAATTTTTGAGTAAGTAAGTATGATAATGAGAAGAGTCGTATACACGAGTTCCATATTGATATTTTGACCCTTGAGTCGTGTCATTCATGCCCATAACTTCCGCATGAACTCCATCAGTTGAGTACCTTTGAGAGGAGTAGCATCTTCAAGTTCAAAGTGTTGAGTATTGAGTTCCTAACCCCCTCTGAGATTATATTTCTAATCATGGGACTATTACATGTTACCCATGAAGTCCTTGAGTTGAATTGTTCATGCCCATAATTTCGCATGAACCCTATAAGTCGAACAGTGTTGAGATGAGAGGTATCTATGAGTCCTTGAGTTGAGTAGTTCATGCTTATAATTCCACATGAACTCTCTGAGTTGAGCACTCTTGAAATGAGTAGTATCATTGAAGTTCTTGAGTTCCAAGTATTGAGTTCAATCTATGGTTATTGCAAAGCCTTGCATTGAGGCGTTCACGTCCATAATTCGGCAGGAACCATATTTTAAGAAGTCTTTTACAAACATTTTAACTTTGTTTTAAGACTTAAGCTTTTAGTTGAGTAAAGAGTAAGTGTAAAGTTCATTTCTTCAAATACTATACGGGAACTAAGTATTCCCAAGAGTTAAAATGTTTTCACACTTGAGCAAGAAAGGAAACACCGATTTCCAAGTGAGCTTTTAAGCTAATTTTTGAGTAATTTTATCAAACCAAAGAAAGAGTTTTGGTTTAAAAACATATGAGCTAAGTATATTATTGGGAGTAGTATTGAGCACCAATATGGGGATGAGAGTTCATAATAACTCAAGTCTCCATAAACAATGTAGCAATCATGGGTAGAAAGGATCACACTTTTTAGATGATTCCTTAGTAATTTTTAGCATAGACTAGTGGATCCACTTAGTTAAAGCGTTTTATATGACGGTAAAGTATAGGACAATTCTGGTAGCATGGGCAAGACGTTGTATCATCACTTAGGCTCCTAGTGGTGGTTGTCGGTTAGAGAAACTCCCACAGAGTTATATTGTATTTTTTTTATACATATTGAGTATTATGGAATTTTTCAATACATTGAGTTGCTATCTACAGTTTTACAGCTTTCCATCTCTATTGCATCTTTTACTATTGCTTTATCCCTGAGTATCACGAGTTGAGTACTTCGAGTTGAGTATCCTGATTTGATCTGGCTTCATTATTTCTAAGATGAGTATCTTATCCTTGAGTACTTCTAAGTTGAATAAGTCCGAGTACCTTTGAGTATCCTTGAGATTGAGTTGAATGAGTATGAGAAGAGGTAAGTATATTTCTTTTTTATCAAGTTCAAGCTTATGTTATGCTTTAGAATTACCCTGACATGCTCGTACATTCCACGTACTGAGCCATTTGGCCTGCATCGTTTCATGATGAAGAGACAGGTATTCAATATCATCAACATGAGCTTTGTTGATACCACATGGAGTTCGAGTTAGCTATGCTGAGCCTTCTTGCTTTTAGTGGGTTTCACTTTTACTTCAGTTATATCAATTGTTAGGAGGTTGTGGGTCTTGTCCCGACTTCCATCTTTCTTATTTAGAGGCTTCATAGATAGATAACAGAGTTTGAGAAGTCTATTTCATTTATCTTATTAAATGTATTAAAGACTTGAGTTGCCTATTGTTGGCTAGTTGAATATTCTATTTTTATTCAGAGTTATTCATTTGAGTTAAAGATTTGTAAGTTTCATGAATTTAATCAGTTTTAAGATTTTGTATGCTTGAGTTAGTCTTCTACTTGTAGTCAGCCAGGATGGGGGTTCACTTGGGGACCAACAATGGTTCTCTAGTGCCGGCGACATCCACGATGTAGGTTCGAGTCGTGACATACTTGGTATCACAGCACAGAGTTCAAGTGTCCTAGGATGTCTATGAAGTTGTGTTAGTAGGGTCTTGTTTATTGTTGTGAGGGCCCCACTTCTATAAACAAGGGACTACTGACATTTAAGAAAAGTTTTCATTCTTTCATACTCTTAATTGTGCAATAGAGCTAAGTCATAGAGATTTTATTTTTACTCGTGCGTTTCTCAGATTCATTCGACTACCCATCGTACTAGTGGTGGTTGAAAAGTAAACTGTAAAGATCCTTATGGATGAGTTGTTCTTAGCAAGAGTCTTGAGAAAGTCATGAGACTCCAGAGGGGCTTGAGAGAATCCCAAGAGTAAGTTAAGTGTTCAATTTCAGAGGAAGGCACTAATAATTATAATATGAATCATGCATTTGAGCTAAAAGAGAGTTATAATTTTTTCCTTAAGCCTTGTTTCAGCTGAGATCCTTATGAGGAGATATGTTTAGAGCTTGGGTAATATTTTCCACCTGAAAAGGTAGCATGAGTTACGAGATTATGAGCAATAGTAGCGAAAGAGCCCAGAGTTAGAGGAAAGTATGCAGAGGTTTAGTAATCCTAGAAAATGAGATAGTGTGAAGAGCTATATTACTATAGTCATGCACCCAGTAAGTTATTAATGAGGAGTTTTCCCTTATGGGTAGAGTAAGAGTTGATAGTCAAGATGTGATAGTGTATATATTTGTTAACCAGAATAGAGTTGATGTCGATGTGCCATCGTATTAGAGGAGACTAAATTCATGTGTTGAATAACAAAGCAAAGTATTTAAGAATTGATAGATCTAAGCTAGGCTAATGATTTGTTTAAGAGGGTCATAATGTTCAGAAGGTTATAGAACTGATCAAGTAATGAGGTATAGTATGGTAGGCGAGCAATCATATTGATATTCGTGTTAGTAATAAACATTAAGCTTGAACTTGAGATGAGTGTCATGATCAGAAGAATAGCAACATGAGGGTGATGATGTTAGTCTTGAGATTTGATCTAGGAGACTTGACATAGAGTAGGTGAGGAATTGAGGTGATTAGCTGCAATAAATATGAGTTGTCTAAGTGAGAGGTTCTAACTTTTAGATAAGGGTAGTAGAGTGTGGCTAAGTCACAAGAGTAACAAGAGAATTAACAGGGGTACCAAGAGGTTATGTAATTAGAAGAGGCTAACATAAACACCTTAGAAAGAGGTCTTAGTACCTGTATATTGCGAGTTCGGTAGTCATGAGGTAAACTTCTCCCAAGTGTTAGAGAAAAAGAGGATGTAGACCAGTTAGAGATAATGGAATAGGTCCATAGCTTTCAAGTGTCAGCTTTAGACCTAAGGGTGAGATGACAAGATGAGAAATCAAGTCAAATGTTTGAGAGTAAGATAGTAATAAGTTCTAGGAGATATCCTTTCGGAGGTCCTTTTAGTAATTGAGTGATGTTAGAAATAAGAGGTTGATGTTCTTATGATGGTGTGATAATTCCATCTAAGGTTATAAATGATGAGGAAGAGAAGGATGGGGTTTTACTGTGAGGAATAGTTAAATGAGAGCTCTTAGTTGGTTCCGAAGGAGTTGGTTAGTAGGATCCCATGGAGTTGTTAGAGTACTAAGATTGAATATGGTGTTGTTAAACATTGGGTGGTTCTTGATATGAGCCCAATGTGGTGGTAAATCGTAATAGTTTGAGTTATGATTCCCTATAGAAAGGTATAGAACCTGAACCTAAGGATTTGGGTTAAGCTTGAATATAGCGAAAGCGTACCATTAGACTCAGACCTTGGTAAGAGTAACCCCATTCCATATCCAGTCTAGTCGTCATTCGAGGACGAATGATCCCAAGGGGGAGATATTGTAACACCCCAGAATTTTTTTTTGAACTGAGACTCGAACCATCCTTCATTGTGAGTAGGATTTTAATAAGGAATTTAAAATTTCTTTAGTGTTAAGGTCACTAGATGTAGCACCTTAAGTTACAAGAAGAACTAAAGAGAGTTCATTCAAGTCATTCCTAAGTTCCTTTAAGTTTTGGGCCAACTTTAAACGACCATAACTCTCAGTACAAGATGAGTTATGTGGGCTAAAAGGTATCCAATGAAATTTCTTTGAAGTATCTTTCCAACGCCACCGAGTTTGCTAAGTTTTGAGTTCGGATGAGTGAGATATTCCCTTCTGAAGTCAGGCTGTCCAGTTAAGGAAAGTTACCCGAAAATAGTAAGGGGTATTTTAGTCTTTTCCTTACCCAATCAGATTTAATTCCTTTTATGTAAGGTTTTAAGGGTCTAATCCTATTAGGTTCAGTTTTATAATCCAAATATATGCCTAGTGTTTTAGTTGAGAGTTCAAGAAGAGAAAATAAGAGAAAAGAGGAGAGAATCAAGTGTTCGTCGAGATTCTTGCCTGTTGTTGCGGATTTTCGCCATGAGTTAGATCCATAAGAGGTATGTAAGCTTCCATAGTGTTGGTTTAGTTCACCCACATGCCAATCATGTTATTTTCACCAAAATTTCATTCTTGAAGTTGAAAGATTAGAGTTCTTGATGAGTTCTTGATAGGTGTTCTTGAAGTTCATTCTAAATCTTGTTGTGTTGGGGTTTTTGATGATTTTTTGAGATGAAATTTAGTGATTTGAGTTTCTTTTTGAGTATATTAGAGTCTAATTATGTTATGTAATCGAATCCGAGTGATTGGGGAAGAAATCGTTCGATTCTAGGCAAGTTAGGGTGAGAGAAACGAGCAAATAAAGTCGTTGAAGTTTTCTGTGTTGGGGCATGGTGCCCCACGCCAGCCAGAGCGCCCCAACCACTTCTATGAAGTTTAGAGGCAGGCACCCCGCGCCACTCAAAGCGCCAGGGTCACCTGCCCCCACCCGTTCTTCATCGTTTCGTCCGTTTGAGTTCTTTCAAAGGGTACCTTTACTCCCCTTTAATTCTAAACACTCTAAGCTACTTCTAAACGCCTACAAATAATTCAAAACATGAATCATAACCTTGAATTCATAATTCAAATTCAAGGGGGAGTTAAGAGTTAAGTTTTGAGAATTCTTTCGAACATTTTAAGAGTCCCATGAGTCCTTTTATGGAGTCTTCTACAACTTCTAGTAACTTGTTTCAAGACTCAAGTAAGTGAGCATGAGTGTGAGGAGAATGTATTCATGAGTCTAGTTTGTCATCATGAGATCCTTCATCTTATGAACCATAACTCTTGAATTCATAATTCATAATTCACATTCAACAGAGAGTTAAGAGTAGAGTTCAAGAATGCCTTTGAGTTCAATTGAATCCTTTGAGATCCATCATCGATTTGAGTTAATTTTTGAGTAAGTAAGTATGATAATGAGAAGAGTCGTATACACGAGTTCCATATTGATATTTTGACCCTTGAGTCGTGTCATTCATGCCCATAACTTCCGCATGAACTCCATCAGTTGAGTACCTTTGAGAGGAGTAGCTTCTTCAAGTTCAAAGTGTTGAGTATTGAGTTCCTAACCCCCTCTGAGATTATATTTCTAATCATGGGACTATTACATGTTACCCATGAAGTCCTTGAGTTGAATTGTTCATGCCCATAATTTCGCATGAACCCTATAAGTCGAACAGTGTTGAGATGAGAGGTATCTATGAGTCCTTGAGTTGAGTAGTTCATGCTTATAATTCCACATGAACTCTCTGAGTTGAGCACTCTTGAAATGAGTAGTATCATTGAAGTTCTTGAGTTCCAAGTATTGAGTTCAATCTATGGTTATTGCAAAGCCTTGCATTGAGGCGTTCACGTCCATAATTCGGCAGGAACCATATTTTAAGAAGTCTTTTACAAACATTTTAACTTTGTTTTAAGACTTAAGCTTTTAGTTGAGTAAAGAGTAAGTGTAAAGTTCATTTCTTCAAATACTATACGGGAACTAAGTATTCCCAAGAGTTAAAATGTTTTCACACTTGAGCAAGAAAGGAAACACCGATTTCCAAGTGAGCTTTTAAGCTAATTTTTGAGTAATTTTATCAAACCAAAGAAAGAGTTTTGGTTTAAAAACATATGAGCTAAGTATATTATTGGGAGTAGTATTGAGCACCAATATGGGGATGAGAGTTCATAATAACTCAAGTCTCCATAAACAATGTAGCAATCATGGGTAGAAAGGATCACACTTTTTAGATGATTCCTTAGTAATTTTTAGCATAGACTAGTGGATCCACTTAGTTAAAGCGTTCTATATGACGGTAAAGTATAGGACAATTCTGGTAGCATGGGCAAGACGTTGTATCATCACTTAGGCTCCTAGTGGTGGTTGTCGGTTAGAGAAACTCCCACAGAGTTATATTGTATTTTTTTATACATATTGAGTATTATGGAATTTTTCAATACATTGAGTTGCTATCTACAGTTTTACAGCTTTCCATCTCTATTGCATCTTTTACTATTGCTTTATCCCTGAGTATCATGAGTTGAGTACTTCGAGTTGAGTATCCTGATTTGATCTGGCTTCATTATTTCTAAGATGAGTATCTTATCCTTGAGTACTTCTAAGTTGAATAAGTCCGAGTACCTTTGAGTATCCTTGAGATTGAGTTGAATGAGTATGAGAAGAGGTAAGTATATTTCTTTTTTATCAAGTTCAAGCTTATGTTATGCTTTAGAATTACCCTGACATGCTCGTACATTCCACGTACTGAGCCATTTGGCCTGCATCGTTTCATGATGAAGAGACAGGTATTCAATATCATCAACATGAGCTTTGTTGATACCACATGGAGTTCGAGTTAGCTATGGTGAGCCTTCTTGCTTTTGGTGGGTTTCACTTTTACTTCAGTTATATCAATTGTTAGGAGGTTGTGGGTCTTGTCCCGACTTCCATCTTTCTTATTTAGAGGCTTCATAGATAGATAACAGAGTTTGAGAAGTCTATTTCATTTATCTTATTAAATGTATTAAAGACTTGAGTTGCCTATTGTTGGCTAGTTGAATATTCTATTTTTATTCAGAGTTATTCATTTGAGTTAAAGATTTGTAAGTTTCATGAATTTTAATCAGTTTTAAGCTTTTGTATGCTTGAGTTAGTCTTGTACTTGTAGCCAGCCAGGATGAGGGCTCGCTTGGGGACCAACAATGGTTCTCGAGTGCCGGCCCTGTCGATGGTGTAGGCTCGGGTCGTGACATGACTAGTTGGGAAAGATTAGAACCCTTTTACATGAATATGTAGATGAGAATAAGACATATGCTTCAAGTAGCAAGTAACAAAGTATCAAGTTCACATATTTTGAATCAATAAAATATGAAAATAAGGTTTTGTGATACCCATTAATTCATAACTTAATAAGACTAGATATTAGTAACTATTTCTATTGTGTAGCATGCAAGATCAGTAAGTTAAATTCACTTAAGTGGTTGGTCTCCTTAATAAGTAATTATCGCAATGCAACTTAGTTCATCTAGGGGTTTATACTAATCTTTACCTTTGATCCCAAATTAGATATTCCTAGACAAGGTCAAGCTAATAGTGAGGTTTGATTACCTCAAATCTTCATTGTATAATCTCTTTTTTCCATTCGTTATTCCCCTTGATCCAGCAAGTAAGAATAAGGTGTGCTCTAAAGTATGCATCAATTAAAAATCAATCAAAGCGAAGGGAAAAACAATACATGCATGCACAATTTCCAAGGCTTACTAAATGTTTGGTCTACTTCGTTAATTGATGCTTATCGTGACCAACGACACTACTTCCAATTCAAGTGTCTATGATCGTTGATAATATAGTAACCCAACCGAGGGTTGGGATCGTCCCAAGGGAGTGGTTTTTGGGAATTTATAGAAAAATAAAATTTAGTTCTAACTAGTCGTAGCTAAAGATATTAACGATTAAAAACATTGTAAATTGAAGAGGGACAGAGAAGTGTCAAATATCGATTTGGGGTTTTGTCACAAGTAAGCTAAAATTAGCGAAATCAACAAGAAAATCTACCAATGAGAGGGGGATTCTTGGGATGTGACCGAAATACGAGTTAATCTAAATTATTGGGTACATACTTTCGATAGAGAATTTATAGAGTAATAGGGACTAGGCTAAGCTATACGTGGGAATAAATTCTCTCTCGAGCAACTTACCCCATTTTAAATGGGTTCCTCTCGGACACCCATTTGTTGCATGAATACCAGCCTACGCGCTACTTGTAGTCAGCCAAGATGAGGGCTCGCTTGGGGACCAACAATGGTTCTCGAGTGCCGGCCACGTCGATGGTGTAGGCTCGGGTCGTGACATGACTAGTTGGGAAAGATTAGAACCCGTTTACATGAATATGTAGATGAGAATAAGACATATGCTTCAAGTAACAAGTAACAAAGTATCAAGTTCACATATTTTGAATCAATAAAATATGAAAATAAGGTTTTGTGATCCCCATTAATTCATAACTTAATAAGACTAGATATTAGTAACTATTTCTATTGTGTAGCATGCAAGATCAGTAAGTTAAATTCACTTAAGTGGTTGGTCTCCTTAATAAGTAATTATCGCAATGCAACTTAGTTCATTTAGGGGTGTATGATTTACTAATCTTTACCTTTGATCCCAAATTAGCTATTCCTAGACAAGGTCAAGCTAATAGTGAGGTTTGATTGCCTCAAATCTTCGTTGTATAATCTCTTTTTTCCATTCGTTATTCCCCTTGGTCCGGCAAGTAAGAATAAGGTGTGCTCTAAAGTATGCATCAATTAAAAATCAATCAAAGTGAAGGGAAAAACAATACATGCATGCACAATTTCCAAGGCTTACTAAATGTTTGGTCTACTTCGTTAATTGATGCTTATCATGACCAACGACACTACTTCCAATTCAAGTGTCTATGATCATTGATAATATAGTAACCCAACCGATGGTTGGGATTGTCCCAAGGGAGTGGTTTTTGAGAATTTACAGAAAAATAAAATTTAGTTCTAACTAGTCGTAGCTAAAGATATTAACGATTAAAAATATTATAAATTAAAGGGGGACACAAAAGTGTCAAATATCGATTTGGGGTTTTGTCACAAGTAAACTAAAATTAGCTAAATCAACAAGAAAATCTGCCAATGAGAGGGGAATTTTTGGGATGTGACTAGAATACGGGTTAATCTAAATTATTGGGTACATGCTTTCGATAGAGAATTTATAGAGTAATAGTGACTAGGTTAAGCTATACGTGGGAATAAATTCTCTCTCGAGCAACTTACCCCATTTTAAATGGGTTCCTCTCGTACACCCACTTGCAGCATGAAGACCAGCCTACGCCTTACCCTAGTCACTCTCTCGAGCTGAGTGTTAGGATATGGGACTAGGGCTCACCCTCTCGGGTTGAACCTCATGTCGACTCACTCTTTAGTCCATCAGTCTAGCAATCTTGGTTTCACGACCTCTCTCTCAAGCAAGCCGAAACACATGGGTGGATTTGTATTTGCAACTACAAACCCATTAAATTCGACCACAACTACTTGGTGAAATCATCATTAAACTACATAACAATATTAACCCATATTCGCTAAATCTCACCCCAAGAATGGGGGTTTTTAGCCACACATCAAGAGATATAAATTTATACCTAGATGAGCTTGCATTGAAATGGGTATGAGGATTTAAGTCTTGTTACAGGCAAAAAATGAAGAAATCAATAGACCCAAGTCCAAATCCTTTGAGATGAAACTCTCTTCTTCTTCAAGTGCAAAACCCTCTCAAACTCAAAAGCAAAATAAAAAGTACTATTCTATATGAAGATTATAATAAAAAAATTTCACACTAAAAATCTGATGATAAGCTATAACTCTTAATGAGTATTTATAGTTTTCAAAAATCTGTGTTGCAGCGGACCATTCGACGACATTAGTCAGAATTGCCGATCAACTCGGCGATTCTCCCTTTGGTGTAATTCATCGCCGTTTTGCACCATCCTTCAGCATAGTCATGCTCTGGGTCATTGGGCGACATAGTACTACTTTGCAGAACTTCTCGGTGATGCGCCGATTGCTTCTTTTTTCCGTTGACTTGATCTTTTCCTTCAGGACTCAGCACACTGGAACAAAAGGCGAAGTGAGACCCTTCGATGACTCACCAAGTGGACTCGGTGATCCTCAGGCCTTCATTTCTTCATTCTTTTTAGCCTTTTCGTTCCTTTTTGCAATGTAGTGTGCATGCTTTCCTAAAAACTTCACATAGCTGAAACTTAAGGGTTTTCATCAGATATTGAGATAAAATAAGTATTTGAGGACACAATTTCTATTAAAATATAGTCCTAAATGAGTCCAATTTGTGGACTCATGAACACCCCCACCTTAAACTTTTGCTTGTCCTCAAGAAAACTCAAGTTCAGTCGTTCAAAAAGGGTGTCTCTAACAGTGCTACACAAGACTCAATCATGATTGCACACAACAAGACTCAATTTACTTATGCAAATATCAAATGTGTACTCAAAGATTCAAGTTGTGACTCACCATTACCAAATATTCTCTTACTCACAATACTTGTTTCAAAAGCAAGTTCAAGCTCAACTATAGTGTGCAAATGCCCTCAAAGAAAGGATGATTCCATATTCACACAATGGTTCATAGTTAAAAGCTTCAGAATCAGATGCAACACTTACTCTCACAAGGAAGAACACAATACATGCTTTCACCCATATGTTCACCCTTATTTTCCAATCAACATTTGTTTCAGCTCACTCAAGATAAATAGGTCTTTTTAAGGTTTATAATGGGGCTGAGTACAAGTGTGTGGTCATTTAGGCTCAGTGACATTCATCCTCATGAGGTGTGGTGCTCACAACATTTCCTTACCTTTTCCTTCATCATTCTCTTCATGGCTCATAAGTCATCCTATTATTCACTTTCCATGGATTGTTTGGGAACCCTTTTTCATTTTTCAACATTATTCCACAAGTTTTCTTTTTCATTCTTTTTCTATTTCTTTTCTATCTCTTTTTTTTTATATGGAGGGGTTCTATTTTCCTCAAAACCATGGGTAAGAGGGGCTTTTCTGCACTTCTTGATTTGCCTTGTATTTTTACCACACCCCCAATTAGGTTTTTGGCCTAGGTTAGCTATTCAAACTAACCACAACTTCACGAAGATTATAGGTGATGGATTAAGAAAGGTCTAGTTTTCATCAAGTTTCTTCCAAAAAAAGGTAAGGCTCAAGGGGTGTTCAAGAGAGAATCACACACTTACAAGGTAGGTCACAAAAGAGGTGTATGTCAAATTGGCTCACACTCGTAGAAGTTTCCTAAGATCATATCAAGAGATAGCATCACTTAGTTGACCGGACCAACGGGGCAAATTCTAGGATCTATCATTCATAGTTCACAGGTAGGCTCATCACACTAGGCATTGACACTATAAGTTAAACAACACTCCACACTTTCGCTAGTGTGCAATGATCATCGATCGCAAGAGAATCAATTTGATGCAAGGCTAGTCATAACGAGATGCAAAGAGTTCACATAGTGTCTATGCAACTTCATTTGGCCTCATCATAGCTGCGCGTTCATATTCGTTCTATTGTAAGCACTATTCAAGTCATCGGTATTGATCGAGATCGACACTTAAATTTTGCAAAAGAACAGCCACGCTCAACACATGAAAGGAGGCAAACAAATAAAAATTTGAACGGGTTAAAATCATTTTGCAATTTAAAATAAAAGGAGCCATAAGCTCAAACTTCCACAGAAACAAATAAAACACAATGATAGCTCAAAGCCTAAATACATAAGCAAAAACACGAGTCACAAGTAGCACACAAAAGGTGGGCCTCACCCCACCACAAATAAAAGTAATTGTCCTCAAATGCATTTAACAGAATATCCAGACTTTAAAAATAAAGAAAGATAGAAAGGGAGGTAGAAATCCTATCTACAAAGTCACTCCATATGTCTGGGCATCAGTACCCGGGGTGTTGTCATTCCGACTTTGGTTTTCATTGTCTGTGTTTGCCTCAGTTTCTGCATCGATATTAGCTTTAGCCATATTGTCCAAATCGTGAGCTGCTCCAAAGGCATGTATCGCGTTAATAAACCCTCGATTCCACAAACGGACATTAGGGTCAATGGGAGTCCTCCTATTGGAACTGGCTTTCTTGTTTTCGCTCCTTGCTTTGGGGTGATCTGTCGCCCCAGCATATCTTTTGGAGTTTTGTGCCCTTATATGTCGTTGTGGCACATTTCTTCCTGCAACTTTTGGTCTGGCCATGTCTGTAAAGCCTTGAGATAAAGTTAGAAATACAGGCAGATTAAGCAATTCATTTGGTGAATCACCTAAAAATTTTGGCAAACAAAGATATTCTCGCCTAAAGTTTCAGCTGCCACATCAGATAATGCATGATAATAAGGGTGAGATGGGACGCTTTGGTGATCCGCTGAGTTGTTCGGCGAGCTCGTCACAGCTCGACGAATGACCCAACGTGCCTACTTGTGACCCACTTTCCCGAATTCAACCCTACGACCCACGAAAACACAATTAAGGCACACAACTCAAATTAGGCTTAGACCCAGCGACAATCATGCTCAACGCATAAATTTAAAGTCAGTTTAAAAATGTAATCTTCAGGAACTACCCATTTAACTTAGTACATGCAAAATTTGCAGATCTAACAGGCAGACAAATATTATAATCCTACAAGAGAAACACATCACAAATTAACAAGGTGATATCATTGCATTAAGTCCAAAATTAATAAAAAGAACTTAGAGTTTGGGAATCAACCTTTCGTGCTGACTAAAATGTAGTTGATTCGCTAGGCAGCAATGTAATCCAACTCCCAAACACAAATCAACAACTAAAATACTCTAAAAGTGTAGGGATATTTAAAATAGAGTGCAGGTGTGAGTTTAGGCAGATAAAAAGTAAGGGAAAGTGAATGAAGTTAAAACTTTTAAACCTTTGGCTTGTAAAAACTGTCCAGTTCTCACCCACTCGGCGACATTAGTTCCAATCGCCGAACCTCTTGGCGATTTGCTAAGTGAGCACTCGACTCACCGAGTTTTACAGGATCTTCAGTCATCGTGAAGGTCCAAACGACGGTTTCCATCGTTACCGCCAACATGGTTGGTGATTCGCCAATAGTCTCCAAATCTCGCCGAGTTTTACAAACCCTAATGTTGACGATGTCTTGAGTCAAACGGAGGAAAAGGTCGGATTCGCCGACCCCTTCGGTGACTCGCTGACTGGATCTATTGCTTGCCATCTTTCACTTTGTCAAACACTTCTTATACTTTAACCTATACAAACAACACACCATTATTTTACCAAGAAATAAGTACTGATAATAATAAAAATAAAGCAATTAAAGGGGTTTTGGGTTGCCTCCCAAACAGTGCCTTAGTTATCGTCATGGCACGACGCTAGTCCTTCTTCAAATCTCACTCTTGGGGTTAGCCATAGTATTACTAGGAAAAGCCCCTTGCTATCTCGGATTAAGGTGAGATGAGATATGACCCAATTGGGTCTCTAAATGCTTGATTGAAACATAATGGGAGGTGACGGTCTGGCTAAGGGTAGAAACATCTTCTTTCATGCCTTTCACCATTTTATCTGACCCTTCAACTTTGTTGAGGATACGCGAGAGCATACCCTCAAACCTACCACCCTCTGAGTCCTTTGGCTTTTGGCGCTCGTGGGGAGGCACATAGTAGTCCTTCTCCCCGTCTTTCCAATTAGGATTTCGGTCTCTCCATTCTTGATCCTTCCATCCTTCATCTCTAGCCCAACCTTGGTTACCACCCTGCATTGGGTAGTTTGAACGATAACCACCACCTTGGTTGGCTAGAAAGTTAACCTCCTCATTATACAATGCTTCGAAATATGACTCCTCAGGATTTGCATTCCCAACCCCCATAACATTGACACCACGGGCACCAACCTTCATGACATTTTTGGACAAAATATCAAGATGTTTCATTATATTGGCCATGTTTTGGTCTCTCTCATTATATTTATTCATCTGTTCCTTGGATAGTTTGAATGTGAGAGGGGATACTTGGTATTCACGGGTGTACCATTCCCTATTGATGGTTGTCATGCCATCTAAAAGTTGGGCTGCTACTGCATACGGTTGCTGCATTAGGCCTCCAGGTGAAAGTTGATCAGTGATACCTTTATTCACCGATTCTAGGCTTCGGTAGAAGTACTGTAGCAAGATATTATCAGGTAGACCATGAGTTGGGCATTGTAGCACCAAAATTTTAAATCGCAGCCAAGTTTCGTGCAGAGGTTCTCCTTCTAGGCGTTTAAAGCTCTGGAAGCTATCTCCCAGTGACATCATCTTCGAGGGCGGGAAAAATTGCATTTGAAATGCAGTTACCAGTTCCTCCCAAAAAGTAATGGATTCATGTGGTAGATCGGCTAGCCACTTTCACGCCTCTCCCATCAACGAGAAAGGGAATAGCCTCAACCTGACCGACTCTTGAGAGATGTTTTTGAACGAGAATGGTACGCACACATCTACAAATTTTTGAAGATGCTCGTGAGGGTCCTCGTGAGCCAGTCTGCTGAAAAGCCCTTTAGTTGCAAGAGTTGCAACATGGTGCTCGTTATGTGGAACAGATGGCTCCAACACCTCCCATGAGATGGGGGCCATTAATGTTGGGTTCTTGGACACCGTAGAGATTTCCAATGTCGTCTTGGTGGCTTACCTGGCTACCGTTGCGACCATTAACACTCATGCTTTCTGAAATATTCACACAGCAAACAAAACAAAAGTAAAGATTAGGTAAGTAGACTACAACTAAGAAGAACAAAAAATTTTCTAATCCAAAAAAATTCAAATAACACCACTCCCCGGCAGCGGCGCCATTTTGATGCTTATCGTGACCAACGACACTACTTCCGATTCAAATGTCCACGATCGTCGATAATATAGTAACCCAACCGAGGGTTGGGATCGTCCCAAGGGAGTAGTTTTTGAGAATTTATAGAAAAATAAAATTTAGTTCTAACTAGTCGTAGCTAAATATATTAACGATTAAAAACATTGTAAATTAAAGAGGGACAGAAAAGTCTCAAATATCAATTTGGGGTTTTTGTCACAAGTAAGCTAAAATTAGAGAAATCAACAAGAAAATCTAACAATGAGAGGGGAATTCTTGGGATGTGACCGGAATACGGGTTAATCTAAATTATTGGGTACATGCTTTCGATAGAGAATTTATAGACTAATACTGACTAGCCTAAGCTATACGTGGGAAAAAATTCTCTCTCGAGCAACTTACCCCCATTTCAAATGGGTTCCTCTCGGACACCTACTTGCCACATGACGACCAGCCTACGCCTTACCCCACTCATTCTCTCGAGCTAAGTGTTAGGATATGGGACTAGGGCTCACCCTCTCGGGCTGAACCTCATGTCGACCCACTCCTTAGGCCATCAGTTTAGCAGTCTTGGTTTCATGACCACTCTCTCGAGCAAATCGAAAACACATGGGTGGACTTGTATTTTCCACTACAAACCCATTAAATTCGACCACAACCACTAGGTCAAATCACCATTAAACTACATTTAATCTATTAACAAGCAAGACCCAATAACAATATTAACCCATATTCGCTAAATCACACCCCAAGAATGGGGTGTTTTAGCCACACATCAAGAGATAGAAATTTATACCTAAATGAGCTTGCATTCAAATGGGTATGAAGATTTAAGTCTTGTTACAGGCCAAGAATGAAGAAATCAAGAGACCCAAGTCCAAATCCTTGGAGATGAAACCCTCTTTTTCTTCAAGTTTCCAAAACCCTCTCAAACTCAAAAACAAAATAAAAAGTACTATTGTATATGAAAATTATAATAATTGTTTTTCACACTAAAAATCTGATGATAAGCTATAACTCTCAACGAGTATATAGTTTTCAAAAATCTGTGCTGCAGCGGACCATTCGACGACATTAGTCGGAATCGCCGATCAACTCGGGGATTCGTCCTTTGGTGTAGTTCATCGCCATTTTGCACCATCTTTCGGCATAGTCGTGCTCTGGGTCATTGGGCGACATAGTACTGCTTCGCAGAACTTCTCGACTATGTGCCGACTGCTCTTTTTTTCCGCTGACTTGATCCTTTCCTTCAGGGCTCAGCACACTGGAACAAAAGGCAAAGTGAGACCCTTCGGTGACTCGCCAAGTGGACTCGACAATCCTCAGGCCTTCATTTCTTCGTTCTTTTCAGCCTTTTCGTTCCTTTTTGCTATGTAGTGTCCATGCTTTCCTAAAAACTTCACATAGCTGATACTTAAGGGTTTTCATCAGATATTGAGATAAAATAAGCATTTGAGGACACAATTTCTATTAAAATATAATCCTAAATGAGTCCAATTTGTGGACTCATCAACACCCCCAATTTAAACTTTTACTTGTCCTCAAGCAAACTCAAGTTCAGTCGTTCAAAAAGGGTGTCTCTAACAGTGCTACAGAAGACTCAATCATGAATGCACACAACAAGACTCAATTTACTTATGCAAATATAAAATGTGTACTCAAAGATTCAAGTTGTGACTCACCATTACCAAATATTCTCATGCTCACAATACTTGCTTCAAATGCAAGTTCAAGCACAACTATAGTGTTCAAATGCCATCACAGAAAGGATGATTCCATATTCACACAATGGTTCATAGTTAAAAGCTTCGAAATCAGATGCAACACTCACTCTCACAAGGAAGAACACAATGCATGCTTTTACCCATATGTTTGCCCGTATTTTCCAATCAACATTTGTTTCAGCTCACTCAAGATCAAAAAGGTCTTTATAAGGCTTATAATGGGGTTGAGTGCCAATGTATGGTCATTTAGGCACAATGTCTTTCATCCTCATGAGGTGTGGTGCTCACAACATTTCCTTACCTTTTCCTTCATCATTCTCTTCAGTGCTCATAAGTCATCCTGTTATTCACTTTCCATGGATTGTTTGGGAACCCACTTTCATTTCTCAACTTTATTCCACAAGTTTTCTTTTTCATTCTTTTTGTTTTTCTTTTCTGTCTATTTTTTTTTATATGGAGGGGTTCCATTTTCCTCAAAACCATGGGTAGAAGGGGCTTTCCTTCACTTCTTGATTTGCCTTCTCTTTTCACCACACCCCCAACTTAGGCTTTTTGCCTAAGTTAACTATTCAAACTATCCACAACTTCACGAGGATTATGGGTGATGGATTAAGAAAGGTCTAGTTTTCATCAAGTTTCTTCCAAAGAAAGGTAAGGCTCAAGGGGTGTTCAAGAGAGAATCACACACTTACAAGGTAGCTCACAAAAGAGGTATTTGTCAAATTTGCTCACACTCGTAGAAGTTGCCTAAGATCATATCAAGAGATAGCATCACTTAGTTGATCGGACCAATGGGGCAAATTCTAGGATCTATCATGCATAGTTCACAGGTAAGCTCATCACACTAGGCATTGGCACTATAAGTTAAACAACACTCCACACTTTCGCTAGTGAGCAATGATCATCGATCGCAAGAGAATCAATTTGATACAAGGCTAGTCATAAAGAGAGGCAAAGAGTTCACATAATGTCTATACAATTCATTTGGCCTCATCGTAGTCGTGCATTCATGTTCGTTCGATTGTAAGCACTATTCAAGTCATCGGTATTGATCGAGACTGAGACTTAAATTTTGTGAAAGAACAACCACGCTCAACACACAAATGGTGGCAAAAAAATAAAAAATCGAACGGGTTAAAATCATTTTGTAATTTAAAATAAAAGGAGCCATAAGCTCAAACATCCACAGAAACAAATAAAACACAATGATAGCTCAAAGCCTAAATACATAAGCAAAAACACGAGTCACAAGTAGCACACAAAAGGTGGGCCTCACCCCACCACAAATAAAAGTAATTGTCCTCAAATGCATTTAACAGAATATCCAGACTTTAAAAATAAAGAAAGATAGAAAGGGAGGTAGAAATCCTATCTACAAAGTCACTCCATCTGTCTGGGCATCAGTACCCGGGGTGTTGTCATTCCGACTCTGGTTTTCATTGTCTGTGTTTGCCTCAGTTTCTGCATCGATATTAGCTTTAGCCATATTGTCCAAATCGTGAGCTACTCCAAAGGCATGTATCGCGTTAATAAACCCTCGATTCCACAAACGGACATTAGGGTCAATGGGAGTCCTCTTATTGGAACTGGCTTTCTTGTTTTCGCTCCTTGTTTTGGGGTGATCTGTCGCCCCAGCATATCTTTTGGAGTTTTGTGCCCTTATATGTCGTGGTGGCACATTTCTTCCTGCAACTTTTGGTCTGGCCATGTCTGTAAAGCCTTGAGATAAAGTTAGAAATACAGGCAGATTAAGCAATTCATTCGGCGAATCACCTAAAAATTTCGGCAAACAAAGATATTCTCGCCTAAAGTTTCAGCTACCACATCAGATAATGCATGATAATAAGGGTGAGATGGGACGCTTTGGTGATCCGCTGAGTTGTTCGGCGAGCTCGTCACAGCTCGACGAATGACCCAACGTGCCTACTTGTGACCCACTTTCCCGAATTCAACCCTACAGCCCACGAAAACACAATTAAGGCGCACAACTCAAATTAGGCTTAGACCCAGCGACAATCATGCTCAACGCATAAATTTTAAGTCAGTTTAAAAATGTAATCTTCAGGAATTACCCATTTAACTTAGTACATGCAAAATTTGCAGATCTAACAGGCAGACAAATATTATAATCCTACAAGAGAAACACATCACAAATTAACAAGGTGATATCATTGCATTAAGTCCAAAATTAATAAAAAGAACTTAGAGTTTGGGAATCAACCTTTCGTGCTGACTAAAATGTAGTTGATTCGCTAGGCAGCAATGTAATCCAACTCCCAAACACAAATCAACAACTAAAATACTCTAAAAGTGTAGGGATATTTAAAATAGAGTGTAGGTGTGAGTTTAGGCAGATAAAAAGTAAGGGAAAGTGAATGAAGTTAAAACTTTTAAACCTTTGGCTTGTAAAAACTGTCCAGTTCTCACCCACTTGGCGACATTAGTTCCAATCGCCGAACCTCTTGGCGATTTGCTAAGTGAGCACTTGACTCACCGAGTTTTACAGGATCTTCAGTCATCGTGAAGGTCCAAACGACGGTTTCCATCGTTACCGCCAACATGGTTGGTGATTCGCCAATAGTCTCCAAATCTCGCCGAGTTTTACAAACCCTAATGTTGACGATGTCTTGAGTCAAACGGAGGAAAAGGTCGGATTCGCCGACCCCTTCGGTGACTCGCTGACTGGATCTATTGCTTGCCATCTTTCACTTTGTCAAACACTTCTTATACTTTAACCTATACAAACAACACACCATTATTTTACCAAGAAATAAGTACTGATAATAATAAAAATAAAGCAATTAAAGGGGTTTTGGGTTGCCTCCCAAACAGTGCCTTAGTTATCGTCATGGCACGACGCTAGTCCTTCTTCAAATCTCACTCTTGGGGTTAGCCATAGTATTACTAGGAAAAGCCCCTTGCTATCTCGGATTAAGGTGAGATGAGATATGACCCAATTGGGTCTCTAAATGCTTGATTGAAACATAATGGGAGGTGACGGTCTGGCTAAGGGTAGAAACATCTTCTTTCATGCCTTTCAGCATTTTGTCTGACCCTTCAACTTTGTTGAGGATACGCGAGAGCATATCCTCAGACCTACCACCCTCCGAGTCCTTTGGATTTTGGCGCTCTTGGGGAGGCATATAGTAGTCCTTCTCCCCGTCTATCCAATTAGGATTTCGGTCTCGCTATTCTCGATCCTTCCATCCTACATCTCTAGCCCAACCTTGGTTACCACCCTGCCTTGGGTAGTTTGAACGATAACCACCACCTTGGTTGGCTAGAAAGTTAACATCCTCATTATACAATGCTTCAAAATTTGCCTCCTCAGCATTTGCATTCCCAACCCCCATAACATTGACACCACAGGCACCAGCCTTGATGACATTTTTGGACAAAATATCAAGATGTTTCATGATCTTGGCTATGTTTTGGTATGTCTCATTATCTTTGTCCATCTGTTCCTTGGATAGTTTGAATGTGAGAGGGGAGACTTGGTCTTCACGGGTGTACCATGCCTTATTGATGGTTGTCATGCCATCTAAAAGTTGGGCTGCTACTGCATACGGTTGCTACATTAAGCCTCCCAATGAAAGTTGATCAGTGACACCTTTATTCACCGAATCCAATCTTCGGTAGAAGTACTGTAGCAAGACATTTTCAGGTGGACCATGAGTTGGGCATTGTAGCACTAATTTTTTAAATCGCAGCCAAGTTTTGTATAGAGGTTCTCCTTCTAGGCATTTAAAGTTGTAGATGCTATTTCTAAGTGACATCATCTTCGAGGGATGGAAAAATCACACTTGAAATGTGGTTACCAGTTCCTCTCAAGAAGTAATTGATTCATGTGGTAGCTCGGCTAGCCACTTGCACGCCTCTCCCATCAACGAGAAAGGGAATAGCTTCAACTTGACCGACTTTTGAGAGATGTTTTTGAACGAGAATGGTCCGCACACATCTACAAAGTTTCGAAGATACTCGTGAGGGTTCTCGTGAGCCAGTCTGCTGAAAAGCCCCTTTAGTTGCAACATGGTGCTCGTTATGTGGAACACTGCATTTCCCTCGGCTAGGGGTAAACGGATGGCTCCAACACATCCCATGAGATGGGGGCCATTGATGTTGGGCTCTTGGACATCATAGAGATTTCCAATGTCGTCTTGGTGGCCTACCTGGCTACCGTTGCTACCATTAACACTCATGCTTTCTGAAATATTCACACAGCAAACAAAACAAAAGTAAAAATTAGGTAAGTAGGCTACAACTAAGAAGAAAAAACAATCCTAATCCAAAAAATTCCAAATAACACCACTCCCTGACAGTGGCGCCATTTTGATGCTTATCGTGACCAACAATCCATTTACCCCACCCCCAACAAAATAGAGTGCAATTGTCCCCAATACACAAAAATACGCAATAAAGAGTAGGTTGAAGGTGAAGCAAACCTGTGGCGCAAATGGGTCGAAGACTCAACCAGCGGGTGGGTCCGGTTTCTCGGAGACCGTTGGAACAACACTTGGGTCACCCTCGGTAGTGCCCACATCGTCTATCACAGCACCATCAGTAGTGCTATCAATCACTCTAACTGTACCATCAGTGGTGCTAACATCATCTCCCACAACAGTCATGGCCCTAGTGGTAGGCCTAGAACTGGAGGCTCCAATAATATTCTCATGAACCCTCTGTTGGCGCAACTCGTCATCTACAATGGAGGGTCTCCTAGCTTGCTCAATCTACTGGCGTTCCCACTTTCTAGCTCAGGCATCCTCAGTGGTGTCAGCAATATGACTAGAGCAGTGCCTCTTCCCTCAAGCACGGGTAGGCTCGGGCTGTGCTGTGTCATCACTGAATAAGGCATCAAGCACGGCGTATTCTTTAGCCAAAGCAGTAGGTGCAGACTCTGGCTCATCTACGGGTGTGGTAATGATGGCATCAAGGTCGCCCCGGAGACTGTCTAACTCGGTTCGAAAAGAGGTTATATCGGTAGCAGGGGCTGATCGCTCGAGGACTCTTAACTCGAAGGCATCCATGCGCTTATGAACGGTCTGGAACTTCAGGTGCATCATGGTCTCCATCCTCCGCTCCATCCTAGCCTCGAACTCTGCAATAGACTTTTGCATCCATGGCTTCACATGATGAAGCAGTGTGGTCATTTGTGCCTCTAACTT
Organism: Solanum verrucosum; assembly: GCF_900185275.1. Classification (NCBI taxonomy): domain Eukaryota; kingdom Viridiplantae; phylum Streptophyta; class Magnoliopsida; order Solanales; family Solanaceae; genus Solanum; species Solanum verrucosum. Next base: position 509,297 of record NW_026020164.1, read on the forward strand.
ATAAACTCGGGACAAGGGCACAACAACAGCTCCGGAAGGCGGGGTGACTCTGGATGAGCTAGAGGCTCGACTAGAGGCTTGAGATGGGGAGGTCGGGGCATCATCAGTGCGGACTGGAGGGGAAAAGGTCATCACCCTGCATCTGCTCCACATCATCTACTAAATCTGCTCCCAAATGGGGTACATCGACCTACGGCTCTCCGCGCGGTGCCGCCACATTCGCCTCATCCCAAATCAGGCCTATATCCAGGGTCCTCGTTGCCCGGATCAACTTGTCACAATGCCAGATCAGCACTTCAGAGTCCCCACATAACTGAAAGATGAGGCAAGGAAAATGGTAAAAGGTGGAGGCCTTGAAAGCCCTCTCATAAATCTCCGCATTGATCATGGGGGAAAAATCAATCTCGAACCCCGCAACCAATGTTTCTACCATAACCGCGCAGTCCCAAGTGAGTGCATTATCAGCCTTCGTGGGAGAAACCCGATTCCGTACCAATAGCTAGAAAAACTTAGCCACAAATGTGAGAGTTGCCTTCTTGATGATTAAGCTCGGAGTGGTGACCCACTCGGCTCACTCTCCGTCAGTAGCAATATAACGATCCATCCAGTGTAATACATTCTCCTTTTTTTGGCACTCCGCTGGAACTCCCCGCCCCACACGATGTCCCATCTGTAGTCAAATTTGGCCGTGTTGAGTGCCCAAGTGTGGCCAGGGACAGGGGCCGTAGAGGAACCAGTGGATGGTATTCTCAGAGATGTCCATATAAAACCTGCGCACTAGTGTAGCATGGAGTGGTGTCTGGGCTCTGGGATTGGCCTTTTTCTGAATAGAGCCTCGAAGAGTGGTTGCGTAGGAAGCATAGAACTCCCTCACGATCTCGTCACTATATGTTCCTAGTTCTTTGCCCATCCACTAGCACTTATGATGTTGAAAGAGCTCGTGGATGTCGAGTACAATGTGTAGGCTCCCCGTAAGAACTCTGCGCTCCTCTGTGATTAATCGGGCCATCTTCTCTTTTTCAATCAACATCCTGACATCCCTATAGATTTGCCATTGGCCCTCCACGCACCATCTATTGGGATCCTCAGCAACTGGAGCAGGGTCGGTGTTAGGTGGAATTGGAATATTCCCCGAACTAGTTACCTCATTAGAAGAGACAGCCTTATCATGTGAACCGGAACCAGTGGCGGAGCTGGAAGCAGGGGAAGACTCAAAGCCGAAAGCATAACAGAACCATCCTCAGAGCTGGAAGCAAAATCAACCAGTGACCCGATCAGTGTGTTCTCCTTATCAAACTAGGAAATAGTGACTACGTCGGTAACCACCTGCCGGGATTGATTTCGAGTAGCACGAGGTGTAGTAGGGGATGTCCTTGTGGCCGGTGGAACATATGCGGGATCCTTCTTCGCATCCACGTCTTTATCAATCAATCAAAAAGTTGGCGCCACAGATTTTGTTTTGCCCCTCTTTATGTAGGTCACTTGTTTCTTAGGAGCCATGGTACCTGTGGATGAATAATTAGTACCACAATAAACCAAAAACACACTCGAAAGAATTTTAGAACTAAGAGCGAACCAAAACAAAAAACTAAAAAAAAATTTGTGCAGTGACTGAAATCATGACCCACAGTGGGTTTCTACGGTCCGTGGATGGATCCACGATCCGTAGGTCCCCTCCGTAGATCAGAGTACCAAAAAAGGGGCTCTATGATGTGAACCACGGACGTGCAGAACGGTCCGTAGATTGAACTACAGACCATAGTCCACTGTCGTGGTTCAACACTTAGCATATTTTTGTGGTGTGCAGACCCACGGACCTGATCTACGGTCTGTAGATAGATATACGGTCCGTAGATGGGGTCTCGTGAGTCAAGTATGTGCCAGGTATTATATATGCTTTAATTTGAAATCCATTTTTTACCAATTTCAACAATTTACCCTAGTCTACTCATGCATTTCAACACAATTTATGCTAGTTCGTCATTCTAAGGGTTCCAATTACTCAATGTTCAACAGGTATTGCATACGAGACTAGGAATCCTAAGTCGAAACTTGCATTTAGACTCTTATTTCACTGATTTTACACATTATAAAGACAACACAATCACAATCTATCGTCCCAAGGGTGTTTTTAAGTTTATTTTAGCATGCAATTTCATATAATAACAACCCAAGGTCAAGAACCACTTCCTGACTTTCTATAACAACAATGAATCGGAATTCAAGGTGAAGGGAAAGTCGAATACCTTACAAGCAGAGGAAGTGGGTGATTGTGTGATGCCTCTAGACTTCCAACAACCTTTAACTCGCCTTTTGCACCGAACCCTGACACCGGAACTCTGAAAATGGGGAATGAGAGAATTTGGAAAACATGAAAGTGGTTTGGGAACATGGGGGACGTGATTTATGGGATATGGAAGGGATATGGAGGGATTTATGGGATGGGAAACGTTTAAAAATGGTTGGGGATGAATTTTGGCAATGGGGGGAAATGTCTAAAGAGTGGGGGTTTTATTTAAGTGGAGTTCGGGTCGAGTCAGGCAGAACTACGGTTTGGTCCCACGAGACCCCGTCTAGGGCCCATGGGTTGACCTACGGTCTGTAGATGGGATCCGTAGGTCACTCTCACACTTGGAAAATTTAGAGAACTTACTTGGGATCTACAGACGCCATTTACGATTTGTGGAATGAACCACGGACCGTCATGGGGTCCGTAGACCTCTGCAAATGACTTTTTCTGCAAATTTTGCTTTTCAACCCTGCAGATGTAGCAACCGTTAGGCCTTTCTTTTTACATTTTCTCGACACTTTTTAGACACGGACCCTATGTTATATCTAGCCAACACTAAAACAAAAATAAAGCACTTATCTAAAGGATTACAGAAAAGCAAATAAACAAAGAAAACTACCAAACCAAAAAGAAAAACCTATAGTTGGCTAGATTGTACATCTTGGGTTGCCTCCCAAGCAACGCTTGATTTAACGTCGCGGCATGACGTAGGACACTTGATTACTAAGACTTCATCAAGATAATAAATAGGCCTCAACAACTTCTTGCACACTTTCTGCGTTTCCCAGATAGATCTTAATTCTTTGCCCATTTACCTTGAACCTTGTTTCCTCACTGTTTCAAGCTCCACCGCTCCATGTGGGAGCACTTGCGTGACTAAGAATGGCCCGGTTCATTTGGACTTGAGCTTTCCCAGAAACAAGCGCAACCTAGAGTTGGATAGAAGCACAAGATCACCCACAACAAATTCTCGCTTTTCAATCCTTTGATCATGATACTTTTTAATCTTCTCCTTGTACAAGGCTGACCTTTTATAAGCTCTTTGGTGAAACTCATCAAGCACATTCAAGTCACTCATTCTCTAATTTGATACGGCGCCCCAATCAAAATTTAGCTTCTTTATCGCCCACATAGCCTTATGCTCTAGCTCTACCAGCAAATGGCAAGACTTCTCATATACAAGTTAGTAGGGAGACATACCTATGGGAGTCTTGAATGTGGTGCGATAGGCCCATATAGCATCATCAAGCTTCCTTGACCAATCCGTTCTGTTAGCATTCACAGTATTTGCCAAAATCTGTTTGATCTCTCTGTTGGACACTTCAACTTGCCCACTAGACTACGGATGGTAAGGAGTGGCTACATTATGGCGGACACCATATTTCTCAAGTAACGCCTTGAACAACTTATTACAAAAGTGGGAACCTTCATCGCTGATAATCGCCCTAGGTGTACCAAATCTGGAGAAGATATTCTTTTTCAAGAATGCGATGACACTCTTACCTTCACTATTGGAAAGCGCAATTGTTTCCACCCACTTCGACACATAATCAACCGCAACAAGAATATACTTCATCCCATGTGAACTCACAAATGGACTCATAAAATCAATTCCCCATACATCAAACAACTCTATCAATAATATAGGATTCATAAGAAGCTCTTGCCTCTTTGAAATACCTCCTTCTCTTTGGCAACAGTCACAAGACTTGGCGAAATCATGAGCATCTTGGTGGATGGTAGGCCAGTAATACCCACACTCCAAAATCTTATGCGCAGTCCGACTACCACTATGATGCCCACCAACAAGCGATGAATGGCACGCCTCTAGTATACTCAACATCTCGACCTCGGGCACACAGTGACGAATAATCCCATTAGCACAACTACGATACAAATAAGGCTCATCCCAAAAGAACTTCTTCACATCATGCATAAACTTTTTCCTTTGGTGAAAAGACAAATCTGATGGCACCAGATCACTTGCCAAATAGTTAGCAAAGTCGGAGAACCAAGGAATCAGATCATGAGAAGCAGCCAATGCATGTTCATCTGGAAAAGCATCGTTAATTTCAGCCTATCACCAAGGTTGATCATAGTTTCTTCCTCCAATCTAGATAAGTGATCGGCAACCTAATTTGATGTCCCCTTTTCTATCTTTCACCATAAAGTCAAACTCTTGCAGCAACAACACCCATCTAATCAACCTCGGTTTTGCATCATTCTTAGCCATCAAATACTTCAATGCAGAATGATCAGTATGCACAATGACCTTAGTACCAAGCAAGTAGGATCAAAATTTCTCGAATGCAAAAACCACCGCAAGAAGCTCTTGTTTAGTCACTCTATAGTTCTTTTGAGCCATATTTATAGCTTTGATAGCATAATAAATAGGATAAAAAATCTTATCTCGCCTCTGTACCAATACCACACCAAGCGCCACTCCACTCGCATCACACATTACCTCAAACGGTTGTCCCCAATCTGGTGAAATAATGATAGGTGCAGTAACTAGATTCTCCTTCAACTCTCCAAATGATCTCAGACAAGCATCATCAAAATCAAACTTATACTCCTTTTCGTGCAGTTTGCACAATGGATGTGCAATTTTGGAGAAATCCTTGATGAACCTCCTATAGAAACCTGCATGCCCAAGAAAACTTCTAACAGCTTTAACAAAGATAAGTGGTGGAAGCTTTTCTATTACCTCAACTTTTGCTCTATCAACCTCGATACCTTTCTCAGAAATCCGATGACCCAGAACTATCTCTTCTTTCACCATGAAATGGCATTTCACCCAATTGAGCACAAGATTACACTCTTCACACCTTTTAAGCACCTCGGCCAAATGGTCCAGACAACGATCAAAAGAATCACCTACCATAGAGAAATCATCCATAAATACCTCGATAGTGTCCTCCACTATATCAGAAAATATCGACATCATACAACGTTGAAAGGTCGTTGGAGCATTGCACAACCCAAATGACATCTGTTTGAATGCAAAATTCCCAAAAGGGCAAGTGAAGGTGGTCTTCTCTTGGTCTTTTGGAGCTATAGAAATCTGATTGTAGCCCGAATAACCATCAAGGAAACAATACCAACCCTTACTTGCAAGTCGGTCCAACATTTAATCCATAAATGGCATAGGAAAATGGTCATTTTCTATCCAAGCATTCAATTTTCGATAGTCTATGCAGACTCTCCATCCAGTCACAGGCCGCATTGGAACAAGCTCGTTTCTCTCATTAGGTACCACAGTATTCCCACCTTTATTGGGCATACACTGAATAGGACACACCCAACTACTATTTGCAATAGGATAAATAACTCCAACATCCAGCCACTTGATGATTTCCTTCTTAACTACCTCTTGCATAAGCGGATTTAGTCTTCTCTAGTGCTTAATACTAGGCTTGTGATCCGGCATGAGTTGAATTTTATGAGAACAAATACCAGAAGGAATCCCAATAATGTCCGCAATAGTCCACTCAATAGCTCGCTTGAACCTCTTCAACACGGAAACCAATGCCTCAACTTGTGCCACATTCAAATCTACCGTAATGATGACCGGTAAAGTATCATCTCTCCTCAAGAATACATACCTCAAATGTGATGGTAGAGCCTTAAGCTCTAATTTCGGCGCCTCCTTAACAAACGGTCAAGCATGTGGAGAGTCGCGATTCTTCATGTCTAATTCCAATCTCTTTGGTTTTGAATGGAATTCAAACCTATCAAGTGCGGCGACCAATTCATCATAGTCTTCAATACCATCACCATCAAAGTTCATCATTACTGTTGCTAGTGCATCAACACCCAACCTCTCTTCAATAGGACCCTCAGAACCACTCTCTACAATATGAGTCACTATAGATACCGATTTGAGCTCACTACTCTGCTTCATGGACCTAGAGATATTGAAAGTTACCTCTTCATTGTTAAATCAGAATTTCATCTACCCTTTCTCCATAACAACCAAGGAGCACCCAGTGGCTAGGAAAGTTCTCCCAAGGATAATGGGAACCTCAAAATCAACATCACAATCTAGTATCACAAAATCCACCGGAAAGATAAAAGACTCCACTTTCACTAGTACATCTTGGAGCACACCAATGGGCTTCTTCACAGTTCTATCGGTCATAAGCAATCGCATCGCAGTTAGTTTTAGATCCCCTAAACCCAACTTCTTGTAAATAGACAATTGTATCAAATTGATACTAGCACCCAAATCGCACAACACCTTTGCCAAATATAGCAACCCAATGGTACAAGGAATTGTAAAATCCCCAGGATCTTCCTTCTTCTGCACAAGGGACCTTGTAGAAATAGGACTACAATGTTGCAACTTATCATCATCTTCAAAACTCACGGCCCACTTTTTAGTTACCAAATCCTTCATAAACTTCGCATACCTAGGCATTTGCTCCAAAGCTTCTATCAACGGCACATTGATGGAAAGTTGCTTCAACATACTAATAAACTTGCGGTTTTTGCCTTCTTCAGTTTTCTTCACTAACCTCTGTGGGAAGGGAGGTGGAGGTCTAGGCATGGGAACAACTTTCTAAGTTATCTCCGCTTCCTTCTCTATTGCATTTTCGGGCTCTTCATTTACCTCAATCATATCATCATCTTTACTAACCTCAACTTCAACCCCAGAAGGCATCGATGGATCAATGGTTTGCTTACCCCCTCGAGTAGTGACTGCCATACAATGCTCATGATTCTTTGGATATTGGATGGTCTTGCTAGGAAGTGTGCCAGGTTGACGTGGGTTCACTGTAGTAGACAACTAGGTCATCTGTAGCTCAAGATGCTTGATGACACTGCATGGGGATCAACTTTTTGACCAATACCAGACAAGTCATTTCGCATCTCCTTCACATTCTCATCAGTTGCATCAAACCTCTTCATCATCTTTTACATCATATCCTCAATACGTGAAATATTACCTCCAACTTCCCTATTACCAAATTTCCAATTTTGAGGAGGGACATAAGGCCCAACCCGATCTTTTGTTGCCATAGTTGTTCCAGTTGTAGTTGTTGTCGCGATTGTAGTTTCCATCCCAGACATATTGACCCTCTCGATTGTAGTTGCCATAGTTCTGACCTTGGTTTCTTTGATCTTGGCGCCAATTATCCGTATTGGAACCTTGGGTGTTGGCTCGAAAACCTCCCATCTGATCATTCACCACATAAGTATCCTCTTCATAGTAACATTCCTTACGAGGTGGTGAATTTCTAGTCAAATAATTGACAGTATTTACCTTTTCAGTACATACGCTTACATGCTTCAACACCAACCCCAGTTCGGTCCTCATCTGAGCCATCTCCTCATGAATATCATCGGCAAATTAGTTAGTTGTAGCTTGGACTGCAAACGTGTTTCTCCCTATATCCAACTTTCTAGTGCTCCATGCTTTATTGTTACCTCCAGCGATAGTATCAAGCACCGCCTTACTATTGTCATCCTGACCTCGATAGAAGTATTCCTTCAGTGATTCATCATCAATGTGGTGATTCGGGATACCTCTAATAAAAGCAGTGAACCTATCTCAAGAACTACTCACAGACTCTCCAGGTAGTGCTACGAAGTTGTTGAGTTTATCTTTGTGATTCAGCTTCTTTGACACGGGAAATTATCTTGCCAGGAACACTTCAGTTAATTGTTCCCATGTGTATATTGAGTTATAAGGAAGCTTATTAAACCACACAGCAGCATCACCAGTCAATTATAGAGGGAATACTCGCAATCCAATGACATCCATGTCTAATTCCGGTCGACCCACACAACTTTTGCAAACACTCCTCAGCTTAGTTACGTGTGTATGTGGATCCTCCGATGCCCAACCGATGAACAAACCCCTCATTGTAAGCATCTGCATCAAACTGCTAGTCACCACAAATGTATGCCCCGAAGGTAGAGGAGGTAGGACAAGAGGTACCTTCAGATTCAGCGGCATTAAAGTTGACCCTATAGTTATCACGCAATCTTAGTCCTAGTGGATCTTGTACCCTCAATGCATCTCCCAGTTGATTCTCAGCTTGAACCTGATTATTCTCATCACCAACCCTCGGAGGCTGAACCCAACTCCATCACCGAAGTTTCCTCCGATAGGATTGACAGGGACTCCTTGGTTATTCATTTTTCGCAAAGTTATATTCAATTATAGGTTATAAGGAGTAAGTGGTTCACCTTGGATCCGTGTACTTGGCATACACTAGTGTAGGAACCTGAGAGAAACAAAAACAAAAACAAAAGAAAAAGTAAAATAAGGAAATATTTGACTAAAGTTTAATAATGTAGTTAAACTTAATCTAAAACCCTTATTCCCCGGCACCGGCGCCAAAATTTGATACGCTCAAATTACACCTCCCTAAAGAAGCGTAAGCGATCGTTATCAAGTAAGGAACCCAACTTGTAGGTTGCGGTTGACCCCACAAGGAATATGGTTTAGACATAAGTTCAGCTTACGATTATACTTATTTAGTCAACGTACTTCCGAAACAAGTAATTAAAAGGGGGTTTGTGAAACAAATTCTGAAAGTTATGTGAACAATTAGTAAGCAAGATTCAAACTTTTGTTGTTATCAAAATGAGAGAGAAAGTAGGGTGTACGTGTTCCCCATAAGCTCATAATGCAGTAATCCTAGTAATAGTAATCCTTTCCTAGTGTATTACATGCAAAGTGATAAGTTAGGTATCTCTAATTCCTTGGTCCGACAACTAGAGAATTTCACCCCGCACCTTGGTCTGGCTACATGTGTATAATTTACTAACTCTTACCGTTACCTCATATTAAACATCACATCGATGTATGGCTTAGTTTTCACCCTCACATCAATCGACATTAGACTATTAGATAGGATCACACTAAATCTATGTTGATAATTCTTTTCTTCTTAACTACCTCCTTGGTCCGGCAAGTAGCAACAAGGTGAGTCCTAACACGTGCACTCGTTAAAAAGACTTCTAAATGAAAGAATTATCAAAGCATGCAATAAAACTATTCAAGAATTACTTAGTTACTATTCATACTTTGTTAATCGTTCATGGTTCCCACAACCCTAGTTGTGGATTTAGTTACCCATAGTAGCAAGAACACAATTCATAGTTTTAGATGAAGAAATCATGAACTTACGTAATGAGAAGAATAAACCCAGAGTCTCAACTTGAATTTCGAAGTCAAAATCTTCAAAACGAACTTAGGAAATTAAGAATTGCTAACGTTGCAAGTTAATCTTCTAGGCCAAAAACTAGAACTAAAATAATAATGTCTAACCCTAAAAAATGAGGTTTACATACCCTATATATAGAAAAACAAGTCCCAACTAAAAAGGAAACGAAATAAGGAAATAAAGTTTCAGGACGCGGTTTTGATCTACGACACTGATCTGCGGACCGTGGACTGACCTACGGTCCGTAGGTCCCTTCTGTGAATCAGGACTTATGCATTTTTTTCAACTTCAAAATCTCCACTTCTCAGCTTCAATTGACGGACCAACAGTACAGACTGTGGATCGATCCACGATCCGTGGGTCCTCCTCCGTAGCTCCATACTTAGAATCTTCAAAATCAGATATTGGAACCCCCTCTCTGAAGCATTTCACAGACTTGCAGGATGGCCCGTAGGTCGACCTACGGTCCGTCATTTTAGTTCGTGGTTCCACACTTAGTCAAGAATTCCCTGATTTCTTCTTCATGCATTGCCTGCCCATCTACGATCACAATTTACGTAACATGAATGGACCTACGGCCTTTCTAGCACTTCCGTAGATGCCTTTTTCTTCATAATTCTTCAATTGTGTCCTAACTCCCACGTCCAAACTTATTTCTTGCAAAAAAGATAAAAACATATTAATACCACTACAAAATAGCTCTAGACACACACAACTCTTAAGTGAAATGTATTAAAAGTATCGTAAACTCATGGTAAATCAGTAGCGGACACCATACCAGGCATGTGCATGCGTTATAGAGCGGTGACAGCCGCTATAGTGGGATAAGTCAGGATTTTATGCAGAAAAAATCTCAAAACCTCCTGTTTTCTGCATTATTGTTCTTGGATTTGAGAGGAGCGATTTAGGGTTGTTTGCAGTCATTTTTCAACCAAATTCACTGGTAAAGATCAAGAACAAACCAATTTATTGAACAAGGGAAATCTTGTAACACCTCGGATTCAGAAAGGGTAGAAGTTGTAGCTTTTGTAGGATCTGGTGCCAGTACCGATGAAGCCACCCATGGCTCATGGACTGACACACGGTTCGTAGGTAGGCTCGTGGTTGGCCAATCCAAGTTCCCAAAATTTGCCAAGTTCCGTTGTCCAATGCACAAATCATAGGTAGGTCTCGTAGGTGAGTCACATACTTAGTGAAATTTTAGAGCCAAAAGTGGAGATCCACGACTAAGCATGTACGGCCGAGGGGTGGACCCATAGACCATACATGGGTTCTTCTTTGGTAGTCCAAAAAAATATATATTTCTAAACCCATCGGTGTTTGACCAGGATGGTCCGTAGGTGGACCCACGGACCGTAGGTCCCCACCATCGATGGGGTCGGTAGTTATTTTTAGAGGGACTTCTGGGTATTTTCCTAATTATTCTAGCCTAATACTATGTTGTTTTACCCTTTACTAGAAGCCCAATATAAACATTTTTAACACTAAAATCTTCCAAATCAATTCATTCTCTCAAACTTCAAAAGAAGAACAAAGTCTTCCTCTCCAAATATTACTATGTCTAGAAGTTGAAGAAGAAGGATAGGGTTTCAAGTCAAGTCTCAGATTCCTCCATTGAAGTCAAGATTTTGGCATTAAGGTATGATAGTCTTCATCCATGGAGCCCTTTCCTTCATGGAGTTCCTAAATCTCTCAATTTTGAAGTTAGAAATTCCAAATTTAAGTTAGGGTTGTCTTCTATGTCATGGGTTCCTTTCAATGTTGATTTATTTGATTGTTTAATGAACTATTATGTATGAATTGATATAATTCCATGTTTTAAGATGAATCCCAATGAACCCATGCATACCCCATGTTTTCCAAGCTATGATGATAAAATGTGGGTTTTGAATCATGAAAGAGGAAATTATGAAGATATGCAAGTTCTTATGAAATTGATGAAAATGATTTAAGATTTGCTTTGAGAGTAAAGATCCATGTTGTTGTTGTTGTGTTGTGAAAGGTTTTCTCACATAAAGGATTCTTAGTGTTGAAAGGTTTTCTCAACTAGACTTTGAATTAAGATTTAAGGAGTTATTCTAATGAAACCTAGCTAGGATTGGTTGTTTAATCGTACCTTTCCATAGATGATATATGACTTAGCTTGGATTGGAAATATGATGTGCCCTTCCATGGATAATAAACACAAGTATGTAATAATGACTATTGGAGGGATTTACTCTTAGCACCAAGAAGATATTGAGATGGAAGCTCTCCCGTTAGTAGAGGTTGGGTTTCTAGTAGCAATCTCCTTGTCCCATAACTATGTTCCACCATAGGATGTTGTCATACATAGCCATTAGCTAGTGGATCCACCTAAGCTAGAAGTTTATGGTCTTACCTCGGAAAGTAGGACACCCCTTTTTGGTATGGGGTAAGCCCAGAGTCAATATTAATAGCTCACATGGTCTTACACATTGCTTGAAAGGTAAATCTCCCACACTAATGAATCAAGGTTACTTCAATAAGTATCTCACGAATGTTTCAAAGATGTTGGCTTGCATTGACCTGTTTTATGACTTATGTTTTCTAACTTTTTTATCTCATGTTTTAGCTTGGTCTTTGCATATCGTGAAAAGGTCCCTTTTTAACATGATTTTCAGAATTTATGCACTGCATCATACTTGGTACATTTGTGTACTAACACATACTCTTGCCTACATTCTCCCAAATGTAGGGTTTGACGATCTAGATTCGCATTTTTGTGGCTAGGGATATCATTGTAGAAGTTTAAAGATTGGTAAGTCCTCATGTTCCGAAGACCAAGCCTTTATTTCATATTGTCTTTACATTTCATTTTTGAACTTGATATACAGGTTATATCTCGATCCTTCTTATGTACTAGATGGCTTTGAGACATTGTTACACTTCCGCTTCATTTTATAAAACTCTTATGTTTTGAAATTGTCTTTTAAATTTCTTGGTTTCCTAGTATCTTGTATGATGTATGCTAAGTGGTTTTATGGGGCCTCTCGGGGTCTTATACGCCATGTTACACCTAGGGTCTACCTTGGGTCGTGACAAACTTGGTATTCAAAGCACAAGGTTTATAAAGGTCCTAGGAAGTCTCATAAGCCACGTCGAGTAGAATCTTGTTCATGAGTGTGAAGCACACCACATTTATGAATGATAGGCTATAAGATGTTTAGGAAAATTCCTCTTCTTTCATTACTCTAAGTCGTGCAATAGAGTGTAAGTATTATGTCCTTTCTCCTAATTCATATCTAATGTTTTTCAGGAAATGGCACCTTAAAGATCTTACATTAAGAGGAATGTGAATGAGAATGTGGAACAAGAAGATCCTCATCAAGCTCCTCAAGCTCCGGTCGATCCCTTGATCGGGCAAGTGACTAATGTAGAATTTAGGGTTGCTTTCCAAGTGTTGGCTCAAGCTATGACGGCTCAAGCCAATAGAGAGGTTGTGGTCCCCGTGAACCCAAATGTGGGTACGGTGGCATCTAGAGTGAGGGATTTCACTAGAATAAATCATCTGGAGTTTCATGGTTCTAAGGACGAGGAAGACCCTCAAGAGTTCATTGATGAAGTGTATATGGTGTTGATGATCATGGGGGTGACGGCAATGGAAAAGGTGGAACTGGCCACTTATCAATTTAAGGGTATTGCTCAAATATGGTTCATCCAATGTAAAGAAGAGAGGGTGAAAGACGCAGGTCCTCTTGATTGGGAAAAGTTCAAAGTCGCTTTCCTTGATAGGTTCATTCCCCTTAAGATAAGGGAGGTAAAGGTGCTCGAATTCATCAAACTTCATCAAGGAAGTATGAGTGTGAATAAATACACTTTGAAATTCACACAATTGTCTCGATATGTTCCTACTATGGTTGTCGACCCTAGGGAAAGAATGAGTGAGTTTGTTTCGGATGTGTCTGAAATGGTGGTTAAAATTTGTTGTACCGCTATGATTATCAACGATATGGACATTTATCATCTCATGGTACAAGCTCAACAAATTGAAGAGGACAAACTCAAGGAAAGGTCTAGGGAGGCAAAAGGGCTTAAACCGGTGATGGTGACTTTTCATATTCAAGGTCCGATGGACGTGGTCGTTCTAAGTTTCGACAAAGGTTTTCCATTCAAGGTTCCTCCAATTCTTCATCTAAGTTCAACAAAGACAGGGTGTCTAACCCTAAGCCTCAAGGATGAAATGGTGGTGGATCTTCATTGACTATGTCTATTTGTGCTAGGTGTGGAAAAAAGCTTGACTTCGGTTAGTTGATTCTACCAAAGGTGGTGTTATGGCTCACAATGGTTCAGAATCATCCTTTGTAGCAGATCTGAAAGCTAAGCAAGGTCTTGATCCAACTTTAGTTGAATTGAAGGAAGTTGTGCTTAAAATGTCCGTAGAGGCTTTATCACAAGGGGGAGATAGTGTGCTTTGATATCAAGGTCGTTTGTGTGTTCCTAATGTTGATCAGTTGAAAAAATAGATCTTATAAAAGCCCTTAGTTCTCGATATTCCATTCACCCGGGATCCACCAAGATGTACAGTGACTTGCAGGAGATCTATTGGTGGAATGGGATGAAGAAGGATATTGCGCAATTTATGGCCAAGTGTCCTAATTGTCAACAAGTGAAATTTGAGCACCAAAATCTGGGAGGTTTATCTCAATATATTAGCATTCCTACTTGGAAATGGGAAGATTTGAACATGGACTTCATTGTTGGGTTACCACGCACCCGGCTGCAACGTGACTTAATTTGGGTTATTGTGGATCGAATGACAAATTCACCTCATTTTATCCCCGTCAAGGTTTCTTATTCGGTGGAGGACTATGATAAGTTGTACTTGAGAGAAATGGTTAGGTTGCATGGAGTGCCCTTGTCCATTATCTCCGATCGTGATACCGAACTCACTTCTTAGTTTTGGAAATCTTTCCAAAAGGGTCTTGGTACTCGTGTTAATCTTAGTACGGCCTTTCATCCACAAACTGATGGGCAAGCGGTCCAAACTTTGGAAGATATGTTAAGAGCATGTGTAATTGACTTCAAGGGTAATTGGGATTATCATTTGCCTTTGATTGAGTTTGCATGTAACAATAGCTTTCATTCAAGAATTGGTATGGATCCATTTGAGTCTCTATATGGTAGGAGGTGTAGATCTCCTATAGGTTGGTTTGAAGTGGGAGAAGTTACCTTGATAGGTCCCAAATCAGTACATGATGTTATGGAAAAAAGTTTGGCTTATTAGAGAAAGGTTGAAAATAGCTCAAAGTCGTCAAAAGTCCTATGCCGGTGTTAGAAGGAGATATCTTGAGTTTGATGTTCATGATTGGGTCTACTTGAAAATCTTACCCATGAAGGGTGTAATGAGATATGGGAAGAAAGGGAAACTTAGTCCCCGCTATGTGGGCCCATATCAGATTTTGAGGTGAATTGGTAAGGTCGCTTATGAACTTGATTAACCTAATGAATTGGCATCGGTGCATCTAGTTTTCCATATCTCCTTGTTGAAGAAATGTGTTGGTGATCCGACACTATATTTCCCTTAGAAGGTTTGGAAGTTAAAGAGAATCTTTCTTATGAGAAAGTTCTGGTTGAGATTTTAGACCGACAAGTTAAGAAGTTGAGAACAAAGAAGTTGCTTCCGTAAAGGTTCTTTGGAGGAATCAATTAGTTGAGGGTGCCACTTGAGAGGACGAGGCCGATATGATGTCCTGTTATCCTCGTCTCTTTCCTTCTATCCCTACTCTAGCCTGAGGTATTGAATTCCTCATAGTTCACTCCTTTGGTCTCATTTGTCTTAGATATTCACATGATTTCCTCATTATGCATCATTCATGAAAAGCTTAATTTTTTTAGAAAATGAGTCAACTTGATTGATTTCTGCATGTTTATGTGCATTTGAGTATGAGTTGCATATAGACATCATGTTTTGATGCTTTGAACAAGATTTAGCTTGGAGTTGAGGTTTCCTCCTCGAATATGTGCATTCATGTTGGGTTGTTAGACTAAGTACCTACCCTCCTTATGATGTCTTGAATCTCATTCGAGGACGAATGTTCCCAAGGGGAGATAATGTAACACCTCAGATTCATAAAGGGTAGAAGTTGCAGCTTTTACAGGATCTGGTGCCAGTACCGATGAAGCCACCCACGACCTGTGGACTGACACACGGTCCGTAGGTAGGCTCGTGGTTAGCCAGTCCAGGTTCCCAAAAAATTTCAAGTTCCAGTACTTTCTACCGGTTCACCAGGACGGTATGTTGTCCAATGCAAGAATCATAAGTAGGTCTCATAGGTGAGTCCCAGACTTAGTGAAATTGTAGAGCCAAAAGTGGAGACCCACGACTGGGCATGTATGGCCCGTAAGTAGACCCATGGGCCGTACATGGGTCCGTCGTTGGGAGTCCAAAAAAAATCAGTTTCTGAACTTATCAACAGTCGACTAGGACAATCCGTAGGTGGACCCACGGACTGTAGGTCCCTATCATCGATGGGGTCATCAATTATATTTAGAGGGGATTTTCGGTCTTTCCTAATTAATCTAGCCTAATACTATGTTGTTTTACCCTCTACTAGAAGCCCTGTATAAACGTTTTTAACCCCAAAATATTTCAAATCAATTTATTCTCTCAAACTTTCATAAGAAGAACAAAGTCTTCCTCCCCAAATATTGTTCTCTCTAGAAGTTGAAGAAGAATGCTAGGGTTTCAAGTCAAGTCTCAAATTCCTCCATTGAAGTCAAGCTTTTGGCATTAAGGTATGATAGTCTTGTTCATCCAAGGAGCCCTTTCCTCCATGGAGTTCCTAAATCTCTCAATTTTGAAGTTAGAAATTTCCAATTTAAGTTAGGGCTTTCTTATACATCATGGGTTCCTTTAAATATTGATTTATTTCATTGTTTTATGAACTATTATGCATGAATTGAGATAATTCCATATTTTAAGATGAATCCCCATGAACCCATGCATACCTCATGCTTTCCAAGCTATGATTATATAATGTGGGTTTTGAATCATGAAAGAGGAAATTATGAAGATATGCATGTTCTTATGAAATTGATGAAAATGATTTAAGATTTGCTTTGAGAGTAAAGCATACATGTTGTTGTTGTGTTGTGAAAGTTTTTCTCTCATAAAGGATTCTTAGTGTTGAAAGGTTTTCTCAACTAAACTTTGAATCATGATTTAAGGAGTTATTGTAATGAAACCTAGCTTGGATTGGTTGCTTAATCATACCTTTCCATGGATGATATATGACTTTGCTTGGATTGGAAATATGGTGTGCCCTTCCGTGGATAATAAATACAAATATGTAATAATGACTATTCGAGGGATTTACTCTTAGCACCGAAAGGATATTGAGATGGAAGCTCTCATGTTAGTAGAGATCGGGTTTCTAGTAGCAATTTCCTTTTCCCATAACTATGTGCCACCATAGAATGTTGTATTACATAGACATTGGCTAGTTGATCCACCTACACTAGAAGTTCATGGTCTTACCTTGGCAAGTAGGACACCCATTTATGGTGTGGGATAAATACCGGATTCCATGTTAATAGCTCACATGGTCTTACATGTCGATTAAAAGCTAAATCTCCCACACTAATGAATCAAGGTGACTTCAAGAAGTATCTCACGAATGTTTTAAAGATGTTGGTTCTAACTTATGTTTTCTAACTCTTTTATCTCATGTTTTAGCTTGGTCTTTGCATATCATAAAAAGGTCTATTTTTAACATGATTTTTAGACTTTATGCATTACTATTATACTTGGTACATTTTTTGTACTAATGCATACTTTTGCCTATATTCTCCCAAATGTAGGTTCCGACTCTCCAAATTCGCATTTCTGTGGCTAGGGATCTCATAGTAGAAGTTTCAAGATTGGTTAGTCCTCATGTTCTGAGGACAAGCATTTATTTCATATTGTCTTTATATTTCAGTTTTGAACTTGATGTACGGGTTACGTCCCGATCCTTCTTATGTGCTAGATAGCTTTGAGACGTTGTTAGACTTCTGCTTCATTTTATAAAACTCTTATGTTTTGAAATTATCTTTTAAATCTCTTGGTCTCCTAGTATCTTGTATGATGTATGCTAAGTGGCTTGTATGGGGCCTCTGGGGTCTTATACTACATGTTACACCTAGGGTCCACCTTGGGTTTTGACAAAGCTCTAGTTCGTTAGAGTTTCCAAGATGCTTGATTCGAGGTAGGTGATGGTTGTATCTTGTCCAATTTATGTATGTATGTATGTATGCATGTCTACTGTTTTATCGTATCACTTGTGCAATGCATGTTGGGGAAACCATATGCTAAGTGTCTTGTATGGGGCCTCTCGGGGTCTTATACTCCATGTTACACCTAGGGTGTACCTTGGGTTTTGACAAAGCTCTAGTTCGTTAGAGTTTCCAAGATGCTTGATTCGATGTAGGTGATGGTTGTATGTTGTCCAATTTATGTATGTATGTATGCATGTCTACTGTTTTATAGTATCACTTGTGCAATGCATGTTGGGGAAACCATAGGGAAGGAAATGAAATGACATCATGTTGATAATATCATGCAATGAACATGGTATGTTACTTGTGGTTTTCAAGTGTTATTGTTCATCGCGATTGTGATTATGCATGATTACTTGTGTTTGGTGGTTAGCTTGGGTACTACGGTGGTACAAGAATACTAACGGTTAACTCAGGTACCACGCCTGGTATGACTACTAATTCTAGTTGGCTCAGGTAACGTAGTAGTACACTAACAATTTGTGTGAGTTCCATGACATGACTGGTATGTGTATTGTGGTTCCATGAGAGGACTATGTAATTGTAATTAAAATCATGTGGGACATGTTTCAGATATTAGTTGGTTCAAGATATTGTGGTTAGGAGTTTATGTGTTCATGATTGTTGTTATATATGTTGGCATGTGTTTACTATGTTGTAGTTTTCTGGCAGTGTGATCCAACCAGTACACTGTGGTTGTGTACTGATATTGCACTTGCTCTTTCCTTGTTGAGTATGGGACTTATTGAGATCGACTTATTTGATACCTCAGTTTAAGGAAGCATGACTTCGAATCCAAGGGTGACCTACAATTCCAAATTGTCATGGGTCCTTCTATATTTTCTTATCCATCTTTACGAACACAAACATTTTGACTATTAGTTTGTATTTACTTAGTTTCGGGGTTGCATCCCCATTATTGATTACCGTAGAGTTTTGATACCATGGCTTCAGTTCTTAGTGGTTTTTATTTTCACAAAATATTTGACTATTTATTAACTTTATGGGGACTCAATTATTTAGTTGTTTCTAAAAAAATTCTTACTATTTTATATAAAGACTTGATTTTAGAAATGATGTGTTGGGTTAAGATTTGGGTTGGTAGTTGGTTCTCCCACCCGGTGATTTAGTGTGGGTGTCACTCATGACGGTCGAGAATATCGTGACACTTCAGTTGTTCTTCACTGATCATTATTAGAAGCAATGTCTTTTACTTTCCTCTTCTTCTTAAAACCAAATTCAACATCATCTTTATTTCCTCCCTCAAAAATTTTGATGTCGTTTATCTTTGATTGATTGATAATTTGTTGCATTGTGATTGGGTCGTTTCTGTACTTGGATCTATACTCTTCATTAGATCTAATCTCTTCAATGTTATATATTAGGCAACTGAACCTGCAATGTCTCTCAAACCTTGTATTCAATCCAAAGAAAAAGATGGTGGATCATCAAAAAAATTGGCATGCAATTGTATACCTCGAGTAATCCTCTTTGATAGAGTTTGATCATCCAATATTTTACTGAATTAGCCGAAAAATTGAAGATTTAGCATGAAATTTTATGAAAGATTGGACAAACTGTAAACATAAGCAAGTGGGAAAAAGAGTTGGTTGAAACAGTTTGGGTGGTTACCTAAATATTTTATACCTAGATTATGAGGGAGAAGAAGAGAATTCAAAAGTCAAATTTGATGTGGATGAGAGATTTTAGGAAAAATTTAGTTAGTGGAGAGATGAGAGATAAATTGTGATTTGTATAAAAAGTATACAAATCCGACATGTATGAATTTTTTATATGTTAGTGGGTCCCGAAATTGATAGCAAATTTTACTAATATGTAGCCGTGAATCATAATTATGTGAAACTATAGCTAAATTAAATAATACACTATTAATGTTTGTCAATTCGCGTATTTTTTTCTTTATTTTATGGTAGATCATATATATTAGTTGAAAAATATGTTTAATCTGGCCGCTTCATTCTCTATAGTATCGACTACAAAACTTTGGAATTACTACTTATTATGCATAAACATTAACATTCTAGCTGCAACAAAAGTTAGGGTTGGAAATATTTTAGATAAAGACAAACGATTGATAAATAAAATATCGAATATATCAAACATAACATATGGAATAAATGGGAAAAAAAGAGTATACAGTAAAAACCTCACTAAACTAATTTAGATGGGACTATGAAATTATTATTTTGTAGAGGTATTATTTAATCAATAAATTAATATTTACTAATTTAAAGAGTGTTTGAGATTGAAGTTAATTTTGATTACATCAAAATCATTATATCTTACTAATTTATTTATCTTATTTATTGAATTCACATAAGAAATAAATTTATCATTCATAAAGTACAATGAATACATCAATGTTGATGATGAAGTTGAAAATGCATGGTACAATATCTTTGGAACCAATTATGCGGAAGCACTTATCATATCTAGAATTCTTCACAATTTTATTGTACAATTCAAAAAGACAACACCGAAACTTTTGAATGAAATAAGAAAAGTTAGAGATGAACTTCAATTGGATTTAAACTTTAACAAAAATAAAACACAATAGAATCAAACTCACTAAGTTGTGTTAGATATATTTGTAATTTTAAAGAATTATTAGTTTGTAATAACAATGGGACCTTATATTTTAATATAGGGCACTTTTAAAAATATATTATCTTATTATCTTATCAAAATGAGTGATTTTTCATTTTTCCTTTTTCCATTGGCCCAAGTCAAAACTGGAGGAAAGTATTATCTTAGATATATGATTAATTTACTTAGGAGGTTAATTTCATTTGTTTTGCTCTTTTATGGTAATAGTGTCACAGGTTCATCAGATTGGTTAAAAGCTATTGGTTGAAACTTAAGAAAGGAGTGTATAGAGGTTCAGCTCGAGTGTGATGATAAGTTCTGTTGTAGTGTTGAATTTAGTAATGAGTATGGTTGGATTTTTACTGAAGGATCGAGATATTTAGAATTTTGCACCATGAGAAGAATTTGAGAAAACTGAAGGAATAAGACCTCCCGTATAAACCCTTGGGGTGTAGTTCAAGGATGTATTGATTTTTTGCCTATGAGTTTAGATATGACTGTGAGATGTGAAATGGTTTGGTACAAACTTACTAGGAGTTTATCATCGACTTTTATAAAGATTGAGCTTTGGGTTGGGTGACAAACAGTGAGGTATGAAGAATTTAGAGTTTTACGCGGGGTTAGATTGCTCAAATTATGATAGATGACTTAAGAATGATGTACAAGGTGAGATATAATTCTACATGGTTATTAAGAATTTAGAGTTGGATAAATACTACTCTATTGATGGGACTACATAGAATGTTATGATACTTTACATAGACATTTGATGGTGAATAGAGGTTATGAGCTTACAGTATACAGAATAATTTGAGTGACCAAGAATTTCCCTAAGTGTTGACATGAGGTATGTGATGGTTTAGAATGGTAGCTAAAGCATGTTATGTGGAAGTGGTGCGAAGTTGACTTTGGGTGTGATTTAATAGTTTTATCTCGATGGAAAGGTACTATCAAATTTGAAATTAGTGCTATTAGCCTTGTTTGGGACTCGTATTTGTCCTGAAATGCTTAAATAGAAACAGAGATAGGCATAGTTTGAACATGTATTGGATAAGGATACTTTGATACGAATGATGGTTTGGAAGTAAGGTAGATGATCAGTGTGGTTATGATGTTTTGTTAGTATTAGGAGTGTTAACTTCAGTGGATGTGGGGTTCGATAAACCAAGTATGTGTCCTTGGAAATAGGTATATTTTCTCGATTGACTACAGGGCCTGTAATGACTAGTGATCAACATGATTATTTTTTATTAAGTTCATAAAGTTGAAATCCTCATTCTTCATGGGTATTGATTATGAAGATGCTTATGCTTTTATTGTTGATTGTTTTGACCTGCATTATAAAATGAATATAGTAGAAAGGCTTAGTGTTGAGTTTGTGACATACTAGTTTCGGGGAGACGCAAAATGTGGTGGTAGTCTCATGTTGAGTGTCGACTAGTAAAGGCACAGTACCTATGACTTAAGGCAACATTTTCTAGCTTCTTCATCCAATTATATGCCCCAAACTTTGAGCGATAGGAGGAGATATGGTTTTCTGAATATAGAGAAACGGAGATATGTGTTGCAACCTATGAGGTCAAATTTTGTACTTTATCTAGCTATGTGACAACATTCAAGAAGTTTTGTAAAGGACAACTAGATAATGAACGTCATTACTTTGGAAAATACAGTTAGTAAATTTTCATAATATGTATGGGTTGCTTGACGAATGATTAAATTATGTTGCACCAATTGAGGTCAGAATCTCTACTATGACTTCATAGATTGAGGGTATATCAGAGAGGGTCATCGATGCTTACGTGGTTAGAGTTATGAAGTGTATTACTTTTGTTATTGATCTAAGAAGTAAAGCAAATTGCTTGGGCTAAAGAGAGAACAAAATTGATAAAGTTTTATAGTTATTCAATGGGTAGAATTATGCGAGCTATTCGGGTAAGATCTTCTCGATAGGTATGATGTGTGGTGGATCTAACAGACTTTCACGATGTGGTTCTAGTGTTATATGGAAATGAATATGTTGATTGTCAAACTGGAAATACTAACTACTAAAAGAGTTGTCAGTTGTATGACATGTTCAGATAATGAGATTCAGTGTTGCGTTCTCATTTGAGAAACCAACTAGTTTGTTACTATGGATACTTGGGTTAAGCATTTTTTTAAGGAAGTTAATGACTAATTAATGATTTTCTGGTGATCAATTAAGAGTTAATTATAATTGTAAAATGAATTTGGAATTTCGGTCAAGGCTTTAGGCGTTATTTCAGTGTTGAAGTTACGAGTTATGCCTTTGGTTTTAGATATGGAATTTTCTTATGGTTATCACATTATGACTCAAGTATTGATATGTTGGTATAGGTAATTAAATATTACGTGTACTATATTATATGAATGTCATTATATTAATTTATTTGGAGGAACCAAGACTTAACCTTAAGCTTGAATATAAGAAATATAAGACTTGATATACCAATTGACCTCAAGATTAGGAACTTGAATATAGATTTGTGCTTGATGATTTTTGCAGATCTAGGCTAGAAGTATAGCATGATGGATGTCTGTTTATGGATATTGTATACTTGATAGATTGGAAACATTTTGAGGCATTGAGGAAAGGAAAATTGTTGGAGAAGTAGTTTGCTCGACTTCGATTCTTCGGTGGAGGTAGGTTATGATTTATTCTATTTGATAGATAGACTCTTAATAGTGATTGATATGCATTGAATGATATTGTGAAGTTCTCTATGTACTTGATTGTGTGATTGTGTAGCTTGGTTGTGTGGTTTGTGATTGGTCGGAAATCCTAAGATTGTGGAATTTATAATCTTGAACCCTCTCTATCGAAGTGATGCCTTGAATAAAGAAGGTTTGATGAAATATTGTTAATTAATTGAAAAGTGGTGATAATAAATGATAAATTAATGATATTATTGGATCGGAGTGTCACGTTACGACATGGTATTATTGGATCAGAGTGTCACGTTTCGACACGGTATAATTGGATCGGAGTGTCACATTCCGACGCGGTATTATTGGATCGGAGTGTCACGTTCCAACATGGTATAATTGGATCGGAGTGTCACGTTCCAACACTGTATTATTGGATCGGAGTGTCACGTTCCAACACGATATAATTGGATCGGAGTGTCACGTTCCGACATGGTATTATTGGATCGAAGTGTCACGTTCCGAAACGGTATAATTGGATCGGAGTGTCACGTTCCGACATGGTATTATTGGATCGGAGTGTCACGTTCCGACACGGTATAATTGGATCGGAGTATCACGTTTCGACACGGTAATATTAAAGGAAAAATATATTGAATTAACTGAATGTACTCAATCTCAAAGAACCCATTTCCCAAACGAGCGTGGTGTGGAGGCATGAGTCCTCGTGTGTGTGCTTGATATTGTGATTGAATACGTACTGCTTCAGTTGTCACTTGTTCATGTTGTTTGTTGCTTATCACTTGCTAAGTGCTATAGTTGATTTTATACTATTATTCATGCATATTAGTTACTATTTTGAGTTGGCCGATGATATCTACTCAGTACATGTTGCCTTATACTGAGCCCTACTTGTGTTTTTCTTTGTTTTACTTTTATGGAGTGCAGCGAGTGTACCAGCGACTTTGACTCGCCCTCAGCTCTAGCCAGTCTCAGCATATCAGGTTCAAGGGTGAGCTATTCATTCGAGCTTGTGCTGGATTCTCTCGGTCATGACCTGATGTCCTTAGTTTTCAGACACAAATTACTTTATTTCATTTATTTCGGTGTCTTTGATACTCTTAGACTTAGTATTTGGAGATTAGACATCATTGATGTGATGACTTTCAGGTTTTGGGGATAAGGTGTAATAAACTTTAGAGGTTGATTTGATTGGTTATTTTAACAAGTTTTGAGCTTCCGCATTTTATTGTTATTCGGAGTTGAATTATTGATATATGCTGGGGTTTAAGTTCCTTGGTTCACCCACTTAGGAGGTTAACTTTTTTAACAGGACACATTAATGTTTCTAAGTAGTGTGATTTAAAGAACATAATGAAGTGGAAAACATATAAGTGACATTTACTTTTTGGGCTAATTTACTTAATAAAAAAAACAATAAAGGACAAAAATTTGAAGAAAAAAAGGAGAAGATCCTATTAAAATTATAGTCTAAGAGATGTAGTAGATTTTATATTTTCAAAAAGTTGTATAAATGTTGTGTTCATTTGTCCCGAGAGTTTTTCTCCAATTTAAGGTCTTCACATAATCCAATTAATCTTATATCTAGCTTAAAACATTTATTTCTAGCGGAAGGAAAATAATATAAGATGGAAAAATATTGATTTGGTAAAAGATACCTCTAAAGCATAAATTTTAGTGGTATATGTTTGTGTATAGGGTTAAAATTATCTATTTGACTTATAAATATAGCGAAAGTAGGCAGATTTTGCTTTTACACATCTTAAGAATTTAAGCTCGAATGAATAATTGAAGAAATACTACTCTCGATCTATTTTATCTTCTCGATATTCCTCAATCATAATACTTATTTTTGAAACTAGTTTGCTTCTCAATATTCTACAATCATAAATCATAATATTCCATTTTTCGGTGCAGAATTCATTTTACTGGTAGATGCTAAATTCATGATATACTAAGATATTTTTGGTAGTGTGGTGGTGAGGAGTTCATGACTTTTTTGGTAGGTGTACCATTTTTGGTAGGTGAAGAATTCATTTTAAAGATTATATTATAATATTCTTTTGCTAAGTGTTTTAATCCTGATATCTCTTTAATATTATTTATGATATATTCTAGATATAACATATCTTGGGTTCTTAGGTACATATATAAATTATTTTCCATTAATTGTTCTAATAGTTTTATATTTTCCATAGCTTCTATCCAATATCATTAAATATTTTATCCCATATTATTCTTCTTAATTCAATTATTTCTATATCTTTAAGTATATATAGGATTAAAGTTTCATAGTTTTTTATTATTTCATCATGCATGTATGTAGTCATGTTCTTTATCATGCAGGTTCTTTATTTCAAATTATTCCTTTCTATCATATTCATAATTGATTAAATTCATATTAGATCATTATGAACTAGATTATCTATTTATCATATTCTCCTGTCACTACTAGCATCGTACTTTAGCGGATACTTCCTTCTTATCAGCGCCTCAGCTTTGTTTACTCCCCTAAACGACTTTCCTTGCCTATCGGTTTCAACATTAGGATGGCATAGTATAAAGTTTTCTCCCTGTTTTCAGTGTGCTAATAAACTAGAAATCATGATTCAAATAATTCTAATACATAATAACTAACATAAATTTATTCAATCATATATATGATATTCAGGAATATATGAAATTAGTTCTGCATATTTGTTGAACAATATACATCTGCCTCTTGCTTATCCATGATGTCTGAAGTTTGTTCCATTATCTATTAAGTATTTTAAATATTTGAGAGATTTTTTTTTATGAAAGTGCTCCATTTATTCAATGTCTGCCTTTTATGTTACATGTTCCTTCCTTTATATAGAAAGGAAATCCTACTGCACTTACAAATTCTATCCTATCTGCACAATAATGCACCTATAATGCACAATAATGCACTACCATGACTTTCTTACACATTACTATTTACTTTATGACTTTTTACATTACCACACATACCCACTTTACACTTGTCTCTACCACTTTTAATATGCACATGTACACTACCCTACTTGTTGACTAATTTACACTACACAATAATGCACATTACTTGTCTTCTTACAATAAGACACAATAAGACTAATAATATTTACATGGTACTTTTTTATATTATTTGCTTTTGGCCATATCTATTATTTGTCTTATCTCTTTATCTACGACTTTCTTTGCACATGTGTATTTTTATTTTTGTCTTCTTCTTCTTGTCTTCTTCTTCTTATCTTCTTTCGTCTCTATCTTATTTGATCATTCCAGCTGGACATCGGGAATCACATTATCTTCCCCATTACATTTTAACATATATGGTCTGGATATTTGTGTCCAATTAGCTTACAATATCTGGTTAATAGTTCATTTGAGATGAATCCCTTCTTTAATGCTCTGGTAATAGGCTGTTCTTCTGGTTTGAGTAGAGATAATATCCATTTTGTACTTCGTCCATATTTGTTTGCCTTAGCTCCCTTGAGTTTGAATATATCATAAGTTGATCTTGTAAATAATAACTCCATATTGCATTTCCATTTAGATAATTATTTGCTATTTCTTGGATAATTGTTGACATACCAATTATTCTCTTATTAGTATAGAAACTTGGTATCTCAATTTCTTGTATCTCTGGTTGTTGTCCGATATCTTCTGGAATTATCATATCTCTGGTTAATTCTATTTTTACAACTTGTATTATTGGTTTTATTTCATCATATAGTATCTTCGCCGGGCCCGCATAAAACTTTATATAAAATAGATTGCCTTTTGTTACTCTTTTATAGGTTATGAATGCTCTGTGTATCTCTGGTATACCGCTTAGTTCTTCTCCATCGTATGTATAAACTGTACTTAATAATCCATAGTTGTAACAGGTTTTGACTAAATTTGCTTTAGTTTTTGGTTGTGTTATCAATTTATTGTACCCTTGTAATTTTTGGGTTAAATAATCTTGGGTTGGTTCTTTAGTGGTGGTAGATCTGGGATTAAGATTCAAATATGTTTGGATTTTATGTATATTCCTAATATAGGTTTGTGTGATATGGTTATAAATTTTTTTGTCTTTGTTTAGGCTCTCTGCATACGTTGAGGTTTGTGGTGATATAATCAATGGGTCTTTTGGTATTTTTGGTGTAAATGGTTTTTCAAACATTTTGTTTAAATTAGTGCTTGTATATTGTTTCCTAACTGTTTTGCTAGTACCTGCAGCTGCATTGAAACAATCATTATGGGTTTTTTGGAGTGTCCCAACGTCTCCTTCTAGCTCTGGATGTTTAGTGTCTTTCGATTGACATATCTCTGCATGTTTATAGTCATGCGGCTGACTTATAGCTTTAGACTTTAGTTTTTGTATCTCATTGTCCATACTATCCACTTTGATACAAAGTGTAGTAATGGCTTTGAGTATTTCTTCAATTGTATTTTCTTTCTCAGTCTGAGTAGTTTTGTCTTGATAAGTAATCAGCAATAACATTCTTATCAGTTTTTATTACTTCAATAGTAAATGTAAAATTTAATATATTTAATACCAATCTCCTTATTTCTTTTGTCGTTACTGAATCTTGTATTTTTCTTGTTAGCCACCATTTTACTTGTGTGTTATCTGTCCTTATAATAAATTTGTTATATACGATATATGGTTCAAATGATAATACACATTTATTTACTGAATACAGTTCTTTCTTTTTTATTTCCCATTTTATTTTTGTATTAGTAAATGTTCCTGAATATTAATCTACAATGGTGTTCTATTTTTTCTCCATCATACTCGTATTTTAAGATGCCTCCATAACTTTTTTCACTGGCGTCTGATTCTACTATATAAGTAATTTTTTTGTTTTCATCCGGAAAATATAGTTTAGGTAGGTTCTTACATAATAGTTTTACTTTTTGTATTTGTGTTTGGTCTTTTTTATCAAATTGGTATTCTATGTCTTTCTTTAATTTTTGTTGTAATGGTTTTAAATTCTATGTTAATTTTGGTATGTATTCTCTTACTTGATTTACTAGTCCTAGAAATGATTGTAATTTCTTTTTCGTATCTAGTTGTTCATTTGAGTTAATAATTTTTTGTACTATATGTGTTTGCATTTTTATTCCATTTTTATCTATTTGTATTCCTAAGAATTCTATTTGCTTCTGCTTTCTTTTTACTTAGACTTATGCCTGAATGTTCTATAATATGTATAAATTTTTCTAATAATCTTATATGTTCATCTTGTGTTTTGGAATATAGTAATATATCATCAATATATACTACACAATTTTCTAGTTGTTTAAAATAGTTATCCATAAAATGTTGATATCTACCTGGTGCATTTTTATATCCAAATGGTAATACATTCTATTCATAAAATCCTTGTGGTACTGTAAATGCTGTAAGTTTTTTAGATTCCTCTTCTAACTTTAAGTGGTAAAATCCTGATTTGCAGTCAAATTTACTAAAGTAATTATATCTTTGTATTTGTCTTATTTTTAATATTTTATTTGATATTGGGTAATTATATATTTTTGTGTTTGCATTTAAATTTCTATAATCAATAACCATTCTACTTTTTCTTCTTTTTTGTTCACTATGTTTATTTAATATAAATGTTGGGCCTGTATGCTTGTTATTGCTTTCTTGTATTTACCCTTTTTCTAGTAATTCACTTATATGTATCTTAAATTCTGTTAAATCATTAAAATTATATTTTAATAGTTTTTTGGGTTATTATACTATTATTATCAATTAGCTCAATTTTTATTTTTGTTTTATGTTTTTCTCATCCTTGTAAAGGATCTTCACTATATAATAATTCTAACTTATCTTAGATTATTTTTACTTTATCTATAGAGAATATAATTAATTCTATTTTAGGGTCTTCTTCCTTATATTTTCTAATTTTTGTGTAATTTTTTCACTTCTTTTTATCCACTCTGTTGTTTTTCGTTTTTTGTTATTTACTCTTTTTGCTCCTATTTTTTGTTTACACGGTGTTGTGAACCACCAGTGTGTTTTTGTTATTATATGTGGGTATAGTTTTTCTAAAAATGGCATTCCTAATAGCATATCTTTTGTAGTCAATTCAAAGTTATATATTTCCTCTATAGTTAATAATTTATCCCATATTTGTATTTTTATATTTTTTGCCTTATATGTGATCATGCTTCCTTCATTATTAATTCCTGTTACTACTATCGGTGTTTTTAATTTTTCCCATTTATCTTCTGGTAAACAATTGTATTTACATTTATTAGCTTCTGCTCCCGTATCTATCATTGGTGTATAATATTTGTTGTAATATCCTTCTATTATTATCTTTGCAAGTATATATATTTTCATATTTTTATCGTACTAAAGTTCTTTTTATTATTACTCTTTTATTTTCATAATTTATTGTCAACTGTTTGTCTTCTAGATTATATGGTTTTACTTGTTCTAGCTATTTTATTTCTAAAGTGATATTTTCATCTCCTTGATATATTTTAAATTTTATTACTATTGGTACTCCTCCAATGATTATTTCCTTTTCTGTAGTTTCTTCGGTATACATTAATTCTTTCGGTAGTTCGGGGCATAATTGTTCAGTAGTTATTATTTCATCTTCCGTCACTAATTCTCTTGTAATATAGTTTTCTTCTTGTCCTGTATTTATTAATATTAAATATTTCATTGTTCCATTACTCCCGTTATGTAGTAATGATGTGGTTTTATTTCTTCTTCCATTGATTTTAGTGGAGTTTTATCTATTCTTCTTGAGGTACTCATTTTTGATGAAATTTGTGGTATTTCACAGTTTATTCTTTTTTATGTGCTTAATCTTTCTTTTACTATTTCTAAATCTTCTTCTATATCAATCTCATTATAACTATAATCATTATTATCTATGACTGTAACTATCCTTTCAAATGGATTTTCTATTTTTATTTTATTTATTTTATTTTTTGCTGTTATTTTATGTTTCGTTGTTAAAACATATAAGTTTTTACATCTAGCTGTAAATATTTTACTTCCCGAGGCTAGTTCTATTCCTGACATTTTTTAATATAATACTAGTGATTTATCTATGTTCCTGTCATTTATTACTACTGAGTAGTTAGCACTTATTATAAATTTAAATTTTTGGTATATGAGGTTACCTTTTACTGCACTTATTATACTTTTTTCTATGGGTTGTATGATTCTATCATCCGCTAAGTATATTTCTTTGGTTGTATCTATTCCTTCTCTAAAACATGCTTTTATTAGTATTTCTGTTCCTCCTAAATGCACATATTTAATTGGGTTTTTAGCCTTAATATCTTGTAATTCTTTATTTATTATTCGTTTGTTTATTATTGGTATGTTTGCCTTTCCTTTGGTGTATTTGCAATCTATGATATGCTCTCTTTGACTTACTACATAATACTCTTCTTTTTGTCGTTTAAACCAATTTCTTATTGTTGGTATTTCGAATATTTTTTCTACGCTTATGTCTAATTCTTTTCCTTTTATTTGTTCAAATATGCTATTATCAACTATTATTTTTTGTTCTAAAGATTCTTCATCTTGATGATTTTCTTTAGTTATTATTTGTATATCTGTTTCAGTCATTTATATAGTATTCATTATCTGATTCTGTTACTGAATTATTTTCTATTTCATTTTCTGATAATTCATATATACTATCATTGCTTTCTAATTCATAATCTATGTACTCTATCTGTGTATATTTTTCATTGTCTATTATTATTTCTGATATTTGTTTTTTCTTTGGATATTTAGGTAATTTACAATCTCTAGCTATATGTCCTAATTTTCCACAATTATAACAAGTACATTCCGTTAGTTTTCTTTTTGGTCTATATGGTCTTTTGGTTTTGTAGTTTTTTACATAGTATCTTCTTCTTGATTTTTATATTTATATTTCGATCTATATTTTTTGTTATATCTCTTTTTATAGTATTTATCCGCACAACCAAATTGGGGTGTCGTTTTATTTTTGCAACATGCTAAGTTTTTTACTAGTATTTTTTTCATTTTTATTTCTTCTTTATGTTTTTCACAAAGTTCTATAAACCATTGTTGTAAGAATTTTATTCTAGCTCCTAAGGTATCTGTTAATCCTGCTTCATTCCAACTTTTTATTACTTTTGAATTAAAAGGTTCTGGTAATTTTGTAAAATATAATTTTCTTATTTCCTTACTTTCTTCTGTGCTATATGTTCCTTTATAATAATATTTTCTAAATACACATGTATATTCATCTATATAACACATATTACATATTGCTAATTTTGTCATTAGATTCTGGTTTATGATTTTTTTTTTTCTCTATTTTGTTCTTCTACTTCTGTTGTCATACTACTAAATTCATTTCTTATAGCTATTTCGTATTTATGTAATATTTCCATAGTTGTAGTAGCTAATTCACCATTAGATTTTTTATTACTTCTTAGAGTTTTTAAACTTTCATCTGATAAATTTTGTAGCCATAATTTTATTGTTCATATAAGTGTTTTTTCTATATATCCTGGTGTTTGTCATTCCTATTTTGTTATCTATTAATTGTTTTGATATATATCCCATCCATAATTGGATTGTTTTATTTATATCTGCTACACAGTCTAAATCTAAAAATTTATGTTGTTCAGTTATTGGTTTAGGTGTCCATTTTTTATTTAATCTTTTATCACATATAGTTTTTTCTTTATCATATTGTCCATAGTTTGCATTATAATATTTTAAATTTTTTGTGATTTTTATTCCTAATGTACTAGGTTTTTCATCCATGTCTACGTCTCCTGTATTTACTTCTAAATTCTTTGTATTATCTATGTTTGCTAAAAGTTTCGTATATGTTTTGCTTGTTTCCGAATGTTGTTCATCTAGATCATCGTTATTTATTTCATCAATTCTTATTTCAGGTAGATTATCTTGATTATTTTCTTATTTTTCTTCTAGTTCTTCTTCTAATTGCAATTTTTCTTTAAATTTATTTATCTCATTTGCTAATTTCATTTTTTGTTCTTTTTCTTTTTGTTTAATTTCATACATTTCTTTTAATATTGCGAGCTCTTTTTCTAGCTCTATTATTTTAGTATTTTTTACTTCTAATTGTTGTACTTCATTTTTTGCTTGTTGTTTTATTTTTTCAATTTCCGTTTTTCTATCTATTTCTTCATTTTCTTTTGTTATTCTTATCATAACAGATAAACTATCTTCTAGTTTTACCGTTTCTTTTTCTAACATTAAACTTAGATTGTCACCAATTTCTTATATCTTCTTCCTAGATTAGAAAATATTTTTTTTATTTTTAATCCGTCATAGTTTTCATATGTTTTTTCATCTATTGTGTATTCTTCTTTATTCATTTATAAGTTGTGTTGTAGTTTATATTCTAAGCTTTCTATTTGTATTTGTAGATATAAAATAGTTTTTCTCTGTGCTACTATAATTTTTTTACAAATTCCTGCAAATATATTATTGTTAAGTCTATTTTGCCTATGTCTCAATTCTTGTCTTTTTGCTATAATTATTTCAGTAAGTTTTTGTCTATATTCGTTATTCTCGTTACTCATTGTATCTTTAAGTATTGAATATATTTATATTCTATTTTAGATATATTATCTATTAATTGATCTAATTTTTCGTTATCAGTTTTCGTGATATTGAGTTGTTTATATTCTGGATATAATTTGTTTAATTTTCTTCTTATTTTTCTTAACTTTCTACTAGTATGTTTCTTCCCATGTTTCTTATTATCCATAGCTCTGGTGAAATTATCTTCAACTTCTCGTATGACATATAATATATATATCATATCCGATTAAAAAAATCAGATCAATATAAAAAAGAGCAACTTTCACATTTAGCAAATAAAAATCATATTTGTATGTTATAACTATAGTTTGCTTAATTGCGGTCCATAGCAAACTTTATGTTTGCTATGGAGCATCAGATTGTATAAATTGCAGGGGCATCAGATTTGTATAAAATCACTGGCAGTCTCTCATTTGTATAAATCACTAACAACCTCTCGTTTGTATAAATCGTTGGTAGCCTCTCAATTCAATTTTATGTGTTTCCATAGCTGCATAAAATTTGAATTTGTATACAATTGAATCGAAATAAAACGTTTGTATATCAAATCTCTCTCTCTCTCTCGCTTTATACAAACACAAATTATACATTGTATTTTGTATAATTTGTGTTTGTATAAAGCGAGAAAGAAAGAAAGGCAAAAGAGAACTAGACAGGGGAAGATTTGTATTGTATAATTATAAGTGTATAGGACAAAGATATATGTATTTGCATGTGTATATACAATTTTCTCTTGCTTTATACAAACAGAAACGCAATTTATACATTTGTGTTTGTATAAAGTGAGAGAGGCGAGGGAGAGACTGGTGAGCGAGTGAGGGAGAGTGGTGAGCGAGAATTTCAGGGAGAGAGGCGAATGACAATAGTTTGCTACGGGTTACAATTAAATTAAACTGTGGTTATAGCATTTAATTTGAATTAATAGTTTGCTATTATATACAATTTTCCCTATAAAAAAAAAAGGGATAAGGCATAAGTACCCCCCCCCCCTCTAGACTATGATTGAAATCCCAAAGACACACCTAAACTTAACTAAGACAAAGGTAGAGAATAAATCAAATACAAAAGTACACTACAAGAAAAGAGAAAAGAAATAGATTTACATAGACAAAACAACCGATACTGAATTCTCCTAAACTTTTTCTCAAAATGTCATCTGCAAAATGCCTAAAGTAAAATCAATATAAAATAATTAATAGATAAAACAAAGGAGCTACACTTAACCAATTTCAAAACTAAAGCATATAAAATGTAAAAACAAAAGAAAATAAGATAAAGAGAGAGATGTTAAAATTATTAATCTTTCCCAATCACGACCACATATTACTACTTATAAAACACATTCAAATATAAATTGAAAAATTACATAAGGAAGTAAACTTTCCTAGTATAGTTGACAACATTTTAAGTTTCCTAGCGGATTGCATATAAAATAGAGGCTTGACCTTCATCTACCGTAAAACCTCACT
This sequence comes from Solanum verrucosum, assembly GCF_900185275.1. NCBI lineage: Eukaryota > Viridiplantae > Streptophyta > Magnoliopsida > Solanales > Solanaceae > Solanum > Solanum verrucosum. The sequence continues at coordinate 543,386 of NW_026020164.1, forward strand.
AAATTAATATAGGTAAGACTATGAGATATTATTTAAAGATATTATTTAATTGATAAATTAATAAATGTGTTTTAAGATTCAATAAAGGTTAATTTGATTACATCAAAATCAATATATCTTACTAAATTATGTATCATATTTATTGAATTCACCTAAAAATAAATAAATGTATTACACATAAAGTTTTATTATGCATAATGTATAATGAATACATTATTGTTGATGATGATACAATACTTTTGGAACCAGTTACGCCTAAGGAAACACTTATTGCATCTAGAACTCTTTATAATTTTATGATGTAGTTCGAAAAGACAACACCAAAACTTTTGGATGCAACAGAAAAGTTAGAGATGAGCTTCAATTAGATTTAAATTTTAACAAAAAACAAAAGACGATAGAATCATATTTCACTAAATTGTCTTAGATATATTTGTATTTTAAAAAGATTATTAATTTATAATATTAATGGGACCATATATTTATACATGAGTCTTCTGGATTTTTAATTATCTTTTTTGGTAAGTAAATTTTTAATTTACCAAGTGAACATTACACATCATGAAAATGAGCAGGTATCGGCATAAGCTCCATCCTTGCAAAAATCAGTATTCATATCTAACTAGCTACCCTTCACGGGTACATATTCAAAGCATGTAATCTAGTAGCTAATTTAGGATATCTACATCTTCTTCCATGCTTTTCTTGAATGATATGTCTAATAGTTTAGCTTGTTAGTTGTTGCTTCTGTGTGAATACCCTGTTTTTTACACTACTGCCATAGGTAAGTAAACTTGTCATTGCCAATTTATAAACAAGTGTTTTTGTTATCTTTACCCTTCAAATTTCTGAAAATATATTAATTTATTATCTTATCGAAATTGGTGATTTTTTTTATCGACTCAAATCGAGACCAGAGGAAAATATTATTTTAGAGAGATTATTAATTTATCGAGTATTAATTTAGTGAAATTTTACTATATATTCTTCAATCTTTATATTTGTTGAAAAAGTGTGTTGGGAAAAAATAATAGCCTTATTCAACCTTCTGCGATTTGCTTGTCCTATTAGTTTTGTTTTGGGGAACTTTCAAAAACAGCAAACATCAGGACTTAAATAGGACTTCTTAACTACCGTTTCACTAGTTATAATTCATACCTACACTTTGGTTTGCTATGCATTTGTATTCGTTGTATTTTTTTCACGGATTTTGGAGGGAAAAATACAAATACAAAATGGTCTGTATGAAAATGAATACAAATTATGAGGAGAGAGGCGAGTAAAATTTGTTGGGTTTAGGATCTTTTTTTCCCTTCCTATGTGGATAAATAAAAGTCTTATTAGGACCAACCCACTTTAGCCCATAACCCAAATATTATGTGGCATATATAAGGCTTATTTGGTCTTATTTTCAGAAACACAAGAGAGAAAAAATCAAGAGAGTTTCGTTTTAGAGATTGAGAGAAAAAAAAAATCCCATTTTTGTTTCTGGAAATTTTCTGCTCAGGCAGTCCGCTTCAGACAGAGTATTTCGCTTTGTTAACCGTTGGATCGTGCTCAAATTTGAACTGGGAGTTTTCAGCATCTGGTTCTTACAATTCAACGGTGGAGATCGGATTTAGAGGTCTGTAGCTTCTGATTTTGGGGCGTGAATAGTAGCGTTTTTGGGTGAAATCTCTTCTTTAATTCTCTAGTTTTGGTGCAATCTTGATTTGTTGTTGCTCATTGTTTGGCGCTTGTTTTGTGGCCAATTTTGGAGAACAATTTTGTAACTCTTGGTGTTTATAGTGGAGCTTTTGGTCCTGTGGTTTTTTACTCTTCACATCGAAGGGTTTTTCACGTAAATCGTTGTGTCTTGTGTGATTGGTTTATTCCTATCTTATTGTTTTAGTTTGGTTGATATACTTGTTGTCCATTCTTCATATTGCTTGATTTGGTTTGTCTTCTCTTGGTTCAAATTGAAAGGGAAAGTTTAGATTTGGGTATTATTCCGTTGTTATCATGTCTGGCATTCTTGTTAGTGCCTTGCCTTTCCCAACAAAGTGGTTTCAGAGCATTGGTTATTGATTTATTGTTGATAATTGATTTGAATGATGGAAGCAAATATGAGCAAGATGGTTTGTTTGAATGGTAGTAACTATCATATTTGGAGAGGCAAGATGAAAGATCTTCTATTTGTCAAGAAAATGCATTTACTTGTGTTTACCTCTAATAAACCCCAATCCAAGACGGATGAGGAGTGGGAATTTGAGCACTTGCAGGTTTGTGGCTATATTAGACAATGCGTTGAAGATAATGTTTGAAATCACATTGTAAATGAGACATATGGCAGAAGTTTGTGGGACAAGCTCAAGACGCTATATGCTTCGAAGACTGGCAACAATAAGTTGTTTCTATTGAAACAATTGATGAATATCAGGTATAAAGAGGGCACTCTTATTTCTGATCATATTAATGATTTTCAGGGTGTTCTTGACTAGCTATCTGGAATGAATGTAAAATTTGATGAAGAAAATACAGGGACTATGGCTTCTTAATACTCTGCCAGAATCTTTTTGAAACTCTTCGGAGTTTCTTTGACTAATTCTGCTCCCAGTGGTGTTGTGACCATGGAATATGCTAAGAGTGGTGTCTTGAATGAAGAGATGAGAAGAAGATCTCAAGGCTCAACTTCTTCTACTTCACACTCCGATGTTTTGGTTACTGAAAATAGGGGGAGAAACAAGTTCAGACATCAGAATGACAGAGATAAAAGTAGAGGTAAGTCAAAGTCTAAATACAAGAATGTTACATGTGACTATTGCCACAAGAATGGGCATATCAAGAAATTTTGTTTTAAGTACAAGAGAGATATGAGACAACAAAAGAAAGAAGGTGACAATGAAAATCGTGTTGTTGTTGCTAATGATGATCTTCTTGTTTCTAGTGATGAAAATGTCGTCAATCTTGTTCGTGATGTGTCTAGCTGGTTGCTAGATTCTGGTGCTACTTCTCATGTCATGCCCAAGAAGGAATTATTTTCCTCTTATACTCCAGGTAATTTTGGGATGTTGAAAATGGGTAATAATCATGAGGTTGCAGTTCTTGGTATTGAAACAATTTGTTTGGAAAGTAACAATGGTTCCAAACTAGTTCTCAAAAATGTCAAACATGCTCCAGATGTTTGCTTGAATTTGATTTATGTGGGATACCTTGATGATGAGGGTTATGTTAATACCCTTGGTGCTGGCCAGTGAAAGCTTACTAGAGGTTCGATGGTTGTAGCCCGTGGTGATAAGTTGTCTAACTTGTATGTTTTTCAGGGCTCCATTTTTAGAGGCTCAGTGAATTTGGTGGGAGAATGATACTTCATCATTGTTATGGCATAGAAGATTGAGTCATATGAGCGAGAATGGAATGAACAATTTGGCTAAGAAGAATTTTCTTTCTAGAGTGAAACAAGCAAAGTTGAACAAGTATGTTCATTACTTAGCAGGTAAACAGAAGAGAGTTTCTTTTCAGAGTCATCCGCCTTCAAGAAAGCTTGATTTGCTGGAGTTGGTACATTCTGATTTGTGTGGTCCTTTTAAGGTAAGGTCTCATGGTGGTGCACTTTATTTTGTGACTTTTATTGATGATTATTCTCGCAAACTTTGGGTATTCTCTTTGAAGTCCAAGGATCATGTACTTGATGTGTTCAAGAGTTTTCAGGCCTTGGTTGAGAGACAGACAGGGAAGAAATTGAAATGCATTCGTTTTGATAATGGTGGTAAGTATATTGGTCCCTTTGATAGATATTGCAGAGAGCAGGGTATTCGGCATCAGAAAACTCCTCTCAAGACTCCTCAACTAAATGGTTTGGCGGAGAGGATGATTAGAACTCTTGTTGAGAGAGTTAGATGTATGCTTTCAGATGCTAAGCTACCAGATTCCTTTTGGGCAGAAGCAATTAATACGGCTGCATATGTTATCAATTTATCTCCTACTGGTTCTTTGAATGGTGATGTCCCTGACATAGTTTGGTCTGGTAAGAATGTTTCTTATAATCATCTTAAAGTTTTTGGGTGTAAAGCCTTTGTGCATGTTCCTAAGGATGAAAGGTCAAAGTTAGATGTTAAAACTAGGCAATGTATCTTTGTTGGTTATGGTCAAGATGAATTTGACTATCGTTTCTTTGATCCAGTTGAGAAAAAACTTGTTAGAAGCCGTGATGTTGTGTTCTTTGAAGACCAAACAATTGAAGATCTTGACAAAGTTGAGGAAAGTTGATTCTCAGAGTAGTGACAGCCTAGTTGATGTTGATCCAGTGCCTTTGACTATTCCACCAGGTGAAAATCTTCAAAATGATGAAAATCAAGTTGATATTGAAGATGGTGATCATATTCAGAATGACCAGTATGCCGCTGATGCTCCAGTGCAAGATGATGTGGTTGGTCAGCAACCAACTATTATTGATGCTCTAGAGAGTTCTCTCAGAAGATCTACTAGAGAGAAAATACCTTCATCTCATTATTCTTCTAATGAGTATGTACTCTTGACTGATGGGGGAGAACCAGAGAGTCTTGATGAGGCCATGGAAAGTGAAGAAAAATAAAAGTGGTTTGATGCTATGGAGGATGAAATGAAGTCTCTACATGATAATCATACCTTCGATTTGGTTATGTTACCTAAAGATCGAAAAGCTTTGAAAAAACAGGTGGGTTTTTCGGGTGAAACATGAAGATGGTAATCCAGTTCCACGGTACAAGGCTAGATTAGTTGTGAAGGATTTTAGCCAGAAAAAAGGAATTGATTTTGATGAGATATTCTCTCCAATTGTGAAGATGTCATCCATTCGTGTGGTTCTAGGCGTGGTTGCAAGTCTGGATTTAAAGGTTGGACAGATGGATGTTAAAATTGCTTTTCTCCATGGTGACTTGGATGAAGAAATTTAAATGGAGTAGCCGGAAGGTTTTGAAGTCAAGGAAAAAGAGAATTATGTTTGCAAATTGAAGAAGAACTTGTATGGCTTAAAACAAGCTCCCAGGCAATGGTACAGGAAGTTTGGTTCTTTTATGAGTCAGCAGGGCTTCAAGAAAACTTCTTCAGACCATTGTGTTTTTGTGCAAAAATTCTCTGATAGTGACTTTATTATCGTTTTGCTTTATGTTAATGACATGCTTGTTGTTGGTCATAATGCTTGCAGGATTAAAGAGTTGAAGCAAGAGTTGAATAAGTCTTTTGCTATGAAAGACTTAGGGGACCAGCAAGGCAGATTCTTGAAATGCAGATTGTCCGTGATAGAGATGCCAAGAAGTTGTGGTTGTCACAAGAGAAGTATATTCAAAAAGTACTTCGTAGATTCAACATGGACAAAGATAAGGTTGTCAATACACCTTTAACTATGCACTTCAAATTGAGTACTAGACATTGTCCTTCCAGTGATGGTGAGAAGGAAGATATGAAGAAAGTTCCTTATGCTTCAGCTGTTGGTAGTTTGATGTATGCAATGGTGTGTACAAGACCGGATATTGCTCATGCTGTTAGTATTGTTAGCCGTTTTCTTTCTAATCCGAGAAGAGAGCATTGGAATGTTGTTAAGTGGGTTATGAGATATCTTTGTGGCACTTCTAGTTTGAGTTTGTGTTTTGGTACAGGGAAGCCTATTCTTTGTGGTTGCACTGATTCAGGCATGGCTGGTGATGTTGATACTCATAAGTCTACTTCAGGCTACTTGATTACTTTTGCAGGGGGAGCTGTGTCTTGGCAATCTAGGTTGCAAAAATGTGTTTCTTTATCTACTACAGAGGCTGAGCTTATTGCTGTTGTTGAAGCTTGCAAGGAGTTGATCTGGATGAAGAGATTTTTGGGGGAACTTGGTTGTGCTCAAGAGAGGTATGTGCTTTATTGCAACAGTCAAAGTGCTATTCATCTTGGCAATAATTCTACATTTCATGGTCGGTCTAAACACATTGATGTGAGGTATCATTGGATTCGAGATGTGTTGGATTCTAAGTTGCTTGAACTTGAAAAGATCCATACCAATGATAATGGTTCCGACATGATGACTAAAGCTTTGCCAAGAAGGAAGTTTGTTTATTGTTGCATGATCGCCGGGATGGCGGTCTCCTCCACATAGTTGTGAGGGGGGGGGGGGGGAATTGTTGGGTTTAGGATTTTTTTTCCCTTCCTATGTGGATAAATAAAAGTTTTATTAGGACCAACCCACTTTAGCCCATAACCCAAATATTATGTGGCATATATAAGGCTTATTTGGTCTTATTTTCAGAAACACAAGAGAGAAAAATCAAGAGAGTTTCGTTTTAGAGATTGAGAGAAAAAAAATCCCATTTTTGCTTCTGGAAATTTTCTGCTCAGGCAGTCCGCTTCAGATAGAGTATTTCGCTTTGTTAACCGTTGGATCGTGCTCAAATTTGAACTGGGAGTTTTCAGCATCTGGTTCTTACAATTCAACGGTGGAGATCGGATTTAGAGGTCTGTAGCTTCTGATTTTGGGGCGTGAATAGTAGCGTTTTTGGGTGAAATCTCTTCTTTAATTCTCTAGTTTTGGTGCAATCTTGATTTGTTGTTGCTCATTGTTTGGCGCTTGTTTTGTGGCCAATTTTGGAGAACAATTTTGTAACTCTTAGTGTTTATAGTGGAGCTTTTGGTCCTGTGGTTTTTACTCTTCACATCGAAGGATTTTCCACGTAAATCGTTGTGTCTTGTGTGATTGGCTTATTCTTATCTTGTTGTTTTAATTTGGTTGATATAATTGATGTTCATTCTTCATATTGGTTGATTTGGTTTGTCTTCTCTTGGTTCAAATTGAAAGGGAAAGTTTAGATGTGGGTATTATTCCGCTGCTATCTTGTCTGACATTCTTGTTAGTGCCTTGCATTTCCCAACAAAATTGCGAGGTCGAAAGACACAAGTGAGATCGAGAGAGGGAGGAAACAGGATGAATACATGGTGTATTCATTGTCTTTCGAATACAATTGATACAGAATCCAAATTTAAATTTGTGAATACAATTGATATAAAATACAAATCTCTCACTTATATTTGATTGAATACAATTGATACATAATACATTTAACAGAAAAGACGAATGCATATTGTATTCGTGTGATTACAAATACAGTTGATACAAAATACAAATATAGTTTTTCAAATACAATTGATATAAAATACAAAACTTTCACCTATATTTGATTTACTACAATTAGTACATAATACATTTGAATGGATTTCTTCTTATGGAGAAAGAGAGAGAGAACAGTGTGGGAGGAGAGGCAAGGGAGAGAGGGAAAGAGTTTTCTATAAAACCCTACTTATAACTTCGAATTATAATTATTTAAACTATGATAATTTATCATAAATACATATCACATGTTTGTTTTGTTACATAACTTTTCCTTTTGTTATCTCTTATAAGTTCTTATGTTTAATTTATAATAGTCCACAGGCGTTCCCTTCACCACACAAAGTTGAGTAATTGTGATACATGATAGTTTGTGCAGTACTACTCAATACAAATCAGGATTAGTTTCTATTGAATAATCTCGGACAGCTTTGTGCAATAAAATATAGGAAAAGTTATTTAAATACACAATTTGTTTTATCATATTTTTTAAAATTTCAATCATCTAAAAAAATTATGAAATTTTCTACTTCTCCTACTCTCGGATACATCATTCTTACGTAATGTATCGACACAGGTGTGTCTTGTATCAACAAAGGTAGTGTATCGGGATGTGATGTATCAAGACGTTGAGCGATGTATCCGCAATCAAAATCGAGACGCGATGTATCGGGACGTTGAGTGATGTATCCGAAATTCTTAAATTTTAAGGAATTTTTGTAATTTAAAAAAGAGTAGGGATAGAATGTAATTAGCCGTTAACACTATAAGATTTTTTTAAACTATACAAATACATAATAGTTTGGGCTTCATCTTTCTGCATGATTAATAAGTAGAACAGGGGAAGGTATTCAATGAAATAGTCGAGTGCTTGGATATTTTTTCTACAAATTTTTTATACAAAATAATACTCCAATTGAAACATGATTAATCCAATAGATAATTAATAGGAAAAAATAATAATTTTTCTCAATTTTTGAAGAAACTTATTTTCTTAGAAAAAAATAGATTTCAAATTTTTTGGCTAAATGAGCATGAAAAAAAATACAAAAACACTTTTAATATAATACGTCATGTCAACTAAGTGAGACTGAGATTTTTTTATGGCATCTCCCCATATAGCATAATATTGTGAAAAGCAAAAGGTAGGTGCATCTTTTGAGCATGTTTTATGGCTCAGTTTTAGTACTTCTCAACCTAAGTTCCTACAAAAAGTGGTAATATTCCATTTTTTAACAAGATATCTAGTGTTATGGTCCCCTAGAACCTAAAAATTACACCACATTGGTTAGGGTAGATATTGTAGCATCTAAATTCTCTGGTTGCTTTTGGATATTTCACGTGATGGACCACGACTTGTACCTTGACAAGATAGAAAATATGCCACTTCCATCTGTACCAAGCAATGATCTAACCAGACCAGTTATATATATTCTTTTGATTCATTTCAAACTTCACCCATAGAATGAAAGAAGTAATGAAAACATTCCTAAATTCGATGTAAAGTATTAATTTTGTCATTGAATTATTGACAGCCTTAAAAAGAGGAAATGACCAAACTGGTCCTTAATATATAATGCTTGATTTCGGTCCTTAATGTATAACAAAGTGTTGTTGGAAATTATTGTGTATCACAAAAATTATCATAGTTTGAAGTGTGTTTTATGATATTTCATTTGGTATAAATGTATCTCTCACAATTCAACAAATATTTTTAGTATATAAAGCTATAAAGCACAAAATCTAAAAAAAATTAAATACCATAAAATCTAGCACCACAAAATGTTGGAGGAAGAGTTTATATTTTTGTCATCTCTTCCATAGAAAAAACACATGATGAGTGTAGATAGATAAAACATTGTTTCAATGGTAAGAAGGAATTCTTTTTGTATGACTAAAAATGCCGACTACTACTAACGAAAATTGTAGTACCTACTATGTAGTAAAATCCCCTACCTTGAGTAGTACTAGCAGTAGGGGTGTACAAATTAAACCGTAAAATTAAATCAAATCGATGAATCAAATCAAATCGGAAAAAAAAACGATTTGTGGTTTGGTTTGATTGGTTTGGCGGTTAAAAAAAAAAAAGTCAACAACTCTTGGTTTGATTTGGTATTAAAAGAAAAAAAGTCAAACCGAACCTAAATCAAACCGACATAATATATATATATAATTTTATTTTACTTATAGATAAAAAATATTATTTATAATCTACTTTGTTAATATATTTTTAGTTAGTTTATAGCTTTCAATGTTTATATATTTTATTTCAAATTTGGGCTTGTAAAGTTTTGTAAATATTATATATATAATTTTATTTTATTTATAGATAAAAAATATTATTTATAATCTACTTTGTTAATATATTTTTAGTTAGTTTATAGTTTTCAATGTTTATATATTTTATTTCAAATTTGGTCTCATAAATTTTTGTAAATATTATATATATAATTTTATTTTATTTATACATAAAAAATATTATTTATAATCTACTTTGTTAATATATTTTTAGGTAGTTTATAGTTTTCAATGTTTATATATTTTATTTCAAATTTGGGCTTGTAAATTTGTAAATAATTTATTTTGTATTAAGATCCGAAGTTACAATTATATTGTTATAGTTTTTCAAATTCGAAGTTAACAATTTACTTTGTAAATATTTCGTTTTGTATTCAATTTGACCGTATCCTTTAATCTTATTAATTTAACATAATGAGCGTTGATATTTCAAAAAATAATAATTTGTACTCATGTGAATTTTACCGTCTTGATGAAAATTTCTATTCATTTAACATTTCTTAAATTTAACTTATCACACAAGTAAGTGAATATATTTTATCTCTTTTTCAAACACCGTATAGTTGTAAAAAACCGAAAAACCAAAAATAATCGAAAGAACCGACTAAAATCAAAACCGAAAAAACCAATTTTGCATGATTTGATTTGGTTTATAGATTTAATAAACCGACATAATTGATTTATGTTTTTTTTAATGAAAAAACAAACCAAACCAACTTATGTACACCCCTAACTAGCAGCATGATGTCGCTATCTTGTCATGATGCATATTAATATATAATATAATATATCATTTTAAAAAAAAAAAAGATTTATAGAAATCAGGGAAATTTTGTACTATTATATTAGAGGGAGAGTTGAACTTTGATAATCACACAAAATAAAATTGTCACAACAATTATTATCTGTCCTTGGAGTTAACTTAGCAGCTATAAGAATATTTTAGATATTTAACATGTTCTGTGTATTAAAGCCTTCCTAACATTATGAATAAATGATAGAACTAACTTGATTTAATTGCTTAAAGAGGCTTAATTTCCTCAATTATTTATCTTGGCTTTTGGATTGTGCAGGTAAAGTTTAGGGGAGGAGAGAGGCAAGCGAGACTAGGAGAGGGAGGAGAGAAGCGAGTGAGATCTGAAAGAGAAAAGAGAGAGGTTGATTGCCTATTGTATTCGTTGTATCAAATTGTATCACGAATACAAATGATTTGTATCAAAATGAATGTAATTGTTTAAAAAAACTAATGTATTTAGCTACATATTAGGAGGAGAGAGGCGAGCAAGATCGGGAGAGGGATGAATACATTTATATTTGTTGTATCACGAATACAATGGATATAAAAATACAAATATTATTGTCTGAATATAATTGAGTTGTATCATATATCGAATATAATTGTATCAATCGTATTAATGAACACAATTGGCAGGATACAAATTGTCATAATACAATTGATATAGAATAGTACACAACTGATACATAATACAAAATACAATTAATATGGAATACAAATACATTTAATACATAATACAAAATACAATTGTCATTTATGTGGAATGTTTTTTGGGAGAGAGAGAGAGAGAGAAATTAGCTATAGGACCCTACATATAGCTATGAAATGTAATTTTTTAAACCACAGTGATTTATCGTAAATGCATATCACATGTTTGCCTTGTGTAATTTTTCCTTCTTTTTTTCTATTTATGAAATTACACCGAGTATGTTGTTGTCGTCAAACATTTTGAATAATCTATCAATTCTATTTGAAAAATGAATGACATGAATGTGAAATAACAAGTCAATACTATCAAAATAAATAAATTGCAACTGGAAATATAACAAATTCAAAAAAAAAAATCAAAAATTAACATAATACTCTTTATCAAATTCCATCAAAACATAAAATAAGTTTCAATTTAACTTAATCAAATATAATTCAAAAGAAAAGAAAACATGAGTCAATAACACTCATTCAACAATGAAATTCCAGAATTTAAAAAAAAAAAAAAAACTAGAATATCAACACAGTCGTGCTAAATGGAGAAAATAAAAAATAAAAAGAAAAAAATACAAGCAATTACATGGAATCACAAGAAGTAAAAGGCTGAAAAATGCGGGAAAAAATGAAAGATAAATATAAAAAATGAAAAACATATTTTAAAAAATAAAAATAAGAAAGTTATTAAACTAATAGAAACAAAAAATAAATAAAAAGAAAAAAATAATAATTAAAAGTAGCCTTATAATTACACATGTAATTACCGGCAATTCTCACCTCACCTTAGAATTAGTGTGTAGCTACTCTATCCTAATTAGACTCAATTTCCTGCTAACCAACTGATTATTTAAGCATATGAACATACCAAACTATGTAATTAGAACTCAATAACATTTCCCTGAGTATATCATCAAAATATTTAATGAAATCACATGGTTTGCGGACCTCTATGAACAAACATGGACAAGAAATACTCCATACAATTGTTATAGTTGCCTTAGCATTATTTATATAATACAATAGTGAGGGAGAGAATAGAAAGGGGTAGGGAGCCCCATTATCGTGCTTTTTAAATCGAATAGATGCTCGCGCATGTCCAACATGTATGCAAAGAATGAACCTACAACAATAGTAAACATACCGACAAGACAAGTAATCAATTATCATGCTGCTGCAGATTTCTTATCCTCGTCGTCGTAGACATTCAAAGCCTGAAGTAACTTTGGCCAAGACTCTGGAATTCCTCCAGGGAGATCAAACTCCAACAGCTTATCCCGCTTGCGGTAAAAGTCCTCTACTGGTTTGCTCTGCAGGAACAACATAAGCAGTTATTATGTTACAATAACATACCTAGTGTAACTCTGGAGAAGGTAGGATGTACGGACACCTTACCCCTATCTTTGTGGGCAAGCATTTAGAAAAGTAAATTACGAATGTGGATGTACCACAGTAGCTAACTGAGAATTAAGTTTGTACCATCTTGTCCTAAAACAAATGAGGAGCTGGGGTCTGGGGAGAAAAAACACAGTTACAGGAAATACAACAATAGGTTAGTAACCACTGCACAAATGAAATGCACATATTGACAAAAGAGGCCACTTTGGAAGGATAACATGCAATAGCAGCTCCAGCGCAATCCAACCAATCAACTATACTTCAACCCCAAACTAGTCGAGACCGGCTAAATAAAGGACAGGAGGAAAAAAAAACTAAGGGTTATAGAGTATCTCAATGCCACTTTTGACTGTATACAGATGTCAAAAACAGTGATTATCTTCCGATTTGACGTACTACAAGAAAACATAAAATTTGAGTAAATGATTCGATGATCTGCTTGCAAAACACATCATAATTGCTCAGAATTATTATTTCTTGAGTTGTGAATGGAACAGATTTTTGTTGTCTACGGAAGTGTGAAGAAGTTGTAATGTAGGAATGGGTATATTCATCAGTCAAGTACATGAAGAGAATACTTGCACAAAGCGAGAAATAATAAATAAGAGAGAAGTAGATCATACTGTTTCATGGTAGATGCGGAGGCGTTCCTTCACAACATTTTCAGTGTCATCAGACCGTGTAATAAGTTTGGTTTCACAATGCGGAGGGGGGAGAAGGGGAGGCATGTACATTCTAGTTTCACCATCATCACCCTTCATATCAATGCATGCAACATTATAATTGCCTCCACACTCGCTACAAGTCCTTCTTCCTAAGCACTTGGCGATCAACGCATCTTCCCGAAGCTTCAGATTAATCACCAAGTCAATGTCTGTCACTCCCTCTAAGATTTCCTAAATAACCAAATAACACATATAATAGGATCAGAGAAAATGTCGTCTATCTAGTTAAAGAAGGAGAAAAATTGATTAATTTCAGTGCACAAAGCAGCTTAGCCACTATCAGAGAGCAGTACTTACACTGTTGATAATTCATTGCTTGGACCTGTACACATATCAGATCTGTTTCATCTCTAGATCCAATTATAGGGGAAATAAAATTCCAAATATAGGAACCAAGGGCTGCAGAGAGTTTCAATTATAGTAAAAGTTTTGCTTGGCAGAAAAACAAAATGTTATACAACAGAGAGTAAGGTGAACCCACCAAAGTCCAAAATATATTAATAATTTAGCCTTCAAACACTAAACCATAAGTTTCAGTGTTTGCTCTTGGATTCTAATTTGTTACCAGAACTTGGCAATCATATCAGTTATTCTGATGGCAACAAAAGATATGACCTGACCAGCCTCAGACAAAAATAACAGAAATTCGGGGAGCAAGGGTCCACATCGTAGTATCAAAAAGTAGAAGAGGTTGAGAAGTCATACAGGTCCATGACACCACATGAAACAGACTTTTACTACGCCGGAGGGAGAAAGCAAGCAATAGAAGAGACATGGCTGGGAAAGAAAGACAGGGGAATGCTTGTGTTGGAAACTTTTGGTCCCAAGAACAAGGGAAACAAAGATGATCCTCTAAACTGGTGGAGACACTCCAGCAAGCAGCCCTAGACCCTAGTACAGGAAACCTTATTTCACTAGTGAAGACCGAAGACATCAATGTCCTGACTTTGCATAAAGCATTGCCAAAAGATAACTGGCCGTACCTCTACTTTACAGCCTCCTGAAGTTTCAGTAAATTATTACATTAATCTTCATCAATGTTCAACTTTTGCCCTTCAGATAATCGATTCAAACTTTGTGCATCAACCAAAAAACAATCATCAGGAAAGCATGATGATCTTCTCCTTAGGATACACAACTAAGGGATATCAGCTTTAATGTTACCAACAGTTTCTCCCTACCCTTGGGGGAAAGAGGATACTCATGTTCCTTACTTCCTTTCATATTAACTTTTGAAGAAAAGGAGTAGGGTTAAACAAAAATGTAAAATCCTTAACATTGGGAGGAAGATCATGGATGCAATCTTTATTGTCACTGAGTGTGGGGAAAACAGACAAAGAAGACTAAATCAAGGTTTCTTATTCAAACTACATATCCAGAAAACATATGATCACTTGAATTGGAAGTCCCTCATCCATATGCTTCAAAGAATGGGGTTTGGCACAAGATGGATTGTGTGGACTAAACATTGCAACAGCACAGTGATATTCTCAGTTTTAATCAACAGGACTCCAAATGGTTTCTTTTCCTTCTCAGAAGGGACTAAGGCAGGGGGATCCCCTCTCTCCTTTCCTGTTTATTTTAGCAATAGAAAGAATGAAAAAAGAAAGCAAGGGGTTTGCCTTCTGGGTCGAGCTCGTCGCACCAGGCTTGCCTAGTGCGGGTTACCTCTCCTATGTGGTTTGCGAGCTATTGCTTAGAAGCGAGGGGTTTTAACCTATGCGCACCCAAAGGGTAGCGGCTGCGGGTTTCCCTTGTCATCAAAAAAAAAAAAAAAGAATGAAAAACATAAACACAGCAAAACTGAGGGGATGGATAAGGGGATTCCAGGCAGGTGAGGAAGACAGTCAAGAGATAACACATCTGCAATATGCAGATGACACTTGAGTTTTTCATGAAGCAGAGGAGGAACAAATTCTGATGCTGACAGTGACACTCATCACTTTTGAAGCAGTGTCTAGACTCTATATTAACTGGGGAAAGTGTTTCATCTACCCCATTGTAGCACAATTGGGTATCTGGCAGAGATATTAGGTGTACAATAGAGGAACTTTCAACCATATACCTTGGCATGCCTTTGGTGCCAAAAGAAAATCAAACGGGATATGGAATGGAGTGGTGGAAAAATGTAAAAGGAAGCTAACAAATTGGAAGAGTCAATATTTTTCCAGGGAAGGTAGGTTGACTCTCATAACAGAGTACTGGATGTGATTCCCTCCTACGTGATGTCCATTTTTCCCATCCTTGCTAGTATGATCAAGAGACTGGATGCAGTGAGAAGAAATTTCTTGTGAAGTAGTGAAGACAAGAAAAAGTTCCAGCTGGTGAAATGGGTACAGTTAACATGTGCAAGGAAGTAGGAAGAGCAGGAATCAGAAACTCAAAGAAGCAGAATCAAAATTTAGGATGAAGTGGCTATGGAAGTTTACATCTTGTGAAGACATGCTGTGGAAGGTTATCGTAGCTAAATATGGAGTGGATGATAACTGGATGACAACATGATAACAATACCATATGAATGCACCGAGTGGAGAGCAATTAGGAACCTGCGGCCATTAATACAATTCAGAATCAGGTTCAAGGTTGGAAATGGACTGAAGGTCCCATTTTGGAATGATAAATGGATTGGGAACACCCCCTGCAACAACTTTACCCTGATCTAGTAGAGGAAGGGGATAGACTGGAGTGGCAGAAGGGCAGCACAGGTATTTTCTCAGTTAATTCAGCATATAAGGATCTAAATTGAACAGAGGCTCAGGAGGAGGATTCACCAAGGAAGATGATTTGGAAATCAAAGATTCCTTATTAAGTGAACTGTTTTACATGGATTTAAGCTAAAGAAGCAGCACTGACCCGTGAGAACCTGAACAAGAGGGGATTTCACCACTGTTCTAGGTGCTTCCTGTGTAGAGAATAGGCCTTGGGACAATCAACAATTTCTTTTTACATTGTATGTGGACAGATCAGTTGTGGAGAGTGTTCATAAGTCTGAGGAAGATTGAATGGGTGAAGCCAAGGAACATTAACTTCTGGAACAAGGTGAGGAATGCAGCAAAGAAAGAAGAGAGATGGAAAATTGTCTCTGCTTGCATTTGGTGGTTAGTCTAGGAAGAAAGGAACAGGAGATGTTTTGAAGACAAGCAGAGCAACTTACAGGGCTTTAAGATGATCTGTCTCGCTTTTTTATTTTTGGTGTAAACAGAAACTAATAGCTCAAACAGAAGACATTTTTGATGTTTTAGACTACTTATAGGAGCAACTGATAGATGCACATGCTGTATGTTTTTGAAGGGGAGCTACATTTTTTGATATAGGTTACAAGATTTGCAATCCTACATTAGGCAGGAAGTTGACTACATCCTCTAATAGTTCATTTTTCTAACTTTTGATAAATTGATCCCCTGCCATTATTGGCAGCATCCACAAATTTAGAAATTGGTCTAATCCCACGAACGATTGGTGCAGCAATCAATAATACAGAAAACATAATATCACATAAAGCAATTAATCCCACGAACGATTGGTGCAGCAATCAATAATACAGAAAACATAATATCACATAAAGCAATCCACAAACAAAATATTGATTAAGAACCAATAGAAAGAGTCTACCAAATAAAGAGGTTAAGCTTCTAATTAAAACAGAGGAACATATAACAGACCCAACAGTCCAAGAAAACCCTAAAGTTGTGACTGTTAAAATCACTAACACAATACGTTGAAATACATCACATGAGCCTTTTGAAACTGAAGTATCCACAATTGTATGGCCATTAAAGCTAAAACCCAAGAAAAAAGCTCCCAGACTAGTTAACATTGATAACAAGGTGATATCCAAATATTTCTCCTTGTCCTGTTGTCCATAACTACCAAAGCAAGGGCATAACATTGATAACAAGGTGATATCCAAATATTTCTCCTTGTCCTGTTGTCCATAACTACCAAAGCAAGGGCATTTAGTTCTTAGATTGTACTTTGCCTGTGCTCTCATACTAGTCATATAAAGGTAGAGAAGCAGATAATAAACCCATGCCTCAAAGACTATAATTTTATCTTTTTGAAATTGCTAACTATCGAAGAGAATTAGAATGTATCCTTAACATTGTAAATTCCATCCTTATTACCAGGAGACAGTTCTCTAGGACAGGATATAAACTATTATTTTATAACTGTTAGCAAAATTTCCAGCTTATGCTCATAGAGGAGTAGCGACACAACACTTTATGCCAGTCAAACAATCAAAGCATGTGCATGATGCTCAATTAAGTAGAGGCAATTGTGGATGATATCTGAGAGCTAAGTAAAGCCTTTTAACAAGGTACATCTGAGGGAAGTCTAATGTCAGTAAAGACTACCCAGTTCATTATCCACCGAGTTTAGAAGGCTGTGATTGGTCCAAAGGACGGGTTACGGACAGATTTCTCAGTTATAAAAAAAAAAGAAAAAGTAAAGACTACCCAGTTATGAAAAACCTAGCGAGGACATAATTTAGAACTTTCAAGGCCATTACTTGCATTGACATACAAAAAAAAAAAAAAAAAGCAATATCAAAATGTTTCTAGTAGCAATTGAAGAGAACATATAAGATGATGTACATGGCTGTTCAAACATGCCACAAATTTTGAAACTAATTGTAAAAAGTTGAAGACTAGTTAACCTTGGTCAATGTTTCACAAGGTCTCTCCCAATTAACAGGTGTCACTAGAAGAAATCAAGAAACAACTAATATGACACACATAGGCCAGATATTTGCTCTTATTAGCTCAGACATTTTCCCTTATCTACATATGAACATAAGAATTGGCTAATATATCTGATGAACGTATTATGCAGTTCAGAGTTTTGCTCTTTGCAGAAACTTTGACGTAACATACAAATAAAATGTATCTCATGTAAGATGAAGTATTACCTACTCTAGTTAGGATCTAATCACCTCAACTAAGAGCTTAATTCTCAGACCGCACAGTCTATTGAGAGAATCATATGGGGCTTTGCTGTTGATTTCAATTTTTTGTACTTTATTCATTCATTTCGTTCAACAGCATATTCAACTTTTCTTGAGCAAGCGGCATTCCAATTGCAGGTCCTGCCATAAGCCCATAACCATTAACCTGTTATAGTAATGCATCCTCGCTAGTTGTGAAACAGTCCTCAAGTACTGATATTAGAACGTTAATAAATTATCTTGCTAAGTTATATCCATAGCAAGCCTCTGTGTGCCAGATGCCAGACTGTGAAAGAAAATATTGGCCTATTAAAGTACATAGATGCACAAGATTAAGTCCCAGTCAACAGGTGCAACCGTCAAATTAAATAATACACACATGTAAGAAACATGATAATAGCACATGTATACAGATATGTGTGTGTGTATGCATATTTATATGTACGGATTTCCTTTAGATTAGTAAGCTATTACCTAGAAAA